>NC_071087.1:157252497-157592997 GCF_027358695.1 Spea bombifrons
GGGGAAAAAATTGGTTAAACAAAATACCATCAAAATATGGTCAAATAGCATCTTAAAACGTATTTCTCAGCTACTCTAGATGGGTAAAGCATCTTGACATTTTTTGTTGAATATCCCCTCTTCCCATTTCTCTTCAGGTATTTAAATTTTTTCATTCTATGCCTTCAATGTGAGATAGAATAAGATAGAATAAAATTCCCCTACCCAATTTGGAGATATTTTCCGGGGGGGGGGGCCTGATGTGGAAATTATTTTTGGAATTTGTAAAAAGTAAAAAACATGCAGGGGGGGGAAGCAAAGGCGCTGGGAGAAAGGGAGCATTCTGGTGGTCGGTGGTCATTCGGTGGTCTCTTATTTAGAGGTATCCAAAGTAAAGTGTCCAGTAAGTGAGGGGGGGGGGCTAAATTAATTTTCAATGTCTAACCATGAAATTAAACAGAAAAAACAAAAATCTCACACACGGAATAAGGATGCAGGAAGGTGTTCTTTATTAAAAAACACAGAGAACCTGTGAGAAAGGCCTAACGCGTTTTACGTCCCAACTGGCGCTAACCATGAAGTTAAGCCATTTTTTTGTGCTTTCACCTGTTAGCTTTTTGTACCTTGAGAACCCACACATGTTGTCTTCAAAGAGCGCTGTGGGTTATTTAATGTGCGATGGCAAAATAAGAGACTGTTTTTCCGGAAACCAACGCATCTAATTCTCAGAAAATCTCCAAGAATGCTTTTAACGAGTTCGTATTGAGAGGGTCTCAGCTTGTTTAGAAAGTCCCCAGACATAGCTAATTTATGTCAATTGTAAAGCAGCGCTTTTAATAAAAACATACAAAATTGCATTGAAGTTCAACGAGTTTTTTACCAGAAAAATGATTTCATTGAACGGAGGACAATATAGTAGAACCAAAACAAAATATTAAATATCATCTGGTATCATCTGTGTGATATTTAAAACCAGGGCCGGTTCTAGACCAAGTGGCCCTCTAACCCTTCTAATTTAATTTAACTAACAAACACATCGGCGGCAATCTCCCTGGTCCCTTTCCCATCTAGCCTACCTTATCTACGCAGCATCACAGGGGTTAACGTGAGTGGAAATCCGTAGGTTCTCCGTCAAGAGTTAAAGTGCTGTGCGAGAGACTCTATTGGTCGCCTGCAGGGGCCTCCTCTGGCATCAACCAATTAAAGGTCCGTACGAGCGACTCAATTGATCGTTCGTACCTTTAACTCTTGGAGCGGGGACACGGCCAAGTTGCGGCACCAGATTTTAAAAGTCTGTACGAGCAACGCTATTGGTCCCCAGCAGGGGGCTCGTCTGCCATCAACCAATGAAGTGCAGGTGCACTTCATTGGTTGATGGCAGAGGAAGCCCCTGCCGGCGACCAATAGAGTTGCTCGTACGGACCTTTAAAATCCTGGCACCAAAGCTGCTTCGTAGTGCGTACCACGTTAACCCTGTATTAACTCCCTTTACAAAAAACGTTAAAAAAGCAAGAATTCAGCGGACGCCCAGCGAATACCATTCAAAAAATAAATATGGGGGATTCCGTCACACTATATGGCCATATAGTTGTTAGCCACTACGTCAAAGTACCCCAAGGTTGGCAAGTCCTATACACATTAAAGATGCTGTATGGAGTCTATTTAACCCCCAAAAAACTGTGTGGTAATTGATCAGCCTGGACAAAAAGAGAGTAGAGGGAAACTTATAATATTCCTTTACAAAAATGACATTGCTTCTTTATCTGCGTGTTTATTATAGTTTTCCTTAACCCTGTAAAGTTTTTCCTTAACCCTTTAAGTACCACCTGCATATGTGATATGACATTGTCAAAATAAAGGCCCAGAGTGACAGCCATGAATTTAATTCTTGGCAGAATATCAGGGTTCCCATTCCCCCATGATGGTGGTGGTGGGGGGCAACTTTTCTGTAGTAGGGGTAGGAGATGTTCATGATAACCAAATAACTAGCGGGGTAAAGGACAGGAGACAGACAGGAAGGTCAAAAAGCCAAGGTCAGGTTAAGACACATATTACCACTGATACTTGCCGTATGACGGTGCACGTGGCTGACAGCGCGGCGGGCCATGCTGCCAGAAGATAAAGCGAAAGTTGGCCCTGGCGTAGAGCACACTAGATAGCAAGCTTAGCAAATAAGTGTGAGCTTTAATTATATGTCCCACCGAAGCCCGGCCCCTACGGTCCTTGAATTCGAAATATAAAATGTGACCCTATTTTATTCGGAAGGGAAATCTCAAAGATTTTTGATGGCGTTGCTAATGTTCGCATTTTTTTAATCTGTATTTTTAATTTCTATTAATTTATCATTCCACTGCTTTATATATATTTAAACTTTAAAGAAAAAACATTAAAAGTTTGTTCCAATCCCAATGCAATGCGCCAAATATAATTATTTGTTTTTGATTACGCCGCAGCGCTTTACTATATAAAGTATATGGTGTCGCATCAATCACCGATGTAACATTTATTATTGATAAAAGTAAAATGTCTGAATATATTATTACTCATAAAACATGTGGCATTTATATATTTATGAAATACAAAATCTACCACGTGGAATGCTTATTAGGGGATTTTTAAATTTGCCAAAAAAAACAGATTTGAAATGATTAACCATATTTTCAGTTTCGCATAAGCGTAAAACTTACAACCGTCAATACATTTAAAACACAAAAAAACGCAATAAAAAGTTCTTAAGAGACTAAATAAATTAATTGATTAATTGATTTTCTAATAATGATCGCCGATTTTTAGATGTAAAACGGGTTTCAAATGGACAACTATAGCTGCAATTTCATAAAAACAAAAAGTAGTTAAAGATTTATGTCAGATTTAAAATACTTTTTGTTATGTATTGGGGTACTATGCAGTCTGTTTTGCCAGTAGGTGGCAGCATAATGGAAATGTGCACTTGTTCTGTTGTGTTAGGTCTCTTGTGTATATATCTTGATCTGTCGCATGTGGTTACTGAAGTAAAGAACAGAAGTTGTGTTCTATTGCTTGTCTGTGTTTGTGAGCAACATCTACATAACATTCAAATACACAAAACCTTTATAGCAGTTTCTTTAAGGCCAAGTCTAGAACCACTGTAAATATAAAAAATGACGGCGGATATGAGCCATTTGGCTCATTTAATCTGCCCATTTTTCTACCTGTAGAAGACCTTAAGCTTGAGTCAGACTTTAGCCCACATTGGATATCCCAGCAATTTAGCTATTTAAAACCTAAGATCTATCTATCATCTAATCCTTTACAACAATATTAACCAGATTCACATAATTCTTACCAGGACCAGCTAGGACCAAATCCGTCTGAAAATGCCCCTAGTCGTAACACGTGGCCTCTCATTTCCGGCCGTCAAAGGAACTTATGTCCATACCTGGGAACTCTCCGGGTTTGACCCGGAGAAGTCTGGGAGAAGCCCCACTTCTCTGGTTCTCCGGGTCAACACCCAACTCCTCAGAGGGTCTTGACGCACCCCACTCCCCACCCAGTTCCCCTTTAAATGGGGTGTTTCCCAGGATGTAAGCGGGAACGCAAGGGTAGGCCTCGGGTGGCTTATGTCATTTGGTGGCCACGGGTCATAGAGCGCCGGGGGCTGCCTTCTCGTCCGGAGTCCGGCCCTGGATGTTCTCTTCCACATTTGTGTAAAATGTCCCTATAGCTTCAGGAAAAAAAGTGAGAAAAAACTAGACAGATCCCAGAAATAAACAAGTGACGTATTACACAAAAAGTTTGAACATTATTATGTATATAATATACATAAATGCTTGTTTTTTTTCTTATTCTTTTAGAATCACACGCACTCTCATTCCCCTGAATCTACTTTCTGCTTCCAAAATTATCTTGGATAACATAAAAGTTTAGTGTATAAAGCCGGGCATGAATTATGAAAATGTTCTAGCAACAAACCCATTAGTCTACCAATTCTGCTTCCGGAAAAAAAAGAAAAACATCTTTTATAGTACCAATACCTGCACAGAATAAAAGTGTGAGCATTCCTGAAAATATTGGTAGAAGCCTTTTCATGATAATATAAAACGCTAAGGCAAATGGATTTTTTATTACCATGTAAAATAACATGGCACCATATTGCCCCATTCCCATTGGAATGGGGTGTTAAAGTAACAGGGGTAACTATGGAAGCCAGGGCCAATACCTATGTATATCCACAATAGGCCAATAGAGTGCTCGCTCACATTTTCCAGACCAGTAAACTGCTCTCTAGATGCGCATGCGTCAAACACCTGTGGTAAAGCAGGCTCCTTGTCACGTGGATGTAGCTTCTCCAAACAGCCAATGATATCCTCATGGAACAAACAAGCGGGAGAGTAGGTAGTGCATCAATAAAATTTTTAACCCCTTAAGGACAATGGGCGGTCCCTAAACCCATTGAAAACAATGTATTTTGAGCCCGTACATGTACGGGCTTTGTCATTAAGGGGTTAATAAAATAAAACTAGTCCTGAGTAGGTGACGCAGAAAAATATTAGACCAATTGAAAAGGTGCGGTAAATACATTATATTATATTTGAGCAAATACGGTATAATGAGCTGTATATAGTACTGTAGATCAGCATTGGCAAAAATCTGGTTTTATCTCATTTTTTTTCCAATAAACTTCCATGGAGGCCACCATTGTTGTCACCACATTGAGCTGATTCTTTATGGGAATGCTAATGAAGTCCATTCCTCATTACCCAGAATGTCTGGCTGTGTGATTACGACTAAGCAATTCTTTTGTTTACCAAAGGCAGTATGGTAAGGCCATTTGTCTAGTAGATCGGGCTGCGATAACAGAGTGAGAAAAAACTTTTTACATCAAACTACATGTTATTATTAGCTATTTTGGGGCATAATTGTATTTTTGGGTGGCTGATTTTCAGTGCTGCACAAAATAGCAAAGTAGAAATGAAAACGCTTCTACGATGAACCCCGTCTAAAACCTCTGTAAATAAACTCATCAATCTTTAAGGTTGGATATCGAGCTTCTGCTGAGTGTATCTTGTCTCAGTCACTGAGCAACTCCGAAACAAGCATTATATTGGCGGAAAAAAAGGCCTTAGGTTTTAACAGCTATTTTATCAGCCGCATTCAACCAACTCCGCGGGACCCAAAGTTTAAATCAAACTTACCCTCTTGTGTTACCATCGTGCTATTTCTCCAGCACCGACTGTTTCCTAAAAAATAAATAGACTATCTGCTGTTCGGTTGGATATCACTATAGAGCTTTGTTTGTTATTTTTTTTTCCTTTTTACCAAACCATAATTTAATGGGCCTGTTTTATATTACATGTTATATCTCCACTGCTGGTTCTATATCCAAAGAATAAAATAAAAGAATTCGAGATGAGAAGTATGTTTTTATAACGATACCGAACCCGGCTAAGTTCACCGGAATAAATACATTACTTGAAGACTTTAGTATTTGTTCGTGAAAATGTAAGTTTCTCTTGTTTGCAGAGCACACTAATATTAATAAATAGAAATAATATTAATATATAATATTTAATTGTTTTGGACAATAATATAATAATGACGGAAGGAAGGCAAAACTGGACCAAAGAAACAAAAAACGAATGTACGTAACTTTGATCATTGGTTCGTCGCTGCCGCCGCCGCCGCCATTTTAACTACCCTAAAAGGAGAATCTCGCTATTTTAATTCAGCTTCTTCTATGCGTTTGTCTTGTTTCCATGGCAACCCGGACAGATGAATGGGATTTCCGAAAATTTTGTATTCATTTTGCCCGAACAGAAGACAGAAACGGACGAATTGTGTCCGATACAAAGAATTTTTTCCCCCCTGAACATGAAAATGAACACGAACATTCCGCCGGCGCCCAAGTCTTAATTGTTATGTTATGCACTAATAATCTACTACATGTAATATCCTGTTTACCCATTGTGCAGGGCAGCGGAATATGATGGCGATATATATATTTATATTTACACATAGTAAGTGTCTTACTTGTATAATTAGCTATCGCCACATCTTTAATCACACACCTAAAAAAAAACATTTTTTTATTTGGCCATTGAAATGTTGGGGGTAAGAAATGATATACATTTTTATATATCCGTGCACTTTTTTTCAGGTTATGAAAGCACAACAGTACATGGAATCCTATACATTGTTAAATTATGTTAAAACGATTCCCTAAGAGGGTGCCTCTTTTTCCCTAAACCTTCTAATAGATTGTAAACTTGGAAGAAAAACCTAAATGTGTGTTAATGATCCTTTTAATTTAACATTATATTGTCCCTTCATTTTAATAGCACTACATAGTGTACTTGCGCTTTATAAATAAAATGTAATACTAATAATAATATATTTAATTAATTTATTATAAAGCTATTTTCTTAGGATACTTTGTTATAGAAATAGAAGTCTTTACAAAAAAATGAAAAAATATTCATGCCCTTTTTATATATATTATCTGTTTTTCCATTTTTACATATAGGTTTTCAGCTCCTGTGCTCTTCCTCCCTTCTATACATAAACAAAGCAAAAAAAAAAAAACACCTTCTCTAATTCCTATGAAACTCAAGGGGTTAAATAACATTAAAGTCAGCATTTTTAGATGTTTTAGATTGAAATGTGAAATTTCAAAATTTAAAAAAAATCTGGTATCAACATCATTCTGGTGCTTTTTAAATATAATAAAAGACTCAATTAAATATATTTTAAACAAACAAACAAAAAATATATATATAATATAATATATAGCCTTCTATCCAAAGGTTTTTTTCTGATTTTGATTTACAGCTATTTTCTAAACTAGCCCAACACACACATAAAATAATATGAAGTATTTTAATAGACCTTGAATTCCTTGTGAAAGTGATGGATTGCGATCTGGCTGCTTATAAATAACAGGCTGTCACCCAGTCGTAACATGGACTAGCGTGCTTTTAGACACATGCTATCAGTGCGGGGCAGGAAAACACTGAACTCGCATCTATTTAATAGAACTAAGATTTGCATACAAGACTGCACCACCCAACAGAGCTGGCCCTAAGGTTTCTAGCGCCCAAGGTCGGATTAAGGCACTTGGGGGCTCTTGAGCAATTAGACAAAAAGGACCCCTCTTGCTGCCCCTCTCACAAGATACATATCACACAGCAAGTCCTTAATGCTCCCTTACTGACACTGTGCAAAGGAAAGTGATGTCGTTTCAGGGGCGCCCGGAGGCTTGTAGCTCCCTCAGAGGGGGGGGGGGGGTCCTGTAGGCTGTAGTACTCAGAGGCCGGGCCATTGCTCTCTGTGCTCTGCCGTAAATCAGTCCCTGCTAGCACCCATAGGGACCTGTGTCCCTGGCACCTCTACCTGAATGCATTTGATTGGTAATATAGTGGAGAATTGGTGACATCACACAGTGACTATTTACTCCGTGAAATGTTGCATGTACTGTCATGCCACATGCGGGGCACGTAAGGTCACACAACATATGACATAGGTACCGTAGAAGCTTAGCTTTTGCCACAGACATTTTTCACCATTTTTAGAGTATGGGTGAACAATTTCACCCATCCATATTTATGACCTTATTCTATATACCGCCTCTATATTTTACTTCTTTTTTAACCTTTAAATTAACCCATAGAGCACCAGCACATTCTGTAGCTCTACTTCAGTAGGGGGTCAGTGAAAAGTAACAATAACTTTAAATCTGACAATATGCCTAAAAGGAACATGTTAAGTCATAATGGAACGTCAGAAGAGGGCACTGCTCTTGTGGGCTTACAATCATTTAGGGGGTTAATGGTGAATGAGATACAAGCTAGACACAATATAGCTTATAATAGGCTCTCTAAGCCAATGCCATTGTTCCGGTGGATTGGTTAAAGGGATTAGAGAATCTCTCCAAACCAACCTCCTTTGTGTGTGATGGAGAATGAGTGCGGAGATAAAGTATCTATGATTGGCATGTGTCATTTCCAACAATCTTCTTTGCAATGGATATCAAAATTTAATGGGTCATTTTTGACAATATAATCACACATTTCAAAGGTTCTAGCAGCATAAACCACATAAACAAAAGTTTTGCGATCAAAAGAAAAAAAAAAAAAAAAAAAATTCAAATTGCTTTGTCTAAGCCCAACGCGTACACTTTTTTTTGTTCATTTCCGCCATTATTTCAGACCACAGCTGTCGACAATATATTTTGGAGGCTCGTTGCACATTTTTTTTCCAATTAGGCTATAACAGAAACAAACAGAATTTGTCATTAAACAAACAGTAAAAAAAAAAAAGCAATCATTCATTTTAATCTTACAGCCCTGCATTTGTTATATATAGGAAATGTATACTCCCCCTGGCATCGGTACGCTTCGCATGGCTGTAACTACTGACGGTTTTCTTCTGGGTAGAGAGAAGGAAATTATCGAAGATGGAAACAATTCAAACCCGCGTATTTCTGTATCTACTTACGTCGCGTGTGATGGTTTTGTTTTTTATGACCAGCTGCAAAAAAATCCTTATTTACCATCAATCATTTTCATTCACTTGATTACAATCTGTCACCATTCATGTACATCTTTTGGAACCTCATACGTCGTTTCCTAAATAGGTCCAACGGATTTATCAAGCAAAGATTAAAAGGACATTGAACAATTGGTAGCTTAATGTTGAAATCAACAGTGGCAGCTGAACAAAGGGGGGTAAAATATTTCAATATAAGGTACATTGTTCATTCTAAACGCAGAAACCATGAAACCATTTAGTTGTAATTAACATTAGCAGCAAGTTCGGAATATAAAGCTACCGGAACGCCATCCAATGCACTCAAACTTAATAATCTGCAGATGTACCCGGCAGATGCTCTGCATCTCAATTTGGAGGCTCTGACCTTTGTATGCAATTTCACGGGACAAAGTGATACAAAACACGGCCAGTCTGCTGAAATAAAGTTGTTTTTTAGTTTACTGAGACAGTGGTAAATAAATGGAACAACCTCTCAGCAGAAGTGGTAGAGGCTAATACAGTGAGGGGATTTAAACATACATGGTATAGGCATATGGCTCCTGGATCTAAGACGAGACCAACTGGGTCTTTAAGCAGAAAAAGTGGGCAGATTGGTTTTATCTGCCGTCCAATTATATGTTACTCATGGTCATACCTGGGAACTTCTGAGCTCCGGCTAGCCAGGGCTGCCCACTGATGTCAGCGAGCGGTCCCGCTGACGTCGATGGGCGGTCCCGTGACATCAGTGGGTGGGTCCACTTACATCGGTGGGCGGTCCCGCTGATGTCAGTGGGCAGCCCC
Organism: Spea bombifrons; assembly: GCF_027358695.1. Lineage (NCBI taxonomy): Eukaryota > Metazoa > Chordata > Amphibia > Anura > Pelobatidae > Spea > Spea bombifrons. The sequence goes on from NC_071087.1 coordinate 157,261,783, forward strand.
GTTGACATCAGCAGGAAACACCGACATTTAAAAGGAAAATGGGTGGGGAACGTGGAGTATCAAAACCCCACTCCGGCGACCTGGAGGATTCGGGTCTTGAGCCGGATAAGCGGTGTTTGACCCAGAAATCTCTGGCTGAAACCCGGAGTGGTATAAACTCCCTTAGGTCCACAAATGGATATATTTTCATAAGTTATGGATAAAAGTGAATTTTATGTCATCACTTTTCTTTGTACCGGAAGCAGAGAGGCTGCATCTGTTTCTCTTTGTTAATGTGGAATTACTTTTTTATAGAAGACGTGACACATAGATCACAATTATCCCCGTATAGCCTTCAACTGGGACTTATGTATAAAAAGTATATTTGTACAACATTTCAAAGCGGTCTTTTTATGAATAACGAAATCCCCCGCTAACTGGACTACTTCACGTTTACATGTTTGCTCCAATATCTATTATTTTCCACTTTCTAATAGGTCATTTAAATTAGTGTTTGTCACTGTGTATCATAAAAAATGGTCCCTAAATGTCATTTGAAGTGACAAATAGGAAACAATAAATTATGATATTAAACACACCGCTTAAGGGGGGCTGACACTGAAAAGTATTACGACTAACATGACATACATTACATTACATAAAATATATATATATAGTTATATGCTAATTCTAAACACCATTACTCCTTATCAAACTGTCTTGTGAGAAACAACAATATGTCCCAGAGGGACTTTCTGCCTAATTAAAGTCTATGGAGGAGAACGCTTCATTAGATAAACAGGACGTTATCATTGGCCGTGTGGATAGTCATTAAGTTATGTGTTACTGGATTAAGAAACTCTAAGGGAACGCTCAGAGAAGGTTATATACAGACATAACTTAACTGAATTATTTCAAGACCACTTGACAGACTTGGATTAGCCAAAGAGGAGCTCGTCTAATCTTGAGAAGTCCACATGCTTGCTGTTAACGTGTTTTGTCGGGTTCTGTTGAGTTCATTTCAGCTGCTGTCATTTGTGTTGGTCATAAAAGTCGAGTCAGCCCATGTAAATCTGTGAGTCAAGTCAGCAGTCAAACTGGAGATTGAGTTGGTCATCAAGCGTGTTAATTCTACTTTAGTTCAATGGAGTTCAGCCATTTTTGTTAAACGAACAGACAACTCGACTCGACCGAGTTAGGACATGGTTGAGACATTTCATGTTAAGGACTTTGTATTTTCTTGTCAAGTTGGCAGTCTGAGCTTTATTGTTTCCATGAAAACTCAGCTTGATTACCAACTTCCATTTGCTCAACATTTAGTGACTAGATCATTGGAAGATCTGAAAAAACATATGGATGATCTGCTCAAAATAAAGTCAATATGTATTTCAAGGGATTTATTTGTAGATAAATAAAAAATACTAAAACTTTTTTGTATTAAGAGGTTGGTGCTTTGGTGTCATTTGGTGCCACTTTTCGGAGAAAGAGAAGCAGTGAAATGTATTCCTGCTTATATAAAAGTAATGCAAATTCTGATAAATTAAATATTAATTTCGCCTGGCCCGAAAATATGTTAAAATAACAAAACTTACTTATTTTAACATTTGGAATTAGAGGGAGTTTTTTAATTTTATTTTACAGCTGTAACTCAAATGGTAATAAGATGAACAGTATTTAGTATTTTATGAAGGAAAAATAGGTTTGCTAAAGCTTGCATTCCAAAATGTTCTTGGCTCAGCTAAAAGCAAAGCGGTAATTAGATTCAATTTCACTGCAGAATGATTGAGTGAGATAATAGGACGGTAAATAGGTATGTGTAGTATATAGAATAAAGTCATATAATCCCGAAAGCATTTAGAGGGGTTTGATAAATATCCAGGATTGTTTCACTTCGGCGGAGCTGCTTAAGAGTCAACCAGCATTATTGTTCTGGAAAATACCGGAACTATGGAATACAAGTGGAATTTGCATTTATACCTTCGGTGCAAACATTCTCTGCAATCTTTATGATTTATGATATAGAGGCAGACTATCTTGGTGCATCCAGTTCTGAAAGACCAACAAAAGTCCCAACAGCACATTGTCCGCTACCCCGGCAAGTATCTGGTTTATTGGCCTTTCTTTCGAGGGGTAGGAGATAAGACTTTCCATGGTGGCTTGCCCTATGACATCATATTGTCGCCCCTAAAAAAGCATAAGTGTGTCTGGGGGATTCTGGTAAAAACAACTATGTCGTAGAGATGTAAACAAAGAGATAACAACTAGAAACACAACTACAAAGCTACTGGCAACAATTGACAAAAGCCAAGGATGTGTACTCCGTTATCTGATAAGTTAACTGTCTCCCATGCTTGGAATCTGTGCTAATGTGGATCTTTCAGATACTACAAACCATGTTTTATGAACCAGGTGATTCATTCTGGTATTCGCAACATATTTCATCCAGTAGGAGTATCAGAAAATATTTTTTGGGTGACCATACATACAAATATTTACAGATTCTCTAGGGGCCTCCTATTCTTTCCTCTTAATATCGTCTTAACTGCTACCTTAAATCTGTTTACCTTCATTTTATCCTCAAAAAGAATAGAATACTTTGACATAGTCCAACTAGACCTAAGCCTAAGGTGGCATCCTGCAGCAGGCAAGGCTGGCCACCCTACATAGGCCCACTGTGCAGTGCTGCGGAATATGATAGCGCTATATAAATCATAATACATAGCCAACGTTGGCCACCAAAGTTGGCGAGGGCATTGCTGTAGGATGCTCCTCTCCTCGCTTGCTTGCAGCCTTTCGGTGTCTCGAGTGCCCCCGCTGCTGGATCACCATTGAGCAGCCCCTCTACAACTTAAATGCAAGATGGTCTCTCGTAATTTTTATCCTGGAGGAAAAGACTAAGGCAGCACCCCTTATGAATATATTACTTACCAAAGGACATCTAGTACCCAAATACCAGCCTGGTATTCCAGAGTAGGCTAAAATACAATGCATACTATAAGGCAAATGTATGGTTGGTCTAAAGGAAACAGGAACTTTATGGTTTCTGCAAAATAGCAAGAAGATTTATGTGAGTAAAGAAACAGGATAATTACAAATAATAACAATAGAAACTTTAGATAAAAGATTTTTGCTAAAGAAATTTAAAAAGGGAGAAGATCTATCTTGTAAACCCTAAATAATCACAAGGCCCATGTATCAATATCGGAATGCGTCTTCTCTTTTTTTTTTTTTTTTTTTTAATTTATACATATATGAAGGATATACAATCTTTCCTTACGTGTACAATGCAGATATACAATTTACAGCCTTTTGATTTATACGTAATAAATATTGATTTGGAAAAATGACTATGAATAATTAGATAGGAGTATGTCTTAGGTGTGATCAAAAGCTGTATTGGATACATTATTTATGATAAATAATAAAACATATAAATTTTACTTAGCATATTGAGTCAGCAGTTGTAAAGTAGACTACTATATATAATGAGTAATGTGTTATTTCATTTCCATCGGTATGTATATATATATATATTTATTATGCAATGAAATATTCTTAATGGCATCACTTGGGAATGGCTTTTTTACAGTGTGTTGCTGGTGCGATTCAGCATTAAATTGTGGGTTTTAACTCCTTACTTACTTAATGTTATATTTGCAAAAATATATATTTTAAAATAACTAAATGGGGAGGTATTCATATTTATCCAGTTCGCACGGGCATGAAAGGTTGAGTTGGTGAGGCATTTCTTAATAATCATCTACACCATTTTTGAAAAGAGTTTCCAAACTCAGGTTGGGCACCAATGGATTAAATGATATTAATATTAAATTATACAATTATGAAATGATTGATTATTAGAAAACCATTCTATTTTGCATGGACCCTAATGGATTATTCTGCAAATCAGTGCATACCCATCATTGCGCCAACTGGAAACAGGAAGCATTCTTAAGTATACTTCCTGCACATGGACTTTATCACTCCCACTGAAATGAATGAACGTGGTCGCAGCCAACTGCATGTATGACAAAAGAACATTGATGTTGAACTAGCATGTATGCAAATGTTTGCTACTACGCCTATTGAATTTATTAGGTGCTTGTATTGACATCAATAAGGGGTGCTATAGAATGTTTGCTGTAGTTGCCTTTTGGATCCAAGAAGACTTTGTTGGCTTCTTCTGGATCAACAGCTCCAAGTGGTCGTTTAGACAGTTTAAACTTTATGGACACTAGAGTCCATATTTCTTCAACTTTTGTAACTATTAAAACATGTAATAAAGGTTAACTCAAGTATTATGGTGGCTGTCTGTGAGCTCAAGAAGGAGCCTTAAATTTGAACATATTTTCACTGTTCCTTTTCCTTATTTTAGTTATGTCTCATGTTAATATATGTTTAAACGAGTTCCATTTGAAGAATGGGGGAAAAATGGTAACAATATTTATGCTAGAAAGCTTATTGCTGTTTTGTCTCACTGGAACAGCACCTTTAAAGACAATGTATTGTCGTTGTAGGTATAAGGAGCAGAGAAAACTGTACTTAAAGTAGACAGTCAGCTGATGATCTGCCCCATTGCCCTGCTCGGTAAGAGCAATAACTTGGTGCTCTAGCATATGTCCAACAAGATGGAGGAAGCACTTTAGAACCAATTCCTTGTATAACGGAATGGATTAGACATTTGTCATTTTTGTTTCATCTTGACCTAGAGAATGGCTGAGCTATACATTTTTGCAGTCGAGGGCAAAGAAAGGGCATTTACCTGGATTTTCTTCCATTTAACCTACAAGGCAAGCTGAACGTATGGGTAAGATACAGAGAAGTAATTAGGTGGTCTAAAATTGAAAGAAGCAGAGGACGCTATATATTAACAAAGGGAACAAATAAAAAAAAATATAAAATAATTAAAATAAAAATAAGAAGCCATGAAAGGGGGAAAAGGAAAGACATGACTTTGATCTTGTCACTAAAAAAATATATTTGGACCTCTAACTCCTTATCTATTCTTTTAAATTATAATTATATACACCGAGGCACGTCACTGAATCTTGCTGACCTAAGAATTGACATATCCTGACCTAGGCTGACTAAGCCTAGGGTGACAGTCCCCCTGCTGCAAACCAAGGGGTAGATCGCCCTCTTGGGTGACCAGGTCCCCTAGGTGTGTTGGTGCTCAATGGGCCTCCGTTGACTGCATTAAAAGGCTCAGAGCAATGTCATGTGATGACGCTCTATGTCTTAAAGATGCACAGTGCCTTCTAATGAAATGAAGATGGGGGTCTCGAAAGGGCAACTGGGGGCACTGCCTTGGGTTAGGCCTAGGGCATGGCCAAAGGTAAATACATTGCTGGAACTGAGTCTGTTGGACAACCTAAAATTTCTAGTAGCTCTTCTCTGGTTGAATCCTTTTCTTATCTAGACCTAATTCACTTGGTTATAAGTACTTATAATATACAAAAAGGTTTGAGAACAACACAACTGATGACAGGCAGCCTCTTAATAGCCATCCTTACGTGGAAGCATCTCAAGTTCACTTGTAAAAAAATCTCCATCAACGTATCAGTCTGATCCTACCCACAAGGGTATTCTAGAACTGAGAGGCAGAGTTCTTCTGTGTGAGGGAATCAACAACCTCAGACATATGTTTTGGCTTTCATGGGCCCTGTTAGTGGGTTGCAGTTGGTATCCCTCTAGGCACAAGTAAGCAAGGAATTACTCCATTGACGTATCAGTCTGATCCTGCCCGCAACGAGAGTCTACAAATAACTCCAGATGCAGATTTTGGCATTCATGGGCCTAATCAGTGGGTTGCACTTGGGCATAGTCATTCTCTAACACTTTTTGTATGTTATTTCACTCTTTCGGGATCTCTTGGGTCCACCCCAAGTGTAAAGGTGAGTCCAGACATAGACCCCCTTGGTTACTTGTGTCTGCACCCCAATGACAATGCACAGCGTCATAGTTTTTGTGTTTCTAATTATGACACATAAGAAAGAAAATATTGAAAAAAACAAATTAGAATTCCAATTTCAACAAGAAGTTAGAATTAAACATGTATCTTTGACGTCTACTGGAACTTGCAATCCAAACATCTAAACAAATCACTTTATCTACATGAAGTTAGTTTTTTTTCTGCAACTCATCAGAAATGTAAAGTAGCTATTTCCTATAACAGATGTGTGAAATACTCGAGAGCAGTGATGCAAATAAAAAAAAAATACCAATTTATTAATTGTCTCTTAGAAAAAAACCTGCATGTGAGAACAGTTCTCTCTGATCTCGTACTTAACTCCTTAGTCACAGAGGTCTAAGTATAATCATCATACACCCTAACATTTCAGGAGTCCACATTGGGACATCTGTGTCAGGGGTGTAGCTAAAGGTGGAGAGCAGGTGTGATGAACAAGAGGGGGTGCGTGGTTGGACCACCTGTTAACCATATTGTGCTGTGACAGCTCTGGCCTCCCTCTGGAGGGATCAGAGGAGCCCCATAACCTTCCCATGCTCACCACTGCCTTCAAAAGCGTTTCAGCTACTGGAACAGAAAGTTGCCTTTTTATTAAATTGTATGTCAGATTCTACTCTTTTCTAACAAGGTTAATTTGTTTAACCACATTTCAAGCTGTGGAAGGGTTTTTTGATCTTTGTGGTTAATTTATGTCCTTCATTAGACAAGTGAATACAGTATAGTACTGTATAGTACTGTCCAAAAGTTTTAATCCCTGAACAAGCATGTGTTCAAAAGAGAGCTAATTCATTTTCCTTTATCCCCATAAACAAAATATTTGCGAAATTCCGTATAAATATTCAAAGAACATTTTACTTTCCAAACTTTGTTTAAAGGGCAGTAGGACATAAAAATATCCTATGGATGGGGCCCTTTAAGTTTTGTGTAATATCATCTAAAATAAGAAAACTTCTAACTTTAAGTCATTTTTTGATTAAAAAAAAATATATAGTTAAAAAAAATCAGCACCAGAACAACATAAACGCTGGACTAAGCAGAATGATAACAATCAATCGTTAACAAAACTTTGCCAGCGTCAAGCATTCTGAGCAAGGAATCAGCATTTTCATCAAGCACAGATTTTCTATAATATATATATATATAACAAATCAAGTTGTGAACCCTCTTTGTTGTTTGACATGAGGTGCTTATAGATGCATTTTTGTGTATCTAAATGCATGGACTGCTTAATGTATTAATACATACCGTATTGGCTCGAATATAGGCCGCACTTTTTTCCCCCACTTTAAGACTTTAAAGTGGGGGTGCGGCCTATATTCGGGGTCTAGCGCCCGACGCCCGGGACATGCAGTCCCGGGCGCCGGGCAGGCAGCGGGGTTAGGATACAGATCCCCCGCAGCGGTGCAGGGGACCTGTATCCTACTGTCTGATACGCTCAGACAGCCTCCCCTGCCAGCACTTCCCACGGGGGGGTGCCGGCACGGGAGGTTGTCTAAGCGCATCGTGCGGATGCGTTTTACCTCTGCACCCCCCCTGGACTTACCGGAGCAGACTCCCGGGTGTCTTGCGGGGTCGGCGGGGGACGTCTACGCAGTACAACTTCCGGTGCCGGATGTGCCGGTACCGGAAGTTGTATTGCGTAGATGTCCCCCGCCGGCCCCGCAAGACACCCGGGAGTCTGCTCCGGTAAGTTGGGGAGGGGGGGGCAGAGGAGGACAGTGGCAGCGTATCTCGGGGAGGGAGGACAGTGGCAGCGTATCTCGGGGAGGGAGGACAGTGGCAGCGTATCTCGGGGAGGGAGGACAGTGGCAGCGTATCTCGGGGAGGGAGGACAGTGGTAGCATATCTCGGGGGGCGGGGGGGGACAGAGTGGCAGTATGTTTTTTTGGTGCTTTTTTAAAGAAGAAAACTTTTTCTTTAAAAAAGCACCAAACTTTTAGGGTGCGGCCTATATACGGGGGCGGCCTATATCCGAGCCAATACGGTATATATATATATATATATATATATATATATATATATATATATATATATACACATTGTTACGATTCTATGTATCTACCCAGCTTTAGGAGTAACTTCAACAATAACTACCCAATTTAGATTGTAAGCTCATTTGAGCCGGGCACAAGAATTCTCACCAAACGTGAGCTGATGATTCCTCCAATGATATAATAGTTGTCTGTTTCAGGCATCTGTCCAGTTGATACGTAAAAACTACTCACATAATGCTCAGCCAGCATCCAAGCCAATAAGAGGCCGGCTAAGCTTTATGGAGTTCCAAAACAGTTGACGTAGTATCTGTTGGCTACACTTACTCCATATCCACATTGCCACAATTTGACAAATGTTATTGCTGAAGCTGTAGCACTTAAATAGTTAAACATACATTTTTTTTCCAAGGATTAGTCTGGTTTTCGGCATACAATGCTTTCTGTTTTGTCTGGACTTTCTTGGAAAAAATGTTGGCAGGAAGCTGATTATATAAGTGAGATATGAAAGCATAATTAAAGAGTATTCTAGTGTTCTAATGAAGGAAAATTATGCTTTTTTTCATTTTTTTGAAAAAAAAATCAGGCTTTAAGGCTCGTAGCCCCAGCATGAGAAGAAAATAATAAAGAAAAGTCTTTACTGAAGACCTCTTAATATGATTGTGAGAGCTTGTCATCAGTAATCATGTAGTCAGACAGGTCTCATGAATATATGAAAGCCCCGTAACTACATTTGAAGTGAGTTCTCATGTGGTTCATTTGTTATGGCAAAGAATGTGGAGAAACGGGGGGAATTTGTATCCATGCTGTGCAACTGAATGGCAAAAAGCATAGAATTTTCAGCCGGGAGACTGGTTTTAGGGGCTTAACCCCTTAATGACGAAGCCCGTACATGTACGGGCTCAAAATGCATTGTTTTCAATGGGTTTAGGGACAGCCCATTGTCCTTAAGGGGTTAATTTATTTGTAATGTGTAATTTCCTTCCAATCTTTTTCTAACATATAATTCCGGACGCCATTTGCTAAAGCTGATCTTTCTCAATTTCCATGTCCACATACAGGGGTAACCAACCTCCGGATGATGTTCTCGTGGTCTTCGGTTAGGAACGCACTCTAGATATCCGTTTACTTTCAAGAGGTCCATCTAACTAATTTCATGAAGTTGGCAGATTTTGAACAGAGGTACTTAATCTCGGAACGCTGATTTATTCAGGACTGTCATTAAAAAACGCAGGTTCCTTCCTTAATAAAATCTGCCTTCTTTCATCTAAGAAACATAGCCAGGATATAACACCTCGTTCCACCGGATGATATGCCAACATTAATCCATGCATTCGCGTCCTCTTGTCTAGATTACAGTAATGCACTTTACTTGATCCTCCTGGTAAAAGAACTCCATCGCCTACAGGCATTACAAGGTGCAGCAGCCAGACTATTGTCATCTTATCTGACCATCAGAAACCCTTCATTCAAATGTCTGTTTATATATTTCTAAAGAAACCCTGGAGTCATAGGCGTAAGGGGAACATGACCCTGCCAGCACTACAGGACGGTGCACATGGTATTAGGGCAGGAAAGGGTTAACTCAGCAAGGGTTAGCACGAGGTGAGAATGCACAGGGAACGAGGGGGAAGTCACAAGGAACGTGACTGTAGGGGGAAGGGGACAGGGCTATAAAGCCCCTCTAAGCACACGTGCAAGGGGCAATTACTGAACACCACAGGAGCAGTTTCCCGCCCGCCCTCCCTCTTTTTGTCTTTTGCTTTGTGTTTTTGTTTTGGCTTTGTGTGTTTTTTCTTTCCCCCTTTCCCTCTTTCTTTTTGCAGGATCCGTTTTCTTTGCTGTGGCGGAGGAGTTCCCTGGAGAAGTTTGAATGATAATGGGAGTGGCAAGTTGATGGTTTTGGTTAGAGGTTAGAGTTAATGCCCTCCCTGTACAGGATTAACCAAAGCGTTAAGGTGGAGCTCCCCTATCCGACCCGCGGTCGCTTGGGCGATTGTGGTATCCGGCGGAAGGGGTAGTGTGAAGCCATTGTTTTGTGTTTAGGTTGGGAACCCTCAGCTGTTTGTACACAGGTGTACAGAAGACTGTATAGTATTTATACAGAAGTTATTATTAAAGTGTTTTTACAATAATTTATAAGATGTTAAATAAAGTTATGTCGAGACATTTGTTAAATAAATGTCTCGGCCTTTTCTAAATCCAATCCTGCTGGTGTCTGTCTCTTATTTCGGGTTTGAGAAATGGGGAACCGCCTGGGTATGGGCAGTGCAAGGGTCAAGTGCTTTGAGTCTCACAGGGAGAAAAGCGCTCTACAAAATCGAAAATTATTATTCTAGTTATTAAGTCTAGTTGCACAGCCATGAATTAGCTGAAAAACAACAACTATTACATTGACTGAAGTCAATTATAGTGCCCATGCCATGACCATACCTGGGAACTTCTCGACTCCGGCTACCCGGAGCCTTCCCTTGCGGGACGCAGCCAGGACTGCACACTGACGTCGGTGGGCGGTCCTGCTGATGTTAGTAGGCGGTCCCGCTGATGTCGGGGGAGTTCCCGCTGACGTCGGGGGCGGTCCCGCTGATGTCGGGGGAGTCCCCGCTGATGCCGGTGGGCGGTCCCGCTGAAGCCGGCGCCGTTCTCACTGATGTCGGGGGTGTTCCCGCTGCCGTTGGGGGCGTTCCCACTGACGGCAACGGGAAACACCCCCCTGCGACCCGGAGGATTCGCGTCTTGACCCGGAGAACCGGAGGAGCAGCGCTCACCCGGCAATCTCCGGGTCAAACCCGGAGAGTTGCCAGGTATGGCCATGACCACTTAAGTTGACCCAATTGACCAGTGATTTTCTATAAAAAAAAAACCCATAGCAACTCGCCCATTCACAGAAACCCAAATTCATCAGACATCTTTTATCTGCTTTAATTACTTTTTTTTTTTTGCATCAATGACAAGGAGCTATGTGAGACACTCTAATTTATACGGTCTGTCTTGGGGTTATACTGAATTATAGACATAGAAATTCAGTTATGGCGCAATAATCTTCTCAATATTGCAAAAGTGGTAGAACAAAGGTTTGGTTGTGACCGTGAAACGACGCTCTGTTATCATGAGATCTTCCGAAGCTTCTGATATACAACAGGAATCGCATGGGGGGGCCATTCCAAGGAAAAGATTGAAGGCTTATATCATATAACCTATAAAACCTGTATTATTTTTTTTCATCTCTAAGTGCATTGTAATATCCTACCAGGGATGTAGGAACGACTTCGGTTATGGTATTGATCCAATACTATTTCTCCCTTGTAAAATTGCAGCCAAGTTCTTTTGAGAAATACAATGCAATTAAATGTTTTTTGTTGCTATACGGCACTTAGGCAGAGATATGTATCGCTGACTGATCACTCTCATGAAAAGTTGTTCATTGATTATTTTTTTTAAGGATGCTTGTTGGTTATGATATTAAATGCGAAAACAGCTCTAAACGTGCTATTTCTCTAAGGGAAAACAAAATTATGTAAAAACAAGCAACATGAGACGTCGTATCGATCAGACGGTGCTATATGGTGATGTATGCAATGGTTTGCAAAGGAACGATTTCTTCCGATAATAAAGATAAAGATATGGAAAATCTTACATTTTCCTAGTTCTATGCATTAAATGAACCTATGGAATGTATTTACAGGATAAAATAAAGAATATATATGTGTTAGAACCCCTATTGATGTTTATAATACTGTACTTCCTGTTCTCAGGATCGCCATTATTATTCCTTCCCGCTAAATTATCTCTCCCCTCGTTGTTGCTGATCGGTTCAAGAAACAACGAGCAGGGTGAGGAGAAAGAACAAAGCTTCAGCAAAGGAACTGAGTCAAATGAATGGCTCCGGCACATGTTTCAACGTCAATGAAGTGAATGTTTAAATTAAATATCTCCAAAATAATTTACAAAAACCCCCCACAAGTTATAGGTAGCTTTAATAAATATTGTTTTTATGATAAAAGCCATGATGTTGACAGCCCTTGTTATGAATTACTCTTCTGACGTATAAAAGAGAGCGATAGAAATGTTAACAGATGATAAGGGTGGCATGTTATTAAGTAACAGGACAACAGTCACAGCAGGTCGGTACTGAGATTACATTTTTATCCAAAACATTCTAATCTCTTTACGTTTCATCCTTATGTTACTGTTTTTGATAGTTAGCAGTCCTCTGGTCCAAGATATGTTCATTTGTGTTGAGGAAGGCATGACTGAGGTACCCTCGATCTCCAGGCCAGGCCCTCCGACCCAATTTACTTTAACCCAATAACGACAGACACAAGAAACTTGGGTTGAAAAGGCCACAGCCATTTTTATTTATTAACCAAGTCATTGCCACGCAACCTTAGGACCGACACCTCAAAGCGTTAACAGGGCAAAGACTACCAAACAGAACACATAAATATAATAAATATCAATAAACATAAATAATTAGCAAAAACCATGAAGCCTACCAGGCAAACTGGGAGCCGCCACTCAGGGACCGACGTACCGAGATGCCCAAACCCAAACCTGAGGCTCCCAGCACCACCTTCTGGGAACCCCAGAGCGTTCACACCCCCCTACATGCCTGGTAAGATACCCACCCGGGTGCGACAGCAAAAATACCCCAACATAACACAATAAACAGGGAGACAGGGTGGGACAAACAACACAGGGTAAGGTGACTACAAAATGTCCCTCAGCCTTGTGTCACAACCCCTTAAATAACTACCCCCTAAACCCCAACTTACCCAAACTGGCACCAAAGCCTGGCCCTAATCGGGAACCCAGTCAGGGCCCACTCCGGCCATGCGGGCCCCCGCGGGCATCAGTCTTCTGAATTATAGAAGATTATAATATGGAAGTGGTTCTACTAACATAAGTGCAAAATAATGTACAATGTCTATCGATATCTTAACTTCCTGAACTCTAAACGTGCTTCAAAAGGACTCTTAGAATACTTCACACTAGTGGGGCTCTGTGGTTGAATGTATTCACTAAACCTGGGGTTTGTTGAAGAACTAAATATTTCAGCTCCCTGGCTTCACTGCGTTATGAAGGGTCAACCCCGGTAAGCTTCTCCTGAAGGAGGTTTAAGTCGGAACTCTAAAATGTAAGGGGACTTATAAGAGAGCCCCTCATATTAAGTATGCATTTTGCAGGGCCAGCTCAGACTTGTAAACAGGTAAATATATAGCAGACTATGGAAACAACAAAAATCAGAGAATAAAAGTTTATAGTAATGTGGAAATTGATGCTTTTACATTGGACAAATGCACTACGCGGCAAAGTGATGACTATATTTACCAGCACTAAAATAACTTCTTCAGCAGACGGCACATCAGTCGCTGAAAGAAAAGAGATTGTAAGTTAACTATCTGAAAGGTTTTTTACAATATGAGAAAGGTAGTTATGAAATTCACTTCTAAGAGCCCTACTGACAAAGTATATTTTTTTTACAAGGAAATCTTTTATTAACATAACTTAAGGTAAAATATAACATTTTCAGCAGTGGCAAATTAACCCCTTTGCGACTAATGACGTACCCGGTTCCAGGTCGCCGTGATTTTTATAAATAAGCAGTTTTGTTTCTGTAAATCTGGGTATATCCTTCGCTGCTGAGTAGCTTGGTTGCTGGCAACTCAAAACAGGGCTCTGCGTAAGATAAGAGGGAGAACTATGTGGGCTGCGCAGATGATGGGAGAGAAGGAGTGTAGAAGAGGAAGAGAGTGTGTGTGTATAAGTGTGTAGTGTTAGAATAAGTGTGTACTTGTTTATGGTGGTGTGTGTGTGTTGTTTGTATGGTGTATTGTATGGTGTTAGCATGTGTGTGCGCCAGCATATGGTGTAAGACCTTTTATTGTTCCATGAGCATGATGCCTATTTCACCGTGTGATATCAGTGATGTTTGTAAATAACACAATAAAGGAGCCTTGGGCCCCTGATGACCTATGCCTAAGGATTAGTAGCCGATGAGTCTCTAAAAATATGTCATATATGTATCATGAGTCCAAATTACTAGGAAGCATATTTTCTTTTCTTTAAAACTGCATTGCATCCCTTAAATTGTAAATTCTCATCTCGAATTAAAGATGGTGACAAAAATGTTTTTACTGAGGGCACCTAAAAACCTAAAGTCTTGTATTTACCATCAGGGCCAAGTGAGTAATCAAGCTGAGGAAGAAAGGGAGGAGAGGAGAGAAGAGGTAGAGGTGATCGGAGGAAGAAGAGAGAGGAGCAGAAGAAGAAAAGAGACAGAAGAGAAGGTGAAGAGAAGGAAGAGAGAGGCAATAAGACGAGAAGAGGAATGAAGAGAGGACAGAGGAAAGAGCAAGAGATTTAGCAGAGAAAGAAAAGAGAGGAGGGCAGAAGTAGAAAATAGGTGAAGACAGGGAAAGGAAGAAAAGAGAGGGAATACGACTAGAGATGAGGAATGAAGAGAGGGCAGAGGAAAGGGGAAGAGATGATAGCAGAGAATGAAGATAAAGAGGAAAGAAGAGGAACAGAGAGAAGGTAGAACACTAAAGTTAAATTCTAATGATATGGCAGCCAAAGTCATTTAACCTCATTCTGTATAAACATTTAATTCTCCATAAAACCAGACCATCACGATACATGTGTTTATACAATATCTTGGTGATGCAATAACCCTATTCACTTCAGCATACATATAAAGAGTGGACGTATTTAACACACACCTCAGCTTTTTTCCTCCTCTATTCTGGCGCTATTGCCTCAAGTTCTTACATTTATTTTAAAGGTGTCTCTTGAGAGTCAAACCTTTGCTTTCCGCACATGGAAAAGCGCTTTTCTTACTTTTCCAAAACACCAGAGCAGATGGTGCATATTATGCTCAAATGGAGAGAAGTCCAACACTTTTTCTTAGAGACGAAGCAAATACCTTTGTAAAGAAATATTGTTAGAAACGATGTCACTACAGTAATAACGGACTTTATACATTTCAGGAGCTGGGTAATGAACAATTCAGTTACCTATAACTTATAATCTTTAAGCTATTGTCATCCTACATGTGTATGTTTGTGTATGTGTGTGAGCATGGATGTGTATGTTTGTGTGTGAGCATGGATGTGTATGTTTGTGTGTGTGAGCATGGATGTGTATGTTTGTGTATGTGTGTGAGCATGGATGTGTATGTTTGTGTGTGAGCATGGATGTGTATGTTTGTGTGTGTGTGAGCATGGATGTGTATGTTTGTGTGTGTGATCATGGATGTGTATGTTTGTGTATGTGTGTGAGCATGGATGTGTATGTTTGTGTGTGTGATCATGGATGTGTATGTTTGTGTGTGTGAGCATGGATGTGTATGTTTGTGTGTGTGTGAGCATGGATGTGTAAGTGGGGTGAGATGGAGTGTGTATTAGCGAGTATGAGTAAGTGTGTGTAATTTTTGTTATTGTGTTTACATAGGCTGTATGCAAAGACCAGCTGTTGAAGTTGGGGGATCCTGCTTTCAGTATTTAAATGCTTCCATCACATCCCTCCTATCTCTTCTCTCCTCCAAGCTATATTATTTATTAAGATCCTTTGGTCTTTCCTGATCATTTTCTATCCTCCCAACCATTCACTCTGAACTCTCTCTAAAATGTCAGTATCCTTCTGCGGGTAGCGTCTCCAGAGTTTTATCTTTGGAATTGTATATCCAGGACTATTATAAAACAGATCATTTAAAACAGAGTAGGTGGCACATCATCTTTAGAAGCCCGACTTCCATTCTTTGTGACCTGCTCCTTCGGGTAACATTTCTCGCGCTGGCTGTTCTACAATTACAAACAAAACCTATTCAATGTCGCTTGAAATATAATGGCATTTTAATAGTCAGAAGTGACTGGCACGTGATTCCATTAACATGCCAAGCACGCTTCTTTTTGCAGTAGCTAAATAGTGACTATTTTCACCCTGACATAGCAAGATAGGAAAGAGAACACAAAATCAGTTAAATCAGTTTTCAAAAATATATCACTCAGAATAATCACTGAGAATTGTACTTAAAATGATATCCTCCACGCAATAAGATCTGCTGTTTATAACACAAAGTACTTTGGGTGGAAAAAGTAAAACATTTAGCTGTGCTGTATATATATATATATATATATATAATATAATATATATAATACACAAAATCTGTGAACAATCACCTTCCCGTTACAAGTTCTCTTTGAATTCAATGGAAATTACAGCATGGCAGCCTCCGGGATTACAACAGAAAGCTCTCTTTTTTTTGCCTGCTTCTGCGGATAATAACAAAAATGTCGCTTGTGTCATAAGTGGTCAAGTGAGGTAAACGGCCACAGAAAAAGGTTTTCACAAGATCCTTATACACAATACATGGATTTTTTTACAGCTAGATAATACAATCAAGTATATGTAGTTTAATAAATAAATATATACATACACATTACCGTTCAAAAGTTTGGGGTCACTTAGCATGGAGAACAAGGACATTTCTAACGATAACATAATTGCAAAATGGATTTCTAACGATCAGTTAGCCTTTTAAACTTGGATCAGCGAACACAACGTGCCATTGGAACACAGGAGTGATGGGAGTGATAAAGGGCCATTGGAACACAGGAGTGATGGGAGTGATAAAGGGCCATTGGAACACAGGAGTGATGAGAGTTATAAAGGGTCATTGGAACACAGGAGTGATGAGAGTGATAAAGCATCATTGGAACACAGGAGTGATGAGAGTGATAAAGGGCCATTGGAACACAGGAGTGATGGGAGTGATAAAAGGCCATTGGAACACAGGAGTGATGGGAGTGATAAAGGGCCATTGGAATACAGGAGTGATGGGAGTGATAAAGCACCATTGGAACACAGGAGTGATGAGAGTGATAAAGGGCCATTGGAACACAGGAGTGATGGGAGTGAGAAAGGGCCATTGGCAGGGGAGGGCTGGGAGCCTAAGGCCTGGGGGGGCAAGTCAAGTGAAGTGGCTCCGCCCCCTCGCACTCACCTTTCACCCCTCACACTGCTCCCATTACTATGTGGCCATCAGACTGCTGGAAAACTGATCTAAACGGCCGCTGGGTGCTGATGCCACCGGCCGGAGCTACTTTAATCCTTTTTTAAATGTATTTAATATGCCTGATCGGCTTGCCATATTAAAAATAAATAAATAAAGTATTAAAGTAGCGCCGGCCGGCAGCATCAGCACGCAGCGGCCGTTTAGATTCGATTTCCAACAATCTGATGGCCGTATAGTGATGGGAGCAGCGTGAGGGGTGAAAGGTGAGTGCGAGGGGGCGGAGCTTTCACCCCTCACGCTGCTCCCATCACTTGGCGGCCATCGCATATGGCCGCTGGGTGCTGATGCCGCCGGCCGGCGCCGCTTTAATACTATTTTTTCATTTAATAGCCGATCCGGCTTGCCATATTACATTTTTTTTAAAAAGTATTAAAGTAGCGCCGGCCGGCGGCATCAGCACCCAGCGGCCGTTTAGATTATATTTCGGGCGGCCTGGGGGGCAATTGCCCCCCTGCCCCCCGGCCCTGGCCATTGGAACACAGGAGTGATGGGAGTGATAAAGGGCCATTGGAACACAGGAGTGATGGGAGTGATAAAGCACCATTGGAACACAGGAGTGATGGGAGTGATAAAGGGCCATTGGAACACAGGAGTGATGGGAGTGATAAAGGGCCACTGGAACACAGGAGTGATGGGAGTGATAAAGGACCATTGGAACACAGGAGTGATAAAGGGCCTCTATACGTCTATGAAGATATTCCATTAAAAATCAGCTGTTCCCAGCTACACTAGTCATTTACAACATTAACCCCATCTGTGCTGGATTTTTATCGATTTCATGTTATTTTAACAACATTTTTGCTTTTCTTTAAAAATAAAGAAATTTCAAAGTGACCACATCCCTGACACGTCGAGGCATGGACTCCGCTAGACCTCTGAAGGTGCCATCCACACACATTATTGTACAAGTTTCTAGTAACTATAGTATTACTTAACAGGTGGAATGCAGGCCTCAATAGAGAAAGCAATATATTACAGAGGTCTGTATAGACTACGGTGGCTGTTGAGGGGCAACTACCCCCTTTTGCCCCATTTTAAAGATTCCCTGTTGAAAAGTTCAACAAAGCCATAAAAAAATCTTTTAATAATTCAGACTACACGAACGCTAAATGTACTTAATATAATGTGCTCCGTGGCATGCCGGAGCTCTAAATAAGAGGTAATCGTAATGTAATTCAACTTAAAATGAACACTGCTGGTGATATTTCTGTACTAGACTACACAGGCAGGATTTACGCTCTATTGGTTTCTTTTATTATGTATAGGCATTAATTTGCTTCAATATCGGTAGGATCAGCAAAGGGTTTTGCTTTCAAAGTGCCCTTTTTTGGAGCAAAAAAGACACAAATATATATTGTTGTAATATATAATAATAATTCTATAATATATCATATATTTATAAATATAATAACAAATATTGTACATATTTTTTTTTTTACTGAAAACTGGTAAAGTAATTAAACATAACCTTTTAAAAAAAATGTTAAATGACCATTTTTAGGAACAACAAAAATTCAATATTCAACAAGTTGCCTTTCAAATGTTAATTTTATAACTTTGTATCCCTTCTTACATCTTCATTGAACCTCTTATTTATAAAGAAAGGACGTATATCATTAATGTTAGATATTTGTTTCCCATTTACATGAAAAGGAAGCTACTAAATTTTCCTTACAGAGATTTAACGAGTGCCCTATGTTGACCAAATGCTATATAGACCGGCAGTGGATTATCTTCTAGGATGGGTTGATTCCACATCAAGTCATGTGATTATGGAGATGGACCAATCACAGCAAATTAAATCTGATCAGCTGTATCAGTAGTAGATCACTTTAGCTCATAGTAAATGTATGAATAAAGCAACGATTTCATAAAATATTGACAATCTTTATAGTTTTTTCTTCTAAACCCAGGATCGGTTTCAATCAAATTTCAAAATTTTTAGTAAGGAAAACATTTTCTTGTACTTTCCGAAATGATACACTTTTATACATTGTATTGATTTTTCGCTTTGTGTACTGTTGTGTCTATTCCGTTATGGAGAATTTCTACAAGGACGTGCGACTTCACCTGTGTGAACAAACAGCGTTGTCTGAGACATTGTATCGGTGATCACCGGCAAACTTTTGTTACAGTAATGAGAAGCCCTGACTCTATTTAGCAGTCAGGGCGGCATGTGGTTGTGGGGATAGAGGGGTCAAGTAAAGGTCAGGGTTATATAACAGGTTAGGGTTGAGGTTACATAATAAAAAAAAAAAAAAAAAGTGTAGAAGCTGCTAGATGCGCTCGCGCCGCTTAGTTGGCCGCGCTTTTTTGCGCTCGAGGGTGTCTCAAGCCACTTAGTTTAACCGCGCTTTTCTTATATGAGGTAAAGTGGTATCTCGCGCTGCGCTAAGGGCGGGATTTTGCCCTATAAATAGACCTGCTGAGGTGCGTTTGTTTCACACCTGCGGCGAACCGCTAGCTGACTGCACTGACCTCTCTGTAGCGTCTGGTGAGCGGCAGCTTAGCGGGAGAGCCAAGGGTACGAAGATGGAAGAACTTCTTCTGAGGCGCCCACCCTCCCACCCAAGAAATAAAAAAATAATAATAAAAAAAAAAAAATAAAAAGAGGGTTTTTATTTAAAAAAAAAAAAAATCTGTCGTGGCTTTTATTGGGGTTAAGGTTGCCCTTTTTTCTTCTGAAGGGTGAACCAGTGGTTTTGGGCTATCCTGGCTTTAGGGCGGATGGTCTTTGAGTATTTAAGTATGATTGCACTCTGGGGCTTGGGCCAAGAGTGCTTTATGGTTTACAATGTTTATGTTGATATTAAGTAATTGGTTGTTGTTACAATGTAAACCAAATAAAAGACCACGGCCTGTTTCTCCAATTCAGTTGTCAGTGTCTTTATTTATTAGGATAAGACGGTATGAGTTAAGCTGTTTATTTGTTGTGCATATCCCCTACAATCACATGATGAATCAACGTGTGCTGGCTGAGTTCCTTCAGCAGGCGGCTCTGTGCATGGAAAACAAGCGATTAGTCTTCTTTTTTTATATCCCGAGAAGCAAGATCTGAAGAATGTTGATACAAATAATGTTGGGTTAGACCATCTGCTTTTCATAAATAGCGATTGGAATATAGAGCATTGTCCTGTTTGCTGGTCTCCTACGTAATATAAATGTAACATTCAAATGATGCTACACTTTAATTAATTAGGAGTAACCGCCTGATGATCATCAAATTCTGGGGCAGCAATTCCGGCGGTGGCAGCTGCTCAGTGGGCCGATTACAAGGGAGATTTCTGATCTCCCCAACCGACCCAGGTACGTTACGCAGGACTGTGTTGAGTTGATAAACTGCTATAATGCTTTAGAAATCACCGTAAGAGATGGAAAGTTGGGTATGATGGTCTATCAACAGTGGCCATGAAGGCCAAAGAGGGGGTGGCTCGAGACATTATCCTGGGTCAGGCCTATAATTATATAATTTAGATATATATGGGATGTTTACAAATGAAACATTCATATATACCAATCATTCAGACAATAAATCCCCTTTTTGGGTGGGGAGCATTCATTTTTTCTTTACCAAGACTTTTTACTTGAGTCGTATGTCTTTCTGTGACCTCTTGATACCTTGATACATTGAGCAAGGAATTCAGAAGAACAATGATACATTTCTTTTACGTACTTTCATTCATAATCGCACATTCTAATAAGTCGTTAGAAAAGAGGGACATCGGGGGGAGATAAGTGAGGCAGAAGGATCTTGGTCCAAAAGAGGGACTGTCCTTCTTAAAAAGGAACTATGAAGTTTTCAGAAGAAAGACGGGAAAGGGGCATACAAGGGTATTTGGTTAAAGCATGCCAAAGTGTTATATTTTATTCATAATTTCAGTGATATACATACAATTTCAGCATCAGCAAACTCTAAATGGAATAAAAATACGTTATGCATATTTATACAATAGAATGTGTTAATGGAACACTATTGGGTAGGTGTTTGTGGAAAAACTGATGAGGTATCAAATTTATCAGAAAATGAAAGGCATTAAATGAATTATTTATCTGAGTTAATATGGGGAAGATTGCTGAAAGTGATTAAGGTGT
Source organism: Spea bombifrons (assembly GCF_027358695.1). NCBI lineage: Eukaryota > Metazoa > Chordata > Amphibia > Anura > Pelobatidae > Spea > Spea bombifrons. The sequence goes on from NC_071087.1 coordinate 157,282,889, forward strand.
GTGTTGAGCCTGCAAGCATCGTGCTGTTTTGTACAGAAGCCCACGAAGTATCATAGTTATCACTTAGAAAGACACGGCTAGGTGTGAATGTCAGGCTGCAAATACATTCTGACGTGTAAACTTCTGGTCTCCATCACGTTAGAGGCTGAAAATAGATTAACAGGTGGCTTTGTATTTATGAAGAGGATCTTGGAAGAGTAGCTTTTTAAAAATAAGAACAGGTTACAAAGGGTTAAAATGTGCAATATACATGATTTATGTAAAATGTATGTTTTTAGACACAAGGACAACTTGAATCCCAATGAATTAGTCAATGGGTCAAGGACTTTATTTATTTCAAATGCTTTGACCATTGCTTATCTTCATTTAACCCTTTAAATCCCCGACCCAAGAGGTTTTTTTGCCACTCAAACTTTTGATTTGAGCAGTAAAGACTAAAATAGGGTGAGACGGAGTGTAACAGTTTCCCTAGTCCTAACTAAACTATAACTAACGATTAACCCCTTAAGGACAATGGGCGGTCCCTAAACCCATTGAAAACAATGCATTTTGAGCCCGTACATGTACAGGCTTTGTCATTAAGGGGTTAATATCCAAAATCGAAGTGGATACCTCTGATTGGGTCAACCTAGAAGTTACTTTAGCATTCACCTGAATGAGAGACCTCTGAGATCCTGAAAGCTCTTGTAACTTTATTTGTTTTTCTAGTTTGGCGCAGTAAAAGTTATTAACTTTAACCACGGACTTTCTTTTACCAAGAAAACAGTTTGGCTTGTATTATTTTGCTAAAAATGTAAATTTGGGGGAATGATTTTGCTGCCCCCTAACGCTTACACTACTAATGCATTTATCAATCATCTAATGCTATTTTTCTGCAGTGTTGTTATGAAGCCAAACCCTCAGTAAATCCAACATTTGTCAATCGCAATTTATCACGACTGTGACTGCAGCATCATCTTACTTTCTGATCCAAACTCATAGCTCACTTCTCTATACCGACTATTCACATTTTCTATCACAGTTTCTTCTTTTGAGCGCAGTATTTCATTCTGATTGCGTACTCGGCTGTCAGGCGTCCCAATATGTTTTTTGGAACAGTGCAGTTGCGAAAACTTTTTTTTGTAGTGGAACTGAATCTGAAGAAAGAATCATACCCCCCAGAAGATCTTTAAAATCTCTCATTGCTTAACAGTTCAAGAGCGATCAGATTTAGACAGGATACAATTAAATATTAAAATACCTGATTATTTATTATTATTATTGTTGGTGAGGAGTTAAAAACAGGTTTTGTCACCTGGCTCATAAAGGATTAATGAGATTTATTACCTGAAGGTTGCTGAATAAAAGCATCACTTATTCTTTTAGTATCATCTAACCAGATTCTAGGGATGAAGCGACTGTTCATTCTTGGTGTGGACCTCCTTGCTCTCTTGTGCCTAGAGGATACCAACTGTATCCCACTGATGAGGCCAGTGTAGGTCGAAACGTATGTCTGAGGTTGGTCGGTTCTCTCATGCAGGGGGAATGTGTCTTGTATTTCACTCTGAGCTGCCCTTGGGGCATTAGACCGACATGATGGAGATTTTTCTTCTGTAATGGCACAAGAGAGCTAAAACTTGAGATGTTCCCAAGCGGGGTCACACCGTAGGACAGGCTATGAATCTATTGTCCATTCTTCGATGAGCGTCTCATATTTGTTTTGTAAGATACGTTTTGCAAATAGGCAACTATATGTAAATTGCGCAATGCCCACTATGCATTATGTGAGGTGTGCATAGCCAGCCAGGTCTGTAGAGGGCAGCACTGAGACTCTGTCTATTTAACATTTTTAGCATGTTTTGCTGTTAGAAATTGTCTAGTTTTATGTTCGGTGTCTAGTTCATGTTGCAATGAATTTACTAACCTAGCAAAAAAAAAATATATAAAAAAACACCACCACCCAGTATGGTCAATTCTTAAATTAAATACAATTATACCATTTAAAAGTAAATTGCAAAGTCAGTCACCCTCCTTTATTATTCATAAATAATAATAATTGTGTGTTTCTGCATTGTGTTTTCCTAATATATTTTTGTATGACGCATTATATTAATATCTGTTTATTTCTCATGCAATTTTAATAAAGACTGACATAGTTAATTAATTAATTATTACTCAGGGATAGCCTCATTAGTCTGTATCTTATATGTTCATTGGCACTTCTAATAACTAATCATAACAAATGATAACAATTACTTTTTAATCATGCAAATTAATGGGTATGGGGTTTCCACTTTTTAACTTTTCATAGTGATATAGAATGTTAACCATTTAGCTTCTATTATTATCCCCAAATAAAGTTGTTGCAATCTAGCAAAAAAAAATATATATATTGATTTTTTTGACAGGAAGAGAATTGAGTCTGCTATTATTCCACTATTATCTAAAAATAATGAATAAATTAGGTTTACAGATTGAATTTTAATTGACGTATTTGTTTTTGCAGCATAATTGATGGAATTAGAGAAAGGAGAATTAATAGCTCATACATGATCTCTTACCATCAGGTCTTTAAGGGAAATCACTAGAGTTGGACTTAAACTTAAAAAATGCTAACACAGTAAATAACATAGAAAACTTGCTTCTTTTGTAACTCTGGCAGTAGCACAACGTACAAACATTAATACTTTGCCACATCATTAAGCGATAACTTGTACCCCTTTTCGAGGGGTACAAGCCCTTGGTAAAACACCCTATATTGCATTTATGTATTGCAAAGCTGCCAGCCGGCGGCAGGTCCCTGAGTGACGGGTGCTTACCTGTCCTCGGCTGGTCGCAGGCTCCTGCAGGAGGCTAGCAGGGGGTGTGGCTATGATGCACACCTGGATTTAAAAATCCCGAAAGGCTCTCTGCTGGCCCCCTTTTGTGGTCTTTTGCAGTGTGGTGTGTTTGATTATCACGCATTTGACCCTTTGCTTGTCTGATCATCCTTTTGCCTGGTGATTTTGTACTTCACGTGTACCAGTTTGGCTACCTGACCCGTGTGCTGACCCTTGGCTTGTATGACTCTTCACTGTCCCAGATCAAACGAATGCTCTATTCTAATGACATATGCTAAGGAGTATCATATAAACAGAATCACAGAGACATAGAATTCAACAGCAGATAAGAACCATTCGGCCCATCTAGTGTGCCGATTTTCCTATTGTAGAGACTCAGACCTACATTCATGGGCCTTATAACATGTTTAAATTCCCCTCACTGTATTAACATGTACCACTTCTACTGGGAGGCTGTTCTGCGCCTCTGCCACCCACTCGGTAAAATAAAACTTCCTTTCATTGCAACTAAACCCATGAACCTCCGGTTTTAGACTACGGCCTTCTGTTCTAACATTTCTTCTCTGAAATAAGCTTCCCTTTTGTACTTTAAATTCCTTTAAAATCTGTTTTGTCCTTTCAGATGTACAGCTTGAGTAGTAATTAACAATTTCTGTTTTATTTTTGTGCTTTTCTTAGTTTTTGTGTCTAAGGAGGATGACTTCTCTGGGACTAAATCTTCTCTGATCCAAAAACTACAAACAGCGCCACCTGGTGGAAAGGAAGCAAAACAAAAAAAAAAATCCTCCAAAAAATCCTCTCCTTAAAAACAAAACTAATGTTTTGGAGACATGTAAAAAAAAAAAAAAAAAAAGATACATTGTATGTACAATAAATATTGTACATTGCAAAAAGGTTACTGTATGTCACTACAAAGTGAGAAATGTACGTCAGTGTGCAGTCCTGGCCGCGTCCCGCAAGGGAAGGCCGGAGCCCAGAAGTTCCCAGGTATGGACATAATGGTGCAACCTTCTGCGGGGAACAATAGGAAGCAAAACACACGCACAGGGTAGCTCAAACAGGAACAATAACTGAGCATAGCAGGAGGGAAGCCTCGCCACCAACCGTGAGGTCATCCAAGCGCGTTCCCCGTCGCCTCCATTCGAGGACGCATAAAGTTGGTTCAGGGCGCGGGCGCCTAGCAGCAGTCGTGCGTGATGCGTAGGAGGAAGCCGGAGGTGCGTCGCTGGATTCAGTACCCGCGGTGAGTGACTTCGTCTGGGTCCGAATTGTGGACCCTGACATTGGCTACAAATCTTGCGTCACTGCTGCATAGATAAAGATGTATAGATTGTAAGCTTGCGAGTAGGGCCCTCTTTACCTAACGTATCGCTTCGTCTTAGTCGATCAGTTCTAGTTTGGATGTATGGACTGTAAGAAGCGCTGAGCAAATTGTTTATATAATTACCTCAAATAATTGAATTTGATTGAATACTCGACCAGGCAACAGTTGAGTGTAGTCTGACCTTAAATTGCCTATTTTCCATTTTCAACGACATCAGGCAAGACATAGGAAAACTGTACTGTGATTGTTAGCGAGGGCCCAAATTTTGCCCTCATGTGTTGAGCTGTGATTCCAGGAGCCTCAGGGTAACCCTGAGATACCCAACAATGTTAATGGAACCCTTGAGGTACTGTTAAATATATGCAAACTTTGATATATTAGGCAAATTGTGATGGCGAGACAAATGAGTCAGGCAGCAAAATGGGTGACCTACACAATATTAGGCAGGTGGTCATAAAGTTATGGCTGATTGGCGTACTGGTGCAAAAGGAGAAGAGGTCCCTGCTCTTGTGAGCTTACAATCAAATATATTATATTGCAGAACGCAGTTACTTGATGTGATTTCAATAAACTTCGATAACATGTCACATCGCATGACATATGCAGAGTTGAGCTACATTATTCGCAATTCTATATTGAGATGACATGGTACATACGATGGATACACAATATGCAGAGTCTTGTATCGTATAATAGTAATTCATCTCCTTGAATTTATCCGTGCTGGTGATTGAAACTTAAATTACTTGTGACACGTTTGAGTTTAAAATATCCACACTAATCAACATCAGGTCAGCGAATGTCGCAGATTTGTATTAGACTTCGATAAGATTTTTTTTTTCATACATTTATTCTTTGAACAATTTGTCTGGTATTGAAATCGTTTTTGCATAAATTATGAAAGGAAAATGATGGATTATGACATATTTGTTTGAATGAGAAATTAATGGATGGATTTAATATATATTATAACTTTTTTTTTGCTTGGTACATCCACATTGCAACTCTTTTCAACTTCTCAGCCTTCATATCATTTCATGCCTTAAAGTCTGTCTCTAAAGTCTGCTGATTTCAAAGGGTTAAGCCCTCCTGTCTTGCTTGTTTGTAGATGTTAAAGGCTGGGTGTTAAAGATCAGCTGTTGGTATGTAATCAATTAATCTGGTCGTTTGTGATGTAGTTCTATAAATTGCAGGCCTTTGATTGGTACAACAATGCAGTTCGATCATCCAAAGTGAACTCATCACATGTACACAGTTATAGGGGTATATTCACTAAAAAATTGAGTGGTCAGTTGAATTATGGGTTAACTTGACTTGTCTGTTGCCACATGCCTTCACAAAAGCAGAGGCTTTTATGCACACAGTTTGTGAAGGCATTTTATAAGAACTTACATGTCCTTACCCAAAACACACAAAATCACCCCCTCAACACAATTGAATTTTTTCCCCCCCAAAATATAAAAGAATAAAAAAAGCTGGAAAGGGCAGATTAAAGTCTGTGAATACCACAAGTCTACAGGGCCCATTCAAGTCTATAGACGATCCAATTCAAACAATGGCGCCTTCTTTGCTTATAGGTGGCGCCGGCCCTGTGCATGTAGTATATGTGTGTATTAGTGTGAGCGTCTGGGCATGTCAGTGCATACGTTTTTGGGTGTGTTAGTGTAAATGTCTGTGTGTTTAATGGGCAATGTCTGGTCATGTTCGCGTCTGTATGTGTGTGAGTGTCTTGGTGAGTATGTGTCTTAGTGTCTGGGTGTCTTTTCTGTATGCCTATGTTAGTTTGTGTGTGTCTGGGTGTGTTAGTGTGGGTGTGTTTAAGTGTCTGGGTATGTCAGTGTGTGGGTGTGAGTATCTGAGCGTATTTCTGTGTATGTTAGTATGTGAGTGTCAGTGTTAGTGTGAGTGTATGGGCATGTGTTGGTGTCTGGGTATGTGTGTTTGTGTGTCTGTTTTAGTGTAAGGGTATATTTGCGTGTCAGTATGTGTGTGCGAGTATCAGTATCTGGCTGTGTGTGTCTGTGTATTAGTGTGTGTGTGTCAGGGTGTCAGTGTTTGGGTATGTTACCGTGTTAAGTGTTGTTTTTTTCACTTTTTTTCTAATTTATTTTATTAATTAAGGTAATTATACTTTATAAATGTACAATCTGATTAATTGGGGGTTTGTAGGTAATAGGATTGTTTGGTGGGCATTAGCTAATAACTAAGGAGTTAATGCTTGTGTTATTTTTCTAAGAAAAACAAATGGCTAGCATATTCCAGGGTGATTAAAAAAAAAGCAAATCTTGAAATAAAAAAAGTCCCCCTTATATTAAAAGTATCTTTGCAGTTATATTTCACAGAGATATTGATCTGTATGAAGTGATTTATTTTACTGAACACCTTGGGGTTATTTTATAGTTAGGAAATCATACACCGTAAATAATTTAGTGGTTTGTTTTCATAGAATCTTTGCTTAAAATTCATTACAGATGTGCTCTGAATTATATAGTGATATTTTTTTCATGATTCCTGTTTCGACAAGTGATGGTGTTAATATTGGGAAGAGTTTAAGGATGTTGAAATTGAAGGCTAATTGTCTTGACGGAGGTAGTGCGTATGTTGACCCCGGACACGGACATCGTCCTAATAATTAACAATTGTTTTATTAAGTCAGCTATGGATAAATATGTGCAAGACATTCTCCTGCACCGCGACACTCGTAATAACATCATTAACAAAAAAATCCCTATCATAACTTCATTACCAACATTGTACATCTTAAAACTCTAGATTAACTGGAATTATCAGAAGAACGCGATCACATGCGTAGCTTGTCACGATATCTCAGATTCTAGTACATATAAGGATTGTCTGGAATGAACTCGCTTATTGACCACCGTTGCATCTCATTTCAATGACCTGTTAAAAATCCATACTCTTTAAATAAAATAAAATTAAACATTAAAATTGTATTCACAATAATGAAGTTTAACTCCTGGGGCACAAATCCAAAACAGAACTGCCAACTGCTCAAATGTACCCACACATTTACTGAGCGTAACTCACAATCACATGCAATGCTTCCTCGTCTAAACGCCTGCACGTCTTAACTAGCAACATTTTTTTATTGCAGATCCTTGCCACAGCAGAAGCTCATTACTGCCAATATCGTAAAGCCAGTAGCATTGGTTTGTTTGTTTTAACGTCTGTTCTCCCTTTGTTAAATTCATAATTTTCTTCTGCTTTTGCGGCCATAAGTTATCTTCTGAGATAAAAAATTAACATAATTAAGTGCGACAAATATTAAATTGACAATGAAAATACCGTATTTGCTCGATTATAAGACGAGGTTTTTTCCAAAGCAAATGCTCTGAAAAATACCCCTTGACTTATAATCAGGGTCGTCTTATAATCAGACCTCAAATAGGTCTGACTGTGAGACTAAGATCCAGATTCCCCGCAGCGATGCAGAGGACCTGGATCCTCCTGTATTATGCCCCCCCCCAACTTACCGGTGCTTCTGAGTCCCCGGTGCTTAGTGTGGGCAGCGTGTAGAGCTCTACGCGATTCGCAGGTTGAAAAAAAAGGAAATAAAAACAAAATATTTTTCTCAATCATAGCTTTTATTAACAAACAATTGTTCACATAGTTTACATGAATTAACATTTACTGGTAAAACTTTTTTTTCCCTATAGGGTCGTCTTATATTCAGGCTTTTTCTTTTTTTCATAAATTAATATTCAGATTTTGGGGGGGGGTCGTCTTATAATCAAGGTCGTTTATGGAAGCCGATGCCACTTTTGCATCTCCTAGATACATATTTCCTGATCTATGAACTTCAATTGATTCAACTGTTGCCCTTTTCGACTATGATTCCTCTAGTATGACGATGCTTGTGGAACATATGGACTGTAGGAGCCTCTGAGTTAAGAGGCCATGATACTTTAGAAGCTTTTCGCTCTTGGTTAGAAGGCTTACTAATTATACTGAAATGACAAAATCTATCAATATTTGAGAAGGGACTGCCCAGAGTTCCATGTTTGATTTCTCCCTGTGCACTCACCTTCTATATCATTGAGCGCCGTGGCTTAAATTTATAAGCTTCAACAATGCTTTTCATAAGACCACAAAAAAGACTCCAAGAAATACAAAACCATGAAAGCAGATGGAGGAATAATTTCTGGTTTATATGAATTCCAGAATCTTTGACACAAACGTTTTTCTATAACAACGGCCCCCTGACACCCTCAGCCTTTATACAAAACACTTTTTATTGAAAAGGCAGATTGACTGGATACACACTTGACAGATAACAATGCTAAGCCACGACCAAGTATCTCTAAATTACCACCGTTTGATGATAAAATAGGTTAAGGAGAGGGGTGAGGGAAACGAAGCTCTGCAGGAGGGGGTTTTCCTGCTTTGAAAATATTTATTTTTAAAGGAATATCCATATCTGCTTTCTTTTCCCAGATAAATTTAAACTATGTTACTATGGGAAGGTTATACTTTTTTGATGAGATAGCTAATTAGCTATATAGTGTATTTTCAGAGAAAAAAATATATGCACTACCGTTTCTATATGGATGTGCGTGATATATTATTACTTTTGTTACCACTGTGTTATTATTACCCACTTTTGGATTTTTACTGTTTTTTGAGGCCTTCAATACCAACTCCAACTCCATCTTTTAGGCCTCCTCTTTTCTTTGACTAAAAACTAAAATTATTACACAGCTAACATCCTTCACATTCTGCTTAATTTGCTTAAAACCTTAGAGTTTAGTTTTTATATTTGCAGTCCGGTCAAATTCTAAAACATTTAAGTGTTTTATGATTGAAATGAACTATAAATATCCTGTCGGCAGGGAAGAGGGCGCAGCAAGCAGAAAATCTTCCAAATAGAGTCTGCTAGGAAATAAAAAATAATAATAAATAAAATAGCTAGGGTTTGGAAGTGATTTTTCATTGCGTAATTCCTCATACTCATTTTGGTTTATTTTATGATAACACTAATCATTGCGTTTAACCCTTTAAGTGCCTGGGAACTGGATATTTATCCATATAGTTACATAAAAAGCTAGCTTATGGAAACATATACTGCTTCAGGACAAGTATAACTATTCATACATTTCTAGTTTAAGCAAACTGTCGCACCGTGATCAGATAAAGCATATTTTCCCCATTGTTCCCCAGTATACACTAAACCAAATAAGCAGAACAAAGCCTTTTTTTTGTAAAAAAAAAATTAAATAAATAAAAAAAAAAATCCATTTCCAAGTATATGTATAGAAATGGAAATGGCGCGTGAAGTAAGAGTACACAACATATCACAGGATAGACATATAAAAGGAGGTTTATATGCCATAATTATAGTAAAGAAACATAGTCTAGGTTAAAAATACAGAATTCCACAAATATGATAACTGCTTTTGCACCTCAATACAGCTCAGGTGACCCTCATAGTAATTCCGGCAGAGCTTATTTGCCCACATTTTATTAATTGAAGTATTTATGTATTTCTGTGCTATTATTGTTTTTAGTTGTACCCATTTGTGAGAGCTTTAACAAGAATGTGGCTGGCTTCCTGGTAACATTTTGCCAACCACTCAACTCATTTGTGTTTTTTTATTGAAAGGGTTAATAATAGGTTAATAATCACCAAGACCAGGCCAGGGTTGGCCATCTGGCACAGTGGGCTAATGCTCACCAAATCGGGTGCAGCAATGTGCGGCCGCAAAAATATATAAAAATGTGTATTTATCCCGAACGAGGTTACAATAAATCTAAATTTAGAAAAAATCCAATTTTTCCATAACTCCATAACATTTTGCCCGGCCATTATATATTATACACTTTCCCCAATCCCCATGGAGATAGGTAATTGTTTTACCGTATATTATTTTCCAGTAAAGCGTCGTTCTGAAATGACCTCGACCGAAGAAACCAAGGATTGCGTGAGAACCAAAATAATTTTTTTTTGCCAGATATAGATTAGAAGCAAGTTTAAAATTTAGATATATATATTTTTTGTCAATTAGCCTTTTATACTTAAACTTGGATCAGTGAACACAACGTGCCATTGGAGCACAGGAGTGATGGGAGTGAAGAAGGGCCATTTGAAGACAGGATTGATGGGAGTGATACATTGGACTACTGATCCATTTCTTGTTATTTTAATGGACAAAATTGCCTTTTCTTGCTGGAGAGGGTTGGACCCCCATAGGCGACGAGTCCATGGTTAGGTCAGACCAGACAGATTTTTCCGATCATCCTGTGCCCCCCAATGAGCATAAGGTGACTTAGACATAAGAGGGGGCTGGGCAGGCAGGCAAGGATTCTTTTGGAGGCAGGAAGGAGTTTTGCCCCTTATTTGAAGCCCAACCGGAAATCTCTTCAATGTGGGGTTGTGGCTCTTCTGGATCTCTCTGGTAACTGTGTTAGAGACGCGGACCCCGGGGGCCGGAAACAAGAAAGGAAACATCTCAACAACTAACAACTAATTTATTAACTCATCATAAAATAACATTCAGAGACGTTCCGTGACAGACGTGCAGACGCCTCGCACGCCGCACACTAGGGGGCGTCATCCTCCAGGTGAGAAAGAGCCGACTCCATTGTTGTTGAGGCGTCGTCCATTTCAATGATTTCTTCCGTGACCCACTCGCCGGAACTGGACTTTTCAGACCCCGTGGCTGATGACGAGGAGTCCGTTATGCCGCTGTCCTCCGTCTCGCTCTCAAGTCCGGAGTGCGGTGAGTCCGTCTCCGGTGTAATGGAGTCTGGAGCAGCGACGTCCCCCGTTGGTCCGGCTTCTCCTCTCTCACATTCATTGGGTCCGCGGCTGAGATAAAGAACGTTTGGAAGTTAATGGCAGAAACAAGCGAAGCAGCGAGTAACGGCCAATAGTCCCCGGTGACTTCCTGCTGTCACCCGGAGGAGGCGCTGTCACCGTCATCACCGAATACACCATCAGGGTACCGGGACGCGCCGGCCGCCCCTGTGCGGGGAGATGGACGGCAGACGGACCGCCTCACATTGGAAAATATTCAATAATACCAAAGTTACTAAAACCCCACCTTCTGCTTCAATATATTAAAAATACAGAGGGGTGAAATAAGTTATTTTTTTGGTAAATGCCCCCCCCTTACTGCCCCGCACCCCTCATACTGCCCCGCACCCCCCTTACTGCCCCGCACCGGGCCTGATTTAGACTTATAAGAATATTATTAACAGGGGGAACTTACTTATTATTACGGGTAATGCGCATGCGGTACATGACACAGAACAGAACGTTCAGAAACAAATACAGCAGGACGACAAACAAGCAGACAATCAGCAAACACTTCTCGGCGAATTTCTGCTGTGATTCCTCCCCAGAAGACCCCGTTTCGCTTCCTCCGCCATCGATCTGTAACGGGATCAAAACTAAAAGCAGGACGATCAGGAGCTCTGAGATAGAGCCGCAGCCTCCCATTTTCACAAGCGATCTGCTTCTCGCTGAGCTCCTCACTTGTTGTGAAAGAGGCGATTATGACATCATTGGCTTGATGTCACGGTAAGCAGCTCTGATTGGAGCAGACAAAGCTTTAGGATGCTTGGATGTCATAGATTTCCATGGTAACGCCTTAGCATCCATTCCATGAGTTTATAGGTTTTTACATTAACCCCTTCATGACCCGTAATATATACCCTATAAAGAGCAAACATTTAATTCAATTCCATTTATTAGAAACTCGCCGGCAGATCGGCCCCACCCGGCCCCCGTCTAGTCACCCATTTCTCCTGCTACTTAATGAGTCGTTGGTCTCGGATTCAGGAGCCGTGTGATTTTCCCGCGCATGTTTAACATACAGACTGATGACATTTTCTAATAAAAGACACGCAGAGAGCGTCAGGATTTTGTATGATTAATATTTTTCACAAAATGATAAAATAAAATAATTTTCTTTACTGATCTCCCTCTAATACTTTGTAGAAACCTCTTGTTGTGTTAATTTAGGGAACATCTCACAGATTAACCATTAACTTCTATATAATATTAGTGGAAGGGATCGTCCGAGCGGTAATTCTCTGCTAGGTTAGATCCTCGACGCGTTTCTCTAGGTCAGCCTGATGTTTGCGCACACGATTCTCCACGCTTTCCACGATTCTGTCCATAAAGCTGTTTTCTGATTCTTCAGAAGGCAGCCAGCGGCGTCCTAAACATTAAACATACAAAGAAAAAGAGAGAAATAGTGGAATATCGTTATAATAAAAAATAGAGGTGAAATAATAAGTTAGATGGACTCGCTGCCCCTATGTGAAACGGCGCGCTGATCCTGCCCGGTATATATATATATATATATCTGTTCCATTCACTTATTACACCTGTGGGGGGAGGGGGCTTTCAGTCATATGAAATCCCCCTCCGAAAAAGCAATATCTGCATATGTCGCATTTGCTCGATTGTAAGACGACCCCCCCCCAAATTTGAATATTAATTTAGGAAAAAAAGGTTTTATTAGTAAATATTAATTTACAAAACTATGATTGAGAAACATTTTTTGTTTTTATTTCCTTTTATTTGCGAACTGGCCCCCTAGTTATGCAGGTCTGACCCCAGGCTTGCCCCCCAGATATGCCTTATACCCCCTATATGCCACTCTGCCCCTCAGGACTCAGCAGACTTGCCCCCGTGCTCCAGACGCCTTGGTGTGAACTGGGGGCAGCCGGTGAACGTCTGTGTGATTCGCGTAGACAACCCCCACTGCTGCTGCCCGGTACTTTTCCATAAATTATCTATATAACGCCCAGAATAATAGTGATTCGGAGAAAGGATTTGATTCACCAAAAATAGGCCAGCAAATGAGGGCGGGGGGGGGGGATTTGCCCCCATTGATGCAAAAAAAAGAATTATCAACCAAAAAAAATGATGTTTAAGTAAAAATGAGATAAATTGTAGCAGTAAAAGTTGTTTGTAAAAGTTGCTATATTTCTGTAACATTGCGTCGTCCGCCAAGTCCTTCTTTATTCGATGCGCTGGAGTCTCAGGAACTCCCATCCATCGCGACCCTCATTACATCCCGATTCCAGTCTATACACGCGAGACGTTAAGTAGATCGAGGCCGGCGCGTAAATAACTTTTCATACTCTTCTATTTATGATTATCCTGGACTATAACGGCCCCTCCCTTATCCGGCATTTTAATGGTTATATTTCTATTTTCCATACGTTTTCCTAAAACTTTACTATTTTGAATATTATTACAGAAAAAAGGCTCTGATAATTAGAGTCTGCGGGTTTAGCTCCAGCTCTATACCATCTGTTTAATGCCACATTTCCCCAAATTAACCCCTTTTATACCGGCTCTGTATAGCCGGGTTGGTTCCGGTGACGTATAGTTTGAAGGATGTCGGTTGGATTCTTGTCTGATTTGTTTTCTGCCGCGGAGTCGCTTATAATCTCAACTCAAATGCGCTCCGAGGCGGGGAAGCGGGGATCGGTGGCAGTCCGTGGCAGAGCCAGCATCATCTTACAGAAATTTCCTTCTCTTCCCCCACCCTGACAAAGGCTGCTTGAGCCAATCAGCAACAATCAGCAACTTATAGTAACTTAATGGGGAGGAATAATCAACGTAAAAAATCCAACATACACAGACACATTGATTTACATAAATACATTTATTTTTTATTTACATAACAAAATGGGACGATTTTTGTGGACAACAACGCACATCAAACACAGTCCTGATGATTGACGGACAGTGATGTATTTACCCTCGGTGTTGCTCTTGGCTTGACCCAGGGCAGCTGCAGCATATATATACTACACTATAGCCATAAATGTGCCCCCAGCACTCATAGGGTTAAGGTGCAACTGCCATTTTAAAGATTTGCAAATTTTGGCCAACAGTTGGGATTCCAACATAGCAGAGAATTACCGTTCGGACGATCTGAAAATCCACTAATTTTATATAGAATTTAATGGTTAATCTGTGAGATGTTCCCTAAATTAATGGAAGGAGAGATTTCTACAAAGAATTAGAGGGAAATCAGTAAAGAAAATTATTTTATTTTATTATTTTTTGAAAAACATTAATCATACAAAATCCTGACGCTCTCTGCGTGTCGTTTATTAGAAAATGTCATCAGTCTGTACGTTAAACATGCGCAGGAAAATCATCCGGCTCCTGAATCTGAGACGAGACCAACGTCTGATTAAGTAGCAGGAGAAACGGGCGACTAGACGGGGGCCGGATGGGGCCGATCTGCCGGCGGGTTTCTAATAAATGGAATTGAATTAAATGTTTGCTTTTTATTGGGTATATATTACGGGTCATGAAGGGGTTAAAGTAAAAACCTATAAACTCATGGAATGGATGCTAAGGCGTTACCATGGAAATCTATGACATCCAAGCATCCTAAAGCTTTGTCTGCTCCAATCAGAGCTGCTTACCGTGACATCAAGCCAATGATGTCATAATAGCCTCTTTCACAACAAGTGAGGAGCTCAGCGAGAAGCAGATCGCTTGTGAAAATGGGAGGCTGCGGCTCTATCTCAGAGCTCCTGATCGCCCTGCTTTTAGTTTTGATCCCGTTACAGATCGATGGCGGAGGAAGTGAAACGGGGTCTTCTGAGGAGGAATCACAGCAGAAATACGCCGAGAAGTGTTTGCTGGTTGTCTGCTTGTTTGTCGTCATGCTGTATTTGTTTCTGAACGTTCTGTTCTGTGTCATGTACCGCATGCTCATTGCGGGTAATAATAAGTAAGTTCCCCCGTTAATAATATTCTTATAAGTCTAAATCAGGCCTGGTGCGGGGCAGTAAGGGGGGGGGGGCTTTTACCAAAAAATAACTTATTTCACCCCTCGGTATTTTTAATATATTGAAGCAGAAGGTGGGGTTTTAGTAACTTTGCTTTTATTGAATATTTTCCAATGTGAGGCGGTCAGTCTGCCGTCCATCTCCCCGCACAGGGGCGGCCGGCGCGTCCCGGTACCCTGATGGTGTATTCGGTGATGACGCTGACAGCAGGAAGTGACCGGGGACTATCGGCCGTTACTCGCTGCTTCGCTTGTTTCTGCCATTAACTTCCAAACGTTCTTTATCTCAGTTGCGGACCCAATGAATGTGAGAGAGGAGAAGCCGGACCAGCGGGGGACATCGCTGCTCCAGACTCCATTACACCGGAGACGGACTCACCGCACTCCGGACTTGAGACCGAGACGGAGGACAGCGGCATAACGGACTCCTCGTCATCAGCCACGGGGTCTGAAAAGTCCAGTTCCGGTGAGTGGGTCACGGAAGAAATCATTGAAATGGACGACGCCTCAACATCAATGGAGTCGGCTCTTTCTCACCTGGAGGATGGCGCCCCCTAGTGTGCGGCGTGCGAGGCGTCTGCACGTCTGTCACGGAACGTCTCTGAATGTTATTTTATGATAAGTTAATAAATTAGTTGTTAGTTGTTGAGATGTTTCCTTTCCTGTTTCCGGCCCTCGGGGTCCGCGTCTCTAACACAGTTACCAGAGAGATCCAGAAGAACCAGAACCCCACATTGAAGAGATTTCCTATTGGGCTTCAAAAAAAGAGGCAAAATTCCTTCCTGCCTCCAAACTTGGTCCTGTATGATTTTCCCGCGCATGTTTAACGTACAGACTGATGATATTTTCTAATAAAAGACACAGAGAGCATCAGGATATTTTATATTTACTATTTTTTTTAAAAAAGGGAAAATAAAATAAGTTTTTTTCTTTACTGATTTCTCCATAAAAAAACTTTGGGTTAATTTGGGAAACTCGTCACACGCATAGAATTTTCATTTGAAAGACTAAACGTAGCTGGAGGAAAATAAGCGTCAGGAGAACGGATTTATTATAGAAACTCTGGACCCTATTTACAAAGAGCCGGGCAAAATTCTAAACGTAAAGCAATCAGCAGGAAAATTCTGTTGGTTTTCATGGAGCTTTCTCTACATTTAGAATTTTGCCTCAGAATTATTTATAAATGTAGCACACTTTTTACTTTGAAGGGTTAATCATATGTAACAAAGTCATTCTTTCTTATAATTAAATACTTAAAAATGAGTTTTGTGAGTTGGGTCTTTGCCTCAAGTTACAGATCTAACGACTGCAACTCATCTGTTGACAGAGGTTGAGTAGCGTTGACATATCGAGTTATGCATTAAACTGGGTTGAGTTGCGTAACCGCTGACGAGTTGACACTCATACTCTATAGCTCTGTCCTGGGCCAAATAGTAAAATTGTATATTTTTAACATGAGCTGTACATTTGTGAGTTGGCAAACAATGTGAGTTTGCAGCCAATTCACATTAGTGTTTGCTTGCATGTAGACATTGTAAAATGCAAGCAACTCACAAATTCATCAATTCCCCACAACTTTTACTGCAAACTTCACTTTTCAACCACATCCGGCTGTCTGCTGATTTGCAAGTCCCTCCTATCCCTGGATGGGGTTTAAAGCAAAGGGAACCTAAGCAAACCTACAGCAAAGATGTTACAAAAAGTAAAAAGTCATGAACGTAAGAAACATCTGAAAAAGTTCTTTATTTTGCCTGCTCCATCTAGGCTGTTGGCTAATAGTCTCTTTACCTTTTCAGTCATTAATTTAAAACTGGTATAGAATCCACCAGAAAATTCAATAAAAAAAGCATTTTTGGCCATTTATCCACATGTAGTTCTTTTTAAATGAGAAATATTTTTGTGCTAAAAAATTGCATACATCATTTAGCATTTGCTTTCGTTCTTTTTTTTGCCATTCATTAAAAACAATGTTATATTTATTTTGTGTGCACCCATAGGTTATCTACTGAATATTCCCATAGCTAGATTAAGAGGAAAAACCTAGAACTCAGGCATCCCTTCTGTTTTGCTGATGTATAGATATTTGTAGTCCAGTCAAATTCTAAAACATTTGTGTTTATGATTGAAATGAACTATAAATATCCTGTCGGCAGGGAATAGGGCGCAGCAAGCAGAACATCTTCCAAATAGAGTCTGCTAGAAATAAATAATAATAATAAATAAAATAGCAAGCGTTTTTTTCAAATTACAGACCTTTTCCTGACATTTGGAGGACTTAGTAAATATCCCTTTGCTCTTCTTTCCCCTCCTTTTGTTCTCCTTTTTCCTTATTTATTTCTTTCTTTCTCTCTCCTCTGTACTTACTCTCTTTCATCTTTTTTTCTCTTTTCTGTCCTTTCTCTTTTTTATCCTCTTCTCTTTTTATAATTTTGTCCTTCCCTCATTCTCCTATTTTTTCTCTCTCCCCTCTTTACTTTTTTTACTTTTTAGTCTTCTCCTTTCACTCTTTTTTTGCCCCTATTTTCTCCTCTCCTTTCTCTTTCTTCTCTACTTTCTTGTGCTTGCTCTCTCCATGCTCTCTCCTACTCTTTCTCCTCTCTCTTCTACATCTTAATAAACTATCATTAATATTTTTATATGAAGCTTCTTGATCCAATGAGCAATCTGATTACCTTTTGGAGTCAAGAAGGATTTTTACCCTGGCAAAGTAGGAAAAAAGCTTATTTGGGTTTTTTTCCCTTCGTTGAACTTGATTGACTTAGTTGTTTTTTCAACCTAAATTACTAATACTAAAAAAAACAAATATAATAATAATGATTCTTTAACCCCTTCGTGACAAAG
Organism: Spea bombifrons; assembly: GCF_027358695.1. NCBI lineage: Eukaryota > Metazoa > Chordata > Amphibia > Anura > Pelobatidae > Spea > Spea bombifrons. Next base: position 157,300,660 of record NC_071087.1, read on the forward strand.
GCCGATTCTATTTTTTGTACCCTTCGTGACAATGGCTGTTTTATCGTTTCTGCGGTGTTTGTGTTTAGCTGTAATTTTCTCTTAACCCATTTACTAAACCCACACAAGTTATATATTGTTTTTTTTCAGGACAAGAAGGGCTTTCTTCAGACACCATAATTTTTTATATATGATGTAATTTCCTATAATAAAAATAATAAAATATGACGAACACATTTTCTCACTTTTATTTGAAAAATCTTTTATTCATCATAAAAAACTACTGAAAAAACCTGCTAAATAGATTCTACTATTTGTCCCGAGTTTAGAAATACCCAATGTTTTTATGTTTTTTTGCTTTCTTCTACACGTTATGGGGCAATAAGTACAAGTAGCGTTTTGCTAATTCAAAACCATTTTTCTCTGAATCTGGTAATTCTGTCTCCATGTGGTATTTGGGGCATCTTTGAAGCCAGCAAATTAAATTTACCCCACCAAACCATATATTTTTGAAAACTAGACACCCCAGGGTGTTTTAGATGCTGATAGTTTAACCCTTTCCATGCACTAATCCTACCACCAACCCTTGTCAAAGTTTGTGATAGTAATTGTTTTTGCTGTTTTTTTCACATACTTTGTACTTCAGGTGTGAAATTACAGCTCCTGGTATGCTGTTGCTGTCACACAACACCCCGATATGTGTTCAGCAACATCTCCTGAGTACATTGATACCCCACATGCATGGGTTTGTCAGATTGTTTGGGGCCAAAAGGGCCACATTTGGAACATGCCTCCTCAGCCGTATACCGCTGCATGGTAACAATTGCAGCAAAATAGTGGGGAAGGAAAGGGTTAATGGTTCTAATAAAAAAAAAAAAAAACCCTTAAAAAATGTAAAAAAAAAAAAAGAACCCCAAAAACAATTGCCACTATGCAAGATCACTGTTTATGCAGTGATCAATGGCAATGAAGGGGTTAATATTAATATTAATAGGGGTTAATACCTGAAATAGCAGAAAACACACTGATCTGTCTCTCTCCCTCACTAGAAGCAAGTGAAGGAGGGAGGCAGATCCAATATTGATCAAAGGCAATGTTTAGAAAACATTGCCTTTGATTTAGCAAATAATGATCACTCTTATGAGTGATCTGACCACTAGGGGTGTTATTCACTGGATGTCCATGACATCCAGCAACAACCCCCCCGATGATGACAGCAGGCTCCGCCCCCTGCTTGATGGGCGCCGCCATCTTGAAACACCGCGTGTGTTTCGAAGACGCCGGTACCGGGAAGGTAAGTTAAGCATTTAGGAAGCGATCGCGAGTCGCTTCCTTTGCTAAACAGGTGTTGCAAAGATGCCTCGATACTGAGGCATCTTAGCAACACCAGCTAAGCAAAGGAAGCGACTCGCCATCGCTTCCTAAACCCGTTTAGGGTTTAGACGTGCAGTCTTTCAAACATGTTTTGTTATTTGCCCCTAGGAGCGATCGTGGGGGGCCAGGAATGTTTTTTTTGGTGTTGCTCAATGCCTCGATGTCGAGGCATTAGAGCAACACCGTTTGAGTGAAAAAATCGATCACGGATCGATTTTTTCACCCGTTTAAAGACGTGCCGGTCCTGGCACGTCAATTGTCGTAAACGTCATGATTTTCGGTGACGTGCCCGGACCGGCAATTGTCATCAAGGGGTTAAAGAAATATTAGATACAAATGGTTTGAAAGTGAATTTTCACTGCATAATTCCTCATACTCATTTTTTGTTTAGATATAAATGATAACACTAATCATGGCATTTAACCCTTTTAGTGCCTGGGGACTGGATATTTATCCATATAGTTGCATTTACAGTTAGCTTATGGAAACATATACTGTTTCAGGACAAGTATAACTGTTCACCAATTTCTAGTTTAAGAAAACTGTCACACCGTGATGGGACACGCAACCAGGCAAGCTAACCACAAGGATGGTTCCTGAGCCCGGGAAAACAGCCACTTATATAATCTACCCCCAACTCCACCTCCAAATTTCCCTCCAAAAAGCCTACCCCTCCTCACAACAGTCAGGGCCCACTAAAGCCCATGCTGGCCCCGCCGTGGGCATCATTTTGTGCTATTATTGTTTTTAATTTCATTAAAAATTTCATTTGTGAGAGATTTAACAACAATGTGGCTGACTTCCTGGTAACAATTTATCAACCACTCAACTCATATGTGTTTTTTATTGAAGGGTTAATAATGGGTTAATAATCACCAAGACCAGGCCAGGGTTGGCCATCTGGCACACTGGGCTAATGCTCACCAAATCGGGTGCAGCAATGTGCAGCCGCTGGCAAGAAATGCCCGGCCGAATGCCACATGCTGCACAAAAATATATAAAAATGTGTATTTATCCCGAACAAGGTTACAATAAATCTAAATTTAGAAAGAATCCAATTTTTCCATAACATTTTAACTGGCCATTATATATTATACACTTTCCCCAATCCCCATGGAGATAGGTCATTGTTTTACCGTATATTATTTTCCAGTAAAGAAACCAAGGATTGCGTGGGAACCAAAATACATTTTTTTGCCAGATATAGAATAGAAGCAAGTTTAAAATGATGTAAAAGTGTCATGTGAAACCAAAAAACTCATTTCATGTTGGGTCATCTTTCATAAAGGAGTATTAACCCTTTGTCAACAAGCTGGATCCAAAAAGATATTTAAGAGCAAGAACAAGACTCTGTTAACTAAGAAAAAACTGCCTCCTCCACCTGCCGGAGCCCAGAAAGGATCCCTTACGTCTGCCAGACCCCCCGGCCTTTCAGTGATCCCCACACGGAAGTGTAAGACGTTTGGGACAAGCGCCTCGCGTACCTGAAATACCTTTTTCTTTAAATTTGGATGTTTTGATTATTTATTTATTTATACAAACATTCTGAGCATAGAAAGTGTTGTTGACGGTTTATGGACTTTTGGTAAAATTATTATTATTATCCTTTATTTATATAGCGCCAATAGTTTACACAGCGCTTAATACAATACATAAAATCAAGGGATATGACAAGACAAGAATTGACAGACTAAGACAAACCGATACATTTGGTGGAGAGAGCCCTGCTCGCAAGCTTACAATCTAGAGGGAAATGGGGTGATAAACATAAGGCATAGAGAAAGGGTGAGAGGTAGTGTGGTGGTTGTATCAATGACAAGGATGTTCTAGCAGCTAAGATGGTGCGGCTTCTCTGAAGAAGTGGGTTTTTAGATGTTTCTTGAATGTCGGGAGGGAGGGTGAATGCTGAAGGTTCCTTGGGAGTAGATTCCAGAGATATGGGGCAGCTCGAGTGAAATCTTGTAGACGGGAAAAGGAAGAGGTGACGAGTGAGGAGGAGAGCCTTAGCCCATGGGAGGAACGTAGGGATCGAGTAGGAGAGTATTTGCTAATGAGGTCAGAAATGTACGGAGGAGCAGTATTGTGGATGGCCTTATATGTCAGTACCAGGATCTTAAATTTAATTCTAAAGGTAATCGGAAGCCAGTGGAGGGTTTCACAGAGGGGGGAAGCAGAAGAGGAGCGACGTGCAAGGAAGATGAGCCTAGCAGCGGCATTTAGGATAGACTGTAGAGGAGAGAGTCAAGACACTGGAGTGCCCACCAGAAGAGTGTTGCAGTAGTCAAGACGGGAAATGATAAGGGAATGAACCAGGGTTTTTGTGGATTCTTGGGTGAGGAATGGGCGGATGCGAGAGATGTTTTTTAGGTGCAAGCGGCAGGATCTGGCGAGGGACTGAATGTGAGGGATGAAGGAGAGGTTTGAGTCAAGGATGACCCCAAGGCATCGGGCATGGTTAGTAGGAGAGATAGTTGTGTTGTTAATGGTGATAGAGAATTCAGGTAGTGGAGTGGAGATGGAGGGAGGGAAGATAATGAGTTCAGTTTTAGAAAGATTAAGTTTCAGGTAGTGTTGTGACATCCATGAAGAAATAGCAGACAAGCAATTGGTAATACGGGACAGGAGAGATGGAGAGAGATCAGGAGAAGACAGGTAGATTTGGGTATCATCTGCATATAGGTGATACTGGAGGCCAAATGAGTTGATTAGTTTGCCAAGAGAGGAAGTATAAAGAGAGAACAGCAGAGGGCCAAGGACTGAACCTTGAGGGACACCAACTGAAAGTGGAAGGGGCGATGATGTGTTGCCAGAGAAGTTGCCAGAGAAGGAACGGTTAGACAGATATGAGGAGATCCAGGAGAGAGCTGTATCTCGAATGCCTATAGAAGCAAGTGAGTCTAGAAGAAGGTGGTGATCAACAGTATCGAAAGCAGCAGAGAGATCCAGTAGTATTAGAATAGAGTAATGACCTTTAGCTTTGGCAGAGAGCAAGTCATTGCAGACGTTTGTTAGAGCTGTTTCAGTAGAGTGAAGGGGTTTGAAACCAGACTGTAGAGGGTCAAGGAGGGAATTAGAGGAGAGGAAGTTAGTGAGGCGATTGTACACAATCCGTTCAAGCAGCTTAGAGGTAAAAGGAAGCAGAGAGATAGGGCGGTAGTTAGTCAAACAGACGGGGTCTGAGGAAGGATTCTTTAGAATGGGTGTGATTAGCGCATGCTTGAAGGCAGATGGTACCGATCCAGATGATAGAGAAAGATTAAATAGGTGGGTAAGTGATGGACCAAGGGATGGACATAGAGACTTCTTCGGTTGTAGGGGAAAAGGCAGTTAGTATAGTAGGAGTAGAGAGGGTGGTGTTGAGTGGTGTAGGAGGGAGTTGTAAGGAAGAGAGGTCTTTTCTAATAGTCTCGATCTTCTCTTTGAAGTGGGTAGCAAGATCTTGGGCAGTGAGAGAGGTTTGTGGTGTGGGTGTGGAGGGACAGAGAAGGGAGTTGAAAGTAGAAAAAAGGCGTCGTGGGTTGGAAGAAAGAGAGGATATGAGAGTGGAGAAGTAGAAAAATCAACACCAACTGCACAGGTCGTGCGTTCAGCCTTCATCACGATTTTATTAATGATTTAATTTAAATGTATATATTTTTTGATGGATGTTGTTGAGTGCGCAGTAATGATGATGGGAATTGTAGTAATATTATAAGTGAAAATATAACACATAAAGTTGAGTTTGAGTTACACGTTTGTGTGAGCCGTTATATATAGACCGTGCTAGTGACATCATTGGCAAATATATTCGTACTGAACGGGTGGTAGATAAATGGAACAGCATCCCAGCAGATGTTGAACTTCCATGGATTTGTGGCTACGTCCCGGTCAGGCCCATGGAGCGTCTCGGACCCCCATAGGCGACGAGTCCATGGTTAGGTCAGACCAGACAGATTTTTCTGATCATCCTGTGCCCCCCAATGAGCATAAGGTGACTTAGACATAAGAGGGGGCTGGGCAGGCAGGCAAGGATTCTTTTGGAGGCAGGAAGGAGTTTTGCCCTTTTTTTGAAGCCCAACTGGAAATCTCTTCAATGTGGGGTTCTGGTTCTTCTGGATCTCTCTGGTAACTGTGTTAGAGACGCGGACCCCGGGGGCCGGAAACAAGAAAGGAAACATCTCAACAACTAACAACTAATTTATTAACTTATCATAAAATAACATTCAGAGACGTTCCGTGACAGACGTGCAGACGCCTCGCACGCCGCACACTAGGGGGCGCCATCCTCCAGGTGAGAAAGAGCCGACTCCATTGATGTTGAGGCGTCGTCCATTTCAATGATTTCTTCCGTGACCCACTCACCGGAACTGGACTTTTCAGACCCTGTGGCTGATGGCGAGGAGTCCGTTATGCCGCTGTCCTCCGTCTCGGTCTCAAGTCCGGAGTGCGGTGAGTCCGTCTCCGGTGTAATGGAGTCTGGGGCAGCGATGTCCCCCGTTGGTCCGGCTTCTCCTCTCTCACATTCATTGGGTCCGCGGCTGAGATAAAGAACGTTTGGAAGTTAATGGCAGAAACAAGCGAAGCAGCGAGTAACATTGTAACGGCCGATAGTCCCCGGTGACTTCCTGCTGTCACCCGGAGGAGGCGCTGTCAGCGTCATCACCGAATACACCATCAGGGTACCGGGACGCGCCGCCCGCCCCTGTGCGGGGAGATGGACGGCAGACTGACCGCCTCACATTGGAAAATATTCAATAAAACCAAAGTTACTAAAACCCCACCTTCTGCTTCAATATATTAAAAATACCGAGGGGGTGAAATAATTAATTTTTTGGTAAATGCCCCCCCCTTACTGCCCCGCACCCCTCATACTGCCCCGCACCCCCCTTACTGCCCCGCACCCCCCTTACTGCCCCGCACCGGGCCTGATTTATACTTAAAAGAATATTATTAACGGGGGGAACTTACTTATTATTGCGGGTAATGAACATGCGGTACATGACACAGAACAGAACGTTCAGAAACAAATACAGCATGACGACAAACAAGCAGACAACCAGCAAACACTTCTCGGCGTATTTCTGCTGTGATTCCTCCCCAGAAGATCCCGTTTCACCTCCTCCGCCATCGATCTGTAACGGGATCAAAACTAAAAGCAGGGCGATCAGGAGCTCTGAGATAGAGCCGCAGCCTCCCATTTTCACAAGCGATCTGCTTCTCGCTGAGCTCCTCACTTGTTGTGAAAGAGGCGATTATGACATCATTGGCTTGATGTCACGGTAAGCAGCTCTGATTGGAGCAGACAAAGCTTTAGGATGCTTGGATGTCATAGATTTCCATGGTAACGCCTTAGCATCCATTCCATGAGTTTATAGGTTTTTACATTAACCCCTTCATGAACCCGTAATATATACCCTATAAAGAGCAAACATTTAATTCAATTCCATTTATTAGAAACTCGCCGGCAGATCGGCCCCATCCGGCCCCCGTCTAGTCACACATTTCTCCTGCTACTTAATGAGTCGTTAGTCTTGTCTCGGATTCAGGAGCTGTGTGATTTTCCTGCGCATGTTTAACATACAGACTGATGACATTTTCTAATAAACGACACGCAGAGAGCGTCAGGATTCTGTATGATTAATATTTTTCACAAAATGATAAAATATTTTTTTTTTTACTGATTTCCCTCTAATTCTTTGTAGAAACCTCTTGTTGTGTTAATTTAGGGAACATCTCACAGATTAACCATTAACTTCTATATAATATTAGTGGAACGGATCGTCCGAGCGGTATTTCTCTGCTAGGTTAGAACCTCGACGCGTTTCTCTAGGTAAACGCGATCAGCCTGATGTTTGCGCACAGAGAGGAAATGCTTTCCACGATTCTGTCCATAAAGCTGTTTTCTGATTCTTCAGAAGGCAGCCGGCGGCGTCCTAAACATTAAACATACAAAGAAAAAGAGAGAAATAGTGGAATATCGTTATAATAAAAAATAGAGGTGAAATAATAAGTTAGATGGACTCGCTGCTCCTATGTGAAACGGCGCGCTGATCCTGCCCGGGATATATATATATCTGTTCCATTCACTTATTACACCTGTGGGGGGAGGGGTCTTTCAGTCATATGAAATCCCCCCTCCAAAAAAGCAATATCCGCATATGTCGCATTTGCTCGATTGTAAGACGACCCCCCCAAATTTGAATATTAATTTAGGAAAAAAGGTTTTATTAGTAAATATTAATTTACAAAACTATGATTGAGAAACATTTTTTGTTTTTATTTCCTTTTATTTGCAAACTGGCCCCCTAGTTATGCAGGTCTGACCCCAGGCTTGCCCCCCAGATATCCCTTATACCCCCTATATGCCACTCTGCCCTCCAGATATGCATTATACCCCCTATTTGCCACTCTGCCCCTCAGGACTCAGCAGACTTGCCCCCGTGCTCCAGACGCCTTGGTGTGAAGTGGGGGCAGCCGGTGAACGTCTGTGTGATTCGCGTAGACAACCCCCGCTGCTGCTGCCCGGTACTTTTCCATAAATTATCTATATAACACCCAGAATAATAGTGATTCGGAGAAGGGATTTGATTCACCAAAAATAGGCTAGCAAATGAGGGCGGGGGGGGGGGAATTTGCCCCCATTGATGCAAAAAAAAAGAATTATCAACCAAAAAAAAATGATGTTTAAGTAAAAATGAGATAAATTGTAGCAGTAAAAGTTGCTATATTTCTGTAACATTGCGTCGCCCGCCAAGTCCTTCTTTATTCGATGCACTGGAGTCTCAGGAACTCCCATCCATCGCGACCCTCATTACATCCCGATTCCAGTCTATACACGCGCGACGTTAAGTAGATCGAGGCCGTCGCGTAAATAACTTTTCATACTCTTCTATTTATGATTATCCTGGACTATAACGGCCTCTCCCTTTTCCGGCATTTTAATGGTTTTATTTCTATTTCCCATACGTTTTCCTAAAACTTTACTATTTTGAATATTATTACAGAAAAAAAGCCTCTGATAATTAGAGTCTGCGGGTTTAGCTCCAGCTCTATACCATCTGTTTAATGCCACATTTCCCCAAATTAACCCCTTTTATACCGGCTCTGTATAGTCGGGTTGGTTCCGGTGACGTATAGTTTGAAGGATGTCGGTTGGATTCTTGTCTGATTTGTTTTCTGCCGCGGAGTCGCTTATAATCTCAACTCAAATGCGCTGCGAGGCGGGGAAGCGGGGATCGGTGGCAGTCCGTGGCAGAGCCAGCATCATCTTACAGAAATTTCCTTCTCTTCCCCCACCCTGACAAAGGCTGCTTGAGCCAATCAGCAACAATCAGCAACTTATAGTAACTTAATGGGGAGGAATAAGCAACGTAAAAAATCCAACATACACAGACACATTGATTTACATAAATACATTTATTTTTTATTTACATAACAAAATGGGAGGATTTTTGTGGACAACAACGCACATCAAACACAGTCCTGATGATTGACGGGCAGTGATGTATTTACTATTTACCCTCGGTGCTGCTCTTGGCTTGACCCAGGGCAGCTGCAGCATATATATACTACACTATAGCCATAAATGTGCCCCCAGCACTCATAGGGTTAAGGTGCAACTGCCATTTTAAAGATTTGCAAATTTTGGCCAACAGTTGGGATTCCAACATAGCAGAGAATTACCGTTCGGACGATCTGAAAATCCACTAATTTTATATAGAATTTAATGGTTAATCTGTGAGATGTTCCCTAAATTAATGGAAGGAGAGATTTCTACAAAGAATTAGAGGGAAATCAGTAAAGAAAATTATTTGAATTTATCATTTTTTGAAAAACATTAATCATACAAAATCCTGACGCTCTCTGCGTGTCGTTTATTAGAAAACGTCATCAGTCTGTACGTTAAACATGCGCAGGAAAATCATCCGGCTCCTGAATCTGAGACGAGACCAACGTCTGATTAAGTAGCAGGAGAAACGGGCGACTAGACGGGGGCCGGATGGGGCCGATCTGCCGTCGGGTTTCTAATAAATGGAATTAAATGTTTGCTCTTTATAGGGTATATATTACGGGTCATGAAGGGGTTAATGTAAAAAAAACTACAAACTCATGGAATGGATGCTAAGGCGTTACCATGGAAATCTATGACATCCAAGCATCCTAAAGCTTTGTCTGCTCCAATCAGAGCTGCTTACCGTGACATCAAGCCAATGATGTCATAATCACCTCTTTCACAACAAGTGAGGAGCTCAGCGAGAAGCAGATCGCTTGTGAAAATGGGAGGCTGCGGCTCTATCTCAGAGCTCCTGATCGTCCTGCTTTTAGTTTTGATCCCGTTACAGATCGATGGCGGAGGAGGTGAAACGGGGTCTTCTGGGGAGGAATCACAGCAGAAATACGCCGAGAAGTGTTTGCTGGTTGTCTGCTTGTTTGTCGTCCTGCTGTATTTGTTTCTGAACGTTCTGTTCTGTGTCATGTACCGCATGCTAATTACCCGCAATAATAAGTAAGTTCCCCCATTAATAATATTCTTCTAAGTCTAAATCAGGCCCGGGGCGTGGCAGTACGGGGCGGGGCAGTATGAGGGGTGCGGGGCAGTAAGGGGGGGCTTTTACCAAAAAGTAACTTATTTCACCCCTCTGTATTTTTAATATATTGAAGCAGAAGGTGGGGTTTTAGTAACTTTGGTTTTATTGAATATTTTCCAATGTGAGGCGGTCAGTCTGCCGTCCATCTCCCCGCACAGGGGGGGCCGGCGCGTCCCGGTACCCTGATGGTGTATTCGGTGATGACGCTGACAGCGCCTCCTCCGGGTGACAGCAGGAAGTCACCGGGGACTATCGGCCGTTACAATGTTACTCGCTGCTTCGCTTGTTTCTGCCATTAACTTCCAAACGTTCTTTATCTCAGCCGCGGACCCAATGAATGTGAGAGAGGAGAAGCCGGACCAACGGGGGACATCGCTGCTCCAGACTCCATTACACCGGAGACGGACTCACCGCACTCCGGACTTGAGAGCGAGACGGAGGACAGCGGCATAACGGACTCCTCGCCATCAGCCACGGGGTCTGAAAAGTCCAGTTCCGGTGAGTGGGTCACGGAAGAAATCATTGAAATGGACGACGCCTCAACATCAATGGAGTCGGCTCTTTCTCACCTGGAGGATGGCGCCCCCTAGTGTGCGGCGTGCGAGGCGTCTGCACGTCTGTCACGGAACGTCTCTGAATGTTATTTTATGATAAGTTAATAAATTAGTTGTTAGTTGTTGAGATGTTTCCTTTCTTGTTTCCGGCCCCCGGGGTTCCTCGTCTCTAACACAGTTACCAGAGAGATCCAGAAGAGCCACAACCCCACATTGAAGAGATTTCCTATTGGGCTTCAAAAAAAGGGGCAAAACTCCTTCCTGCCTCCAAACTTGGTCCTGTATGATTTTCCTGCGCATGTTTAACGCATCAGGATTATTTATATTTCAGATTTTTTTAAAAAGGGAAAATAAAATAATCTTTTTTTTTACTGATTTCTCCATAAAAAACTTTGGGTTAATTTGGGAAACTCGTCACACGCATAGAATTTTCATTTGAAAGACTAAACGTAGCTGGAGGAAAATAAGCGTCAGGAGAATGGATTTATTATAGAAACTCTGGACCCTTTTTACAAAGAGCCGGGCAAAATTCTAAACGTAAAGCAATCAGCGGAAAATTCTGTTGGTTTTCATGGAGCTTTCTCTACATTTAGAATTTTGCCTCAGAACTATTTATGAATGTAGCACACTTTTTACTTTGAAGGGTTAATCATATGTAACAAAGTCATTCTTTCTTATAATTAAATATGTATGCATGGACCTTCCGTCCCTGTAATGACCGCGACATTGAGTTTTGTGAGTTGGGTCCGATCTTTCCCTCAAGTTACAGATCTAACGACTGCAACTCATCTGTTGACAGAGGTTGAGTAGCGTTGACATATCGAGTTATGCACTAAACTGGGTTGAGTTGCCGTAACCGCTGACGAGTTGATTGTTGAGTTGATTGTCAGACGAGCCGGTCTTGCGAGTCCATGGTCTGGTCTTTCATACGAGCCGAGTCCTCAAGCAAGTCTGCTTGTTGTCACGTCTGTCGATCCTGTTGAGTTGAATAGAGTTCTGAGTATGCATCACCTCCTTAGGAGTTGTCAAGTTTGACATTTTATCTCCAAATTGACTTTTCAAAAAGTTCTGTGTCCTACATGACATAACGAAGGCCGATCGTTCACAGAACAAACCCTACTGGTTCTTAATGCAGGTTCTGAGTCTAACGTAATCCCCACACCCCCCAGAGAGCCACCTGCCGCGAGACTTGGGTACGTGTGATAAAACGTTGCATCGGATACAATGTACCATATTTTCATAAACGTTCTAAGTGGCCACCATGGAAACCAAGAGATTGTCCCCGTTGTTTGTGCCACACTGAGAAGGATGTGACGGCGTTGCTCTATATAAATATACTGCCGCAACGCTGACTTCTTCAACCCTTTTAAGAAACGCTGCTTTTATCAATTTAGCGGGACAGCTGGGGGCCGGTATCTACACTTTACATTAACAGATGAGAAACATTCTACGGCTGAGTATTGGATGTGAATAACCGAACACAATAAAGAAAGTTTAAAGTCAACGATAGAGCGAATGGTTGCAGATTCTGATAATATGGAGGTCCCTTATGCGGCATTTTCAGTTTGAGTACTTACACCATGTATTAGGCTCGTATATTTTTATGAAAAGAGTTGTTCTGCATTAGCGTGTAGCCTTTTACTCTCTTTCAATCAGAAATCATAAAATACTTTTTTTGAACAAAAGCTGACCAAGACGCTAGCCCCCCCCCTGTCCTTACCTGTCCTTTGACTTTATAAACCTTTTTATTTGTTTTATTGTTACTATATTTTGGGGGCATTTGTACTTTTTTGCCCTAGGGGTGCTTGAAGCAGTTGGCAGCAATAGACTTTGTGGAGGAGACTTGACCTATACCTGGGTGTCTGGTTCACATCGGAGGTGTGGATTTAGTGCACCATATGCATAGTTATAGGTTACGTGTCCAACCCGTGTTTATTTTGCATCTTCTGCTGATATAACTAAAATTTCCTTTCAACCGTTAAGTGCCATCGTGACTAGCGATACCACTGCCTAGCTAACTACATACATGAAATCATGGAAGAACCTCCTCCCAGGTATGGGAAGGAAGGTGTGTTGCTCTTGGAGGTATAGTGACTGTCCTGTACAACTAGCCTCAGGTCAAGATGTCTATGACCAAGCGCCATTGTTGGGTGCGAAATGCGTAAGGTGTTCACCTACTGGGTGCCGAGTCCTCACTAAGGTTGGCCAAATAAGGTACATAAAACTAACATATTGAAATCCTCTACCTGGTTTGAGATTTATTTTCTCCAGTGTTGTGGACCCCGAGTCCTTTTTTTTTGATACTCAAGTATGGTTGACGGTGGAAGTTCCGACGAGACGTTTCTTGTTCCAGGTAAAGATTGGCCATCACCGCCACACATGCAAAACATTTAGAAACTCACGTTTTTTTTATATTCCTGTTAAAAATCTGAATTAAAATTATATGTGTTCTCTAGCAGTGGAATTTTATTGTACTCAAAAGCTAAAACAGAAAGCAAATATTTTATAAAACATCTGTGTTTTATTAATATTTATAACACCATTACTTTTAATAATTAAAATCCACATACACCTGTATGCTGCTTTTAATATGTGACAGTGACCTTTTTTTTCCTACATCTCGTAACTTTATGATTTAATTATCCTTACTTCTGAGTATAGTACGATCCTGCGCTCAGCTGCAATTTAACTTTGACATGTATATTTTTTTTATTTCAACAGAAAATATGTTCTTTAAAGCAATAATTTGAAAAAGTCCAATATGAGAAACATGGCATTCTAAAATGAGAACTCAGAAAATGAACTGCAATTGCAGAAAAATAATCTTCCCACAGTAATATTAGGAAAATAAGACATGAACCATTTTATTTTATGTTTTCTAGCCACTATGAAACAAATCAATATATATATAAAATACTTCAAGTGGCCCTGCCAAGTAACCCTGACTAATGTAATAATAACCCAAATTCCCTACTAATATTTCTCGGATTTTTTAAAAATAAAATAATAAATTACATTTTTTTAAAAAAATGTAACCATTAAGGGTTAAAAATAATCCTTAAAATTAGTAGTAATATTAATATGATCACTGTGACCAGTGAAGACAAAAAAATTTTTTTTTAATAAAAAGTTTAATAGTGTTTTTTTTTTTGCTAAACTAAAATTTTCTCCAACCCCCCTCTATTGCTCTACAATGGAGAAGAGCAGAGAAAACATTGCCTTTGCCGATCAAAGGTTTCTGCGCATGTGATTGGGTTAAAAAAAATGATCACATGCGTGGAATTACCCCAGATGGGCCGAAGCTGGTCTGCCCAGCATCCAAGTACCCAGCGTCAGCAGTTCCTCTGCCGATCGCCTGGGAAGCGGGAAGCTGGAGGGCATTTAAATGCAGGCTGTATTAAAACTACTAATACTACTAATACTACGTCCAGCATCGTCACGGGAATAACTAAAAATGTAATCAAAGCAAAACAGTGCATGTCCATCTACCATATAATTGGACCTAGACATGCATATCGATTTTAAAGGTCGGTCCTGGGAACAGAGGTGACCCTAGTGGCGTTCGGGGCATATTGTGCACCCTAAAAGACTATTTTTTTTTAAATTGCGGTGATTTGGGCTGCCTAAAGGTTGTATTGGTCACCAGACTATTCTTCCCAATGCTCACGCAATCATTGAAGTAGATCCATTGACCATGAGTGGTATACTTATGCTCAAGCTTCACATTGCAGGCGTGGGGTCCTTCTAGGTGTCGGACGATGGGGTCCTGTAGCCGGTTTTCCTTGTTGGAACTCCGTTCATAGGTGAAAGCACCCCTGGTTCTGGTTACAAAACAATATTTGAGTTTGGACACGAAAGGAGACGAGTTAAGAGTCATTAGACAAATTCCTGTGAGATCTCAAACTATGTTAGAATTGCTTAAGGAAATGTTTGATTTATTAAATTGATTCTTCAACATAAATGAATACATTGACAAATAAGCTGATGCTACGTCTTGTTACACTAATCTTAAATAATTCCTGGGGATATAAATTGAAATTAGTTTTGTATACAACCAACTGACTTCTATATGTGATCCTGTTTCTCTCTCATGCTTTTTGGCTTCCTAGGTCCTACTGAATCTTGGATCTCCTCCGACACCACCTCCCCTGCCGTACTTTCCTTAGGGGAGACTTCAGCCACACTCCTAGGCCTGGTGATTGCTATTCCCCCAAGGATCAGTCCTTTGACCTCTGCTCAATTTGGCTTTCGGTATCCATTAACAGCAAGACTATCTCTCCTACTAACCAGACCCAATGCCTTTGGGCCATCTTTGACTCAACCCTCATATTCAATAACTTGCCGGATCCTGCTGTTTGCACTTAAAAAACATCTCTCGCATCCACCCATTCCACTCTATTAGTGGACTCCTAATGAGCATATCCAACGCAGCTACCAACTGTCCCAATTTTTCAGAGACAGTCCCAAAAACCAGGCTTAGATGCCAGCTGTCCTGGAAAATGCATGCAAAGTGCCCATGTGGTTGGGGAAAAGGACCTGGAGTATTCGGGTGTTGAACCGGAGAACCGGCGCTTGACCCAGAGATCTCCGGGTCATACCCGGGTGAGTTCCCAGGTATGATTTCTGGCACAAACACACGTGATGAAAGTATGTCACACCAAAGCACTAAATCAAGCGCTTTGGAGTCCATACCAGATTTTGGGCTCAAATCCAGCAATACCATGTAACTATGGTCCAAGTTAACTAAATGCAACAACAGGGAAATTATAACAAATATACATGACTTCAAAACTAATTTTGGAAACCGCTGGGTTCACGCGGTTCATGATTAACATTTTTAAAGGTAAAATACTATTCTAGCCAAAAGCAGAATAGCCCTTGCATACATAGGTTATATTTCTACATTTAATTGCAAAAATAATTCATAATAACGGCTACAGCCATGTAGAAATGAATTATGTATAATAAAATGTATTAAAACTTTTTTTTTTTTCTGAGTCTATTTCAGGTACAGAGTGACTGATTATTGCATTATACATACACTTTTTCCTAATATCTATTACCGCTGGCAAGGTTTTTCCGTAGGTGCTGGAAGCTTTGGCTTATTTCAATAAATTAAATTAAATTTGGGTGAAAAGGTAAGATATAATTGATTTCCGGAGCAGTTGTAGATTGGATTTTTTTTTCATGTAAGGGTGTATGCTAACAGCTTACAGGTACAAATTGGAGGTCTAGTATAATTTAACTTAAAGGGGACAGGTCATACTTGCCTTTTAATAACACAGTAAAACCGCTTAAAATCTAGTATTTAATGTGCCTTTTTATGGCAACTTTTATAGTACAAATAAGGGCGATGTGGAGTATAAAGAATGCTATTTTGTTTATTTCAATGTTTTATTAAAAACTACATGAATTGTGTAATTATATATATATACCGATCAGCTATAATATTATTATGGCGTTACACATATCATACACGTATATATTAAAACTGAAGAATAACATTATAAAGATGCTTAAAACAGTTATTAGTTCAAAAACGACGGCGGTTGAGCACTCATTCTTTTGAAATACGCACCATAAACACATTCCCACTTAACAACATAACTGCTTATGATACATTCATAACATAACACATAATATAACGTTATTAAACATTGTTTTTAATCCGCCTAAAATAACAGGAGAGAGCAGACACGGTTTTCGTTTTGTATTAGTAGTTTCTTGCTCTTAATTCTGCCCAAACCTCCTTATTACCCTATGCCAAGTCCCTGCGCCACCTACTGTCCAAGAGGTAGAATAGCATCTGAGCTTCGCTTTATACCGTATGTGAGATAATCAGAATAATGGGTATTTATTTTCCTCAATGTTTTTTTAACATTACCTCTATTATAGCAAAACCCCAGTCCTCTCCAAACTTAAAATCTGGAGCGGATTAGTCTGGATTACTTAAGAGGTAAAGGTGCTGTTTTTCTTGCCTTAGATTATTCAGGGTATGTCCAGACGTGGATCCCTGGCTCACTGTGCCTAGAGGGATATCAGCCGCACCACACTGACGAGGCCTATGAGAGGCTGAAGCGTATGTCTGTGGTTTCTACTAGACTTGGCCACCAGGGGGGACTTCGTGCTCGTCTTCGGCAAAAAAAAAGAAATCTTCGCATTTCGCAAATATTCCTGTCTTCTCTTCGGGCGAATATTCGTGGACATTCTTCGTCCCTGCAGGCGACCAATCGGCTCACTCGCACTGCCCTGTAACCCCTGACGGCGAACCTGTGGATTTCCACTTCAGTCAACTCCTGCGATGCCGTGAAGATAAGGTAGGCTAGATGGGGAAGGGACCAGGGAGATTAGTAGACGAAGACGAAGATTCTTCGTGTGTGTGTCTTCGTCTTCGCCTACGTTTTACCGCCGCTCTCTTCTCTTCTTCGTGTCTTCGGAACGAACACAAAAACGCACTCTTCGTGTTCGTTTTCATGTTCGCCCGAAGACGAATGCACAAGTCTAGTTGCTACGTCCCTCGTGCAGGGGAGGCTTGCAATGCATTTAGGGTCTGGACTGCCTTGACGGGTGGGAGAAATCTGATATACGAATGGAGAGGTCTCCTCTGTAATGGTGCAAGTGAGCATTAAAACGGTGATGCCCATCCAGAGTAAGCACCTTACTACAAGGCAGCATATTTCAGGATTGTCCGTTCTTGGTCTGAGATGAGGCTCCTATGTTGTTTTTCTTGCCAATGCTTGAGACAGACAAGCCATCCAAAAGTGTCCATTGTAAACACTTAAATACACACAAATACACACAATAATTGGTCCACCCCTACTCTATACAGCTTCTGCACTTCAGAGTGCTCTGCTCACTCGTACATTTTAACACTATATGCAAAAACTCAGTGCTAACACACATTCTAACACTATACACCGAATTTACACTAACACACACATTGTAACACGTACATACACTTCACCCAGCTTAACACTCTATTGACTCCCTCACATACACCTTCCCTCCAACACCATACATTGACACCCAGCACAGTCTAACACTATACACTGACAACCCACACATTCACTCTAACAACATACATTGTCAAGGGAAATGTATGCTAACACCCCCTCAGTCTAACACGGTAAAATCATACCCCACACGCTCACTCGTCATACACTAACACACTCTAACATTGTACACTGAAACTACCAAGGAAACACACACACACTTCAAACTGTACACTGACACACACACACAGTTTAACACTATACACTGACATCCCACACATAAACACTCATTTAAACACAGTACACTGACACACTAGACACAGTCTGGCATTGTACACTAACACACATACACTCATTGTAGCACTCTACTATGAGGGGCCGTTAGGGACATTATTTTAGTTTTTTATTGTATGCGTTTCGGTATATGATATATGCATTCTTTTTAACATAGCGGTCCCGCGGTAGGAGCCCAAGGTCTGTTTCAGTGCTCCCTCGCGAAGTGCACACACGGTGCAAGCGAACACTGAAGTAAAGGTCTCAAAGCTCCCTTAATTTTGGGTCGGTTAGAGGGAGATCCATGATGTTAGCAGGGCCGAACTGGGACTGAAAAGCAGCCATGGAAACATTTGGAGAGCAGCCCCATATAGTCTTGCGGTCGAGCTCTTATACCCACACGCACCCCAAATACACACCCGAGTCACAGTATTTGCCATACAAATAACTATAAAACATTCTTTTTATCTCATTATTTGTATTAAAATGCCAGAACGCAAAAGTGTTAAAAGGCCCCAATAAATGAAATACATTACACATAATGGGATCAAAACATTTACTACTGCGAACATTTTTAGATGAAAAAGTTCCATTTTATTCAGTGGAACAAAACACTGATCACATTATTCTTCACCATATTCTTGTAAGAAACTTTTATTTCTTTATTAATTCATGTAAACTATTTTTTTTATATTTAATAATAGCTATGATTGAGACATTTTTGTTTTTTTGTTTTTATTTCCTTTTATTTGCCAACCTACCCCCCAGTTATGCACATCTGCCCCAGGCTTGCCACTCTGCCCCCTGATATGCCTTTTTAACCTCCTATATGCCACTCTGCCTCCAGAAATGCCTTATACCCCCCTATATGCCCCTCTGCCTCCAGAAATGCCTTATACCCCCTATATGCCACTCTGCCATATAGGGGGTTAAAAGGCATACCATGGGACAGAGTGGCATATAGTGGGGGTATAAGGCATTTCTGGAGGCAGAGTGGCATATAGGAGGTTAAAAGACATTTATAGAGGCAGAGTGGCATATAGGGGGTTAAAAGGCATTTCTGGAGACAGAGTGGCATAAAAGGGGTTAAAAGGCATATCATGGGGCACTCTGCCTCCAGAAAAGCCTTATACCCTCCTATGTGCCACTCTGCCCCATGTGGCACATAGGGGGTCATAGGCATATCATGGGGCACAGTGGCATTTAGAGGGTTAAAAGGCATATCATGCGGCACAGTGGCATATAGCGGGTATAAGGCATTTCTGGGGCAGATGTGCATAACTGGGGGGCCGGTTGGAAAATAGAAGGAAATAAAAACTAAATATTTTTCTCAATCATAGCTTTTATTTTAAAAAATAATTTACATGAATTAACATTTACTGGTAAAACTTTTTCCTATAGGGTAGTCTTATATTCAGGCTTTTACTTCTTTTCCTAAATTAATATTCAGATTTGGGGGGTCGTCTTATAATCAGGGTCGTCTTATAATCGAGCAAATACAGTATTTTTCCTTTGCAATCTCTCTTTGTATTTATTTTGTCTCCTATTTCCATTTTAAGTCAGTTTTTAGCCTTTTCAGTACTTCTCCTTTTGCTCTCAGTCAAACACCAGGCTATTCCCTGCGTTATCTTTTTGCATTCTGTTTTATCGGGTAAATGTAAATGTTAGTTCAGTACATTTCATTAAACATATGTTATTCTGGCACGTTTTGCTCCTCACACGCTGATTCCAAGTCTAGTTCCTTTGTACCCCATGCCAAATATTTCATTCCCTGGGAGGATGAGTAAGGAGAAAAAAAGAGAGAGAGAGAAAAAAAAAAGAAATTGTCATTATTTCTGCCAGATTATGAAATTCTCTGGTAACAAGTAGCAGAAAATGTTTTATTGTAACGCTTCCCCATGCGCTGGCTGGACTTGTTTATATTTTGCCTTATTTATTTCCTGTTTCCAGCCACTAGTGGCCGCCCTTGCTATTCAGAGCCTCTCAGACTAATTATCAGGTCCAGCTGCAGTTGATCTCATGATCAAATCAGACTTTATAAACCTGCCCAGCCCTGCAGTCTGGGCCTTGACTGTAATGTTTGAGGACTACCTGTTTGGTTCCTGATTTGTTCCAGTACCTTGCCGTGTTCCAGTACCTTGCCGTGTTCCAGTACCTTGCCGTGTTCCAGTACCTTGCCGTGTTCCAGTACCTTGCCGTGTTCCAGTACCTTGCCGTGTTCCAGTACCTTGCCGTGTTCCAGTACCTTGCCGTGTTCCAGTACCTTGCCGTGTTCCAGTACCTTGCCGTGTTCCAGTACCTTGCCGTGTTCCAGTACCTTGCCGTGTTCCAGTACCTTGCCTTGTTCCAGTACCTTGCCTTGTTCCAGTACCTTGCCTTGTTCCAGTACCTTGCCTTGTTCCAGTACCTTGCCTTGTTCCAGTACCTTGCCTTGTTCCAGTACCTTGCCTTGTTCCAGTACCTGCCTTGTTCCAGTACCTGCCTTGTTCCAGTACCTGCCGTGTTCCTGAGTTGCGGCCTGCGCCCCACTAAGTGGACTCCCAAGAGGAGTGCCCTGCATCGCGACTCCCAGGATGACTGCCAACTAGCGGACTACCCTGGTTGAGTGCCCTGCAAGTGGGCAACCTGCCGTGTGCCCTGCAAGTGGGCAACCTGCCATGTTCCTGAGTTGCGGCCAGCGCCCCAGTAAGTGGACTCCAAAGTCGAGTACCCTGTAAGTGGGCAACCTGCCGTGTGCCCTGCAAGTGGGCAACCTGCCGTGTTCCTGAGTTGCGGCCTGCGCCCCACTAAGTGGACTCCCAAGAGGAGTGCCCTGCATCGCGACTCCCAGGATGACTGCCACTAGCGGACTACCCTGGTTGAGTGCCCTGCAAGTGGGCAACCTGCCGTGTGCCCTGCAAGTGGGCAACCTGCCGTGTGCCCTGGAAGAGGGCTTCTAGTCGTGTGCCCCGCAAGAGGGCTTCTAGCCGTGCCGTGTGCCCCGCAAGAGGGCTTATCTGCCGTGTGCCCCGCAAGAGGGCTTATCTGCCGTGTGCCCCGCAAGAGGGCTTATCTGCCGTGTGCCCCGCAAGAGGGCTTATCTGCCGTGTGCCCCGCAAGAGGGCTTATCTGCCGTGTGCCCCGCAAGAGGGCTTATCTGCCGTGTGCCCTGCAATAGGGCTTCCAGCCAAGAGTCATTCCTTGCTTTAGTTCTGCTTCCTTTATGAGGTCTGCCCCATCCGTGTGTTCTGTTTGTCTCAGTCTATAGTCCAAAGGTATGTCTCCGTGTTATGTGTTTTGCTTACATGTTTGGTTTGTTCCGTATGTCTGTCATGCAGGGATTAGCGTTAGGACCCACCGTCATTGGAGTACTTTGGCGTAGTGGTGGGCTAAGCATACTATGGCCATAAGATGTGACGGAATCTCCAATAGTTATCTAATAGTCCTAGGCTAGTTTCTGTATAGTGTGTCCTGTCTTGTTCATGTCTGTTGTATGTTGTATCCCCTGCACCTGGGCTCCTTATCTATCTGTGTCCTCAGCTCGTGACAGAATGTCAAGGCCAATTCAAGGAGTCCGCGGGGATGCCTGCAGTACTGGAATTAGTGGTGAACACGAAGACCCAGACACAAAGAGACCACAGGTCCCTAAGCATCCGGGGGCTGCTCCTTGCGGTGGGGGTATGTAACGCTTCCCCATGCGCTGGCTGGACTTGTTTATATTTTGCCTTATTTATTTCCTGTTTCCAGCCACTAGTGGCCGCCCTTGCTATTCAGAGCCTCTCAGACTAATTATCAGGTCCAGCTGCAGTTGATCTCATGATCAAATCAGACTTTATAAACCTGCCCAGCCCTGCAGTCTGGGCCTTGACTGTAATGTTTGAGGACTACCTGTTTGGTTCCTGATTTGTTCCAGTACCTTGCCGTGTTCCAGTACCTTGCCGTGTTCCAGTACCTTGCCGTGTTCCAGTACCTTGCCGTGTTCCAGTACCTTGCCGTGTTCCAGTACCTTGCCGTGTTCCAGTACCTTGCCGTGTTCCAGTACCTTGCCGTGTTCCAGTACCTTGCCGTGTTCCAGTACCTTGCCGTGTTCCAGTACCTTGCCGTGTTCCAGTACCTTGCCGTGTTCCAGTACCTTGCCTTGTTCCAGTACCTTGCCTTGTTCCAGTACCTTGCCTTGTTCCAGTACCTTGCCTTGTTCCAGTACCTTGCCTTGTTCCAGTACCTGCCTTGTTCCAGTACCTGCCTTGTTCCAGTACCTGCCTTGTTCCAGTACCTGCCTTGTTCCAGTACCTGCCGTGTTCCTGAGTTGCGGCCTGCGCCCCACTAAGTGGACTCCCAAGAGGAGTGCCCTGCATCGCGACTCCCAGGATGACTGCCAACTAGCGGACTACCCTGGTTGAGTGCCCTGCAAGTGGGCAACCTGCCGTGTGCCCTGCAAGTGGGCAACCTGCCATGTTCCTGAGTTGCGGCCAGCGCCCCAGTAAGTGGACTCCAAAGTCGAGTACCCTGTAAGTGGGCAACCTGCCGTGTGCCCTGCAAGTGGGCAACCTGCCGTGTTCCTGAGTTGCGGCCTGCGCCCCACTAAGTGGACTCCCAAGAGGAGTGCCCTGCATCGCGACTCCCAGGATGACTGCCACTAGCGGACTACCCTGGTTGAGTGCCCTGCAAGTGGGCAACCTGCCGTGTGCCCTGCAAGTGGGCAACCTGCCGTGTGCCCTGGAAGAGGGCTTCTAGTCGTGTGCCCCGCAAGAGGGCTTCTAGCCGTGCCGTGTGCCCCGCAAGAGGGCTTATCTGCCGTGTGCCCCGCAAGAGGGCTTATCTGCCGTGTGCCCCGCAAGAGGGCTTATCTGCCGTGTGCCCCGCAAGAGGGCTTATCTGCCGTGTGCCCCGCAAGAGGGCTTATCTGCCGTGTGCCCCGCAAGAGGGCTTATCTGCCGTGTGCCCTGCAATAGGGCTTCCAGCCAAGAGTCATTCCTTGCTTTAGTTCTGCTTCCTTTATGAGGTCTGCCCCATCCGTGTGTTCTGTTTGTCTCAGTCTATAGTCCAAAGGTATGTCTCCGTGTTATGTGTTTTGCTTACATGTTTGGTTTGTTCCGTATGTCTGTCATGCAGGGATTAGCGTTAGGACCCACCGTCATTGGAGTACTTTGGCGTAGTGGTGGGCTAAGCATACTATGGCCATAAGATGTGACGGAATCTCCAATAGTTATCTAATAGTCCTAGGCTAGTTTCTGTATAGTGTGTCCTGTCTTGTTCATGTCTGTTGTATGTTGTATCCCCTGCACCTGGGCTCCTTATCTATCTGTGTCCTCAGCTCGTGACATTTATTCATCGCTAATGAAACAAATTCCCTGACTGTAGTGAAGCCCTGAAAGGGTTATAAAAAATGTTATGTTTTATTTAAATAAGCTTTAAAAATTAAAACCGGTTATTCTTTTCTATTGTATAGCGAATACAAATATTCACTCCTTACAATAAAATTGTATGTACTTTATTTCATTAACTATAATATTGTTGACATGTGATACCATTTTACAAATCTTAATCAGCAATTTAACAACAGGGTAGAGATAGGTTTATGGGGAGAAATAATGTGTATTTATAGAATAGGAAGTGTAGATGATTGCTCCCATGGTATACTTCGAAGGTGGGTATTTTAATACATGTATATTGCATATTTAATTAAATATACACAGGAGTAAATGTTTATGGTAATGATAAAACTCATAACCACATAATAAAGGTGTTGTCCCATTTACACAAAACATACATTATTCTGTGTTATAAAAATAATAGAACATATTCATTATCTATTAACGTTAAGCACATTCCAAACCTTACCTGATCCTTTTATTTTTATTTTTTATTATCGTAGAAGGTTTAATTACATTGTAACAAGTATATGTGATAACAACCTAGCAGAAGCTACTTTTGTGTCACATGACAATTCAGTGTTCCCTGCAAAGCGTATGAATGGTACATGATCAAAGAATTATTTCAGGGGAAATCATTTGGCCAATCACCATAACTAGGATCTAGACATGTGCACGTGGACCAAAACCCATTTGTTTTGGGGGGGAAAAAGAGTTTCTGGCCCTTTCAGCTCAAACCAAATTCGTAGTGGTTTTTTGCACTTTCATTCCCTCTCGCCCCAGTTTTTCAACCCCCCTATTGGTCCAACCTTTGTCTGGAATCATGACAGAATGAATATTAATATTATTTATTGTTTTTATAGCGCCATCATATTCCACAATGGGTAGACAGGACATAACAAGTAGTATATAACATAACAATTTGACTTACAGAAACAACAGGTGAGGAGGGCCCTGCTCAAAAGAGCTTACAATCTAGAGAATCACTCCTTTTAAAATAGATGGCATACTGTTATAGTGATAAAATGTATTTTCAAGGGTAGATGAAGGCACGGTATTTTATATTAGCCTTATTATAAACCTTATCACATACGATATATATTTTGTTACGAAAGTTCTGTGACGGTGGTTTCGAAAAAGAACTGTCATCAACAAATTACATCGTAAATTTCAGTCCGGAATTAATTTTTATTTTTTCCCAGTGATGATAAAGCGTGTGCAATTAATTCTCCTGCACCAAGCTGATTCAAATGCTAATTAAAACTTCAATTTGTCATAAACACCCAATCTTAAAATAAGGCTGTGCAAAAGTAGCAAAAAAAACCCACTACATTAAATATTAAATACATTAAAAAGAAAAAATATTCAATGACATTGCTAAAAGAAATTATATAGTCAGATTAGTCAGTAACTAAGGACATTTTTACTTTTGGGTGAAGTCCATCCAGCCCTTTGAAGGGGATCTCCCACAGTGTGCTTCTTACCTTACATTTTGAATGGATGTCCTTGGTTCCTGATCCCCTCCATAGGCACACCTTGCAGTAAATTCTGTCTTCATTGCTCTTCAGGGTCGACTTTCCCAACTGGACTTAATGGGACAGATGCCCCATACATGAAGCCACATATTGGCAAAAATAATGCTACCCATATGAAACATTAAGGCACTAAGTATGTGTAACTTACAGTCATAGTGAACTTCCATGAGACAACGATGTTCTAAATCAAGATATCTCCGTTGTCTTGATAAAGGGATGTCAATAAGCTTGTTCTAAGAGTAAGTGTCAGTTCAATAAAGAAGGAATCGCTACATACCGTGATACTCATCTTTTGAATTTATACCAATAAACCAATAAAGACAATCCCCCGATGTCACGAGAACCCCCTGGGTCATTTGTACTTGTACTTGAAAGAATCACAAGACGTTTCTTCTCAGTGTGAGGTTGGGGAAAACACTCCAGCGTCTCGTTACAGAGAGATTTTGTCCTTGACCAAAAAAGCAAATCATCGCTGCATCATAAGTGTACAAACACGTGTAGCTAGACATTGCTTGTAAATGTATAATAAATATGTTTTATTGATGGCGTTCTTTTGTCTTACTTGTCCTTGACATAAAAAGCAGACACCAAAATCTTTCCAATTCTCCGGCTTCTTCTGACATTCCCTTTTGGAACACCCATTGGGTTCCAATCTTTTCAATGCATATGGGAATGCATATGGCGCCCCTATGGCATCCAATGTGTTAACTGGTAATGAGGAAAGCGGAGGATAGAACTGTTATTTCAATTTCTTCACAGATTGTGCTTCCTATCTACGGTGAAAAAAAAAGAATTAAATATTTATAGCGCTGCCCTGGTGTGATCTCTTGAGGTACCTAGAGCTTCCGAGGGACTCTCCAGATGGTGCCGTTATTTCAGGCTATGTTCCTCCTGCAGATCGCTAGCTGGTTCAGTTCGTTTTGATTTTAATGAAAGTTATTCAGCGTCTCAGAGTATTGGCAGCTGTATGAAACACCTGTGAATTTGTAGTAGCATGTCTGGAGTGCCATGGTGTTAATTCAAAAGGGAGCCTTTTTATAATTGATTAAATCATTAATCATGTATGATGTAAAAAAAAAAACCCAACAACATACAGTTTAAAGATTTCCTAAAGAGACATACCTATTATTTTAAAGTATGTCGACTCTTTAAATACGACTCTTTAAATCAATTATTTTCTTAAAGTATGACAAGAAATCCTGTCGTGAGTATTATATTAGGTATTATTTGTAAAAAAATAATGAAATATAAGGAGGATATATATATATATATATATATATATATATATAAAACAGTGTCAGAAATAACATCAAAAGGGGATATAAGTCAATATTTGTAGCATATCAAATAATTTGAGAACTTTTTGTGTGGCAATTTTTGTTTATTGAATTTGTCTCTTTGTTATAAAGCCATATAAATAAATAATATACCGTATTGGCTCGATTATAGGCCGCAGCCTAAAAGTTTGGTGCTATTTTGAAGAAAAATGTAGTTTTAAAGAAAAAATACACATTAGTGGAATGGTAAAACAGTATTTTACCTAATACACAGGAAAACATGTATTTTAACATTTTTGGTATCTATTATGCAGTTAGTCAGCATACGTTATATACAAACAGAAACTTGGAAAACCAATCCTCCTTAATTCATAATGCACCTTACTTATAGGTATCTGCCCCCCAGATATGCCACTCTGCCCCCCCAGATATGCTTAATGCCTCTAGAAATGCCAATCTGCCCCCCAGATATGCTTTATGCCCCCCTGAAATGCCAATCTGCCCCCCAGAAATGCTTTATACCCCCTCTAAAATCCCACTCTGCTCCCTAGATATGCCCCCCCGACTTACCAATTCACCCCCAGACTCCCTGGTGTCTAGCGGGGCCAGCAGGTGGACGTCTGCATGATACGCTTAGACAACCTCCGCTGCCGTCACATCTGCCGGGGCTTCTATGATGGAGCACTGGAAGGTTATGAAACGCATCTATATCCTACCTTAATTACAGTAATAAATATCTTTATCCACATTTTCTTCAAAGGAGAGAAAGAAAGATCCTTTGTGACTCTATGGGTATTCAGAATAAAACCTGGATCAACAAATTTCAAATTACAATGTGTACCCATGTAAATACTCAGGGCCGGCCCGACAATGGAGCCGAGTGGGGCAACCGGGCACTTTGCCGCCCCAAGCCGTTTTTTTTTTTAAAACCCGAGAAGAGAGAGAGAGAGAAAGGGGCGCCGAGTGGTTTTATCTTACCAAGTTGTCAGTACCCGCTCGGCGCCCCTCTCTCCTATGCGAGCCCTCTAGCTCGGTCTTGGTGCCGGCTTGTAATGTTGAGCGCCGGAAGATGACGTAATTTCCAACGCTCAACATTACAAGCCGGCACCGAGACCGAGCAGGGAGACTCGCCGCAGGACTGCTGAAAGGTAAGTACGGGGGGGGGGTAGATAATAGGAGGGCGGCAGGGAGAGGAAGGGTAGATTATTGGGGGGGCGCGGCATTTTGTCTTGGGCCGTCCCTGTAAATACTTTCCTGCCAAAAAGACATGCAGTTTATTGTTGAACATCTTCACGATACTGGGAGTCAGCGCTTGCATAGGTAGAACAATGAAGGCAGTTAATCCATCGCTGTAAAGCTCTTCTAAACATAAGAAGTTGCCTCTTTTGTCATGTGCTCGGTCTAAAGGGTGAAGATTTCCTTCCAAGAAACTTCTCGCAGGATAGGGAGATCGGATGCCCCCATTTTCAAGGGACAGACACCGGATTGAGCCTTTCGTCCTTGCAAACGTCCACCCAACCGCTCCTAAGTCTAGCGCTAAATAAGATTTCATATTACGTACAGATATTTTGCTTTAAACCCTTTCAACGGATTAAATATATCCGCTATGGTCAAAAATAAAAGTCCAAATATTTTATTGTATCGAATTTCAGTCTTAATATTAATAATATCGATTTTGAGAAAAACCACATGATTATGGTAAATATTACTAAGTGTAGTTATCCTCTGTTCCGATTGGAATAAGTAATATGGGCAGAGACCCTAAACTATACTATATCGACATTCTGTCCTCACATTACTTATATAACCGAATAAATAATGTCCTCTGATTTTGCTTACCTCTGGAGATCATGAAAAATGTATTTCGCCGCTGTGCGTTATTCTGGGTTCCTTTCTTGAATATCGCACTAATAAGAATGTAAATATTTAACAGAAAGCTGGTAGGCGCTGCGCCCTTCTGTTTTCTGTTGTAATTAAAAAGCGATCTATAAAGCGCCTACATAATTAACGTTGTTTGTTTTAGGTCTCGGAAGCTACACTAAGCTTCAGAAATAACCAGAGGTGACATTTTCCCATTCTTTTTTTGTGTTTCCACTCCATGAGGTTCCAGTGGAGTATTATTCGTTGAATTTTTTTGTGAACTTTAACTTCTTAATATACATTGTTTATGTTTTCTTCAAATTTTAGTCTATTGGTTAGTGCTGCTTTTGTCATGTCAACAATGTATCAAGCTAGTCCCAGAAGAGACTCCAGAAAACTGCCTGCAAGTTCAGAGTTTTATATCTGGCAAGTCGTTTAAAGTTTGTTTACCTGATTAATGATCAGGAGAGGTCTGGCAACATTTGGCTTGGGGGCAAATCCAGCCAAGTGGCCCAGAAACAAAGTACCCCACATCTGGCAGACAATACGCATTCCTCACTAGCCAATCCAGACTGCAAAGGCCAACATGTTCCTCTAGATCCCCCGGTGGCTATAAATGGTATTGCAATGTAAAGTAGAAGTAAGTAAGTAGTGGCTCCAAGTATCTCAATCAGAGCAGTCCAGAGTGGGGGCAGAGTTGCCCATACTGCCCTTTCCAGCCATCCCCCCATGATAATCATGATATTTAGTTAGTAAATGTCCAACACCCATAACGCAAACTCAGCATCATATGTTGGGTGGGTGTTGGTGTGAGATGTTTTAAATACAGACCTCAGCAGCCATGACTGTAGTATTTGAATCTGTGAATTATCTCTGCTTGAGATTTATTTATTTTTATTTTTTTACATGAAGAGGAATATTTTGGTAAAACTGAGAATCAGTTTATGTAACTTTTTCATGGTTCAATACTTTACTTCAATCATTTTTCTCATTTCAGTTTTCACATTAAGGAATGTGCTGATTTGCTCACTTTTCTTTTATTTTTAAATCAGATAAATATTTGAGTTTTGATTATGTTCCTTTCCAAAACCACTGCTACCAATTCCCATTTGTTCTTCAATCCACACCGCAGACAGAAACGAATGTGAGATCTAGCAAAGTTCCGAAAAAAGGGACCAAACGGTTACATGGATAAAATCCGATACAATTTACGAAACTTTTAAGTCGAAACTCCACATTTTCCAGAGTTATCTATGATCCTGTGCAGAAATGTAATGCCACATGTGTGGACACAGATGCTGACGAAAGGCTACGCTGAACATTGCGTGATTAAAACCCGGTAGCATGACTAATGAATTTAATATCCAATTACTAAAGCTGTGTGAATTGCAGAGGGGAAGGATATCAGGTCAGTTTATCTAAAAATAATGTTCGAAAATTGCAGAATTTAAAAAAAAAAAGGTTTAGAAGTACAGAAGTCAAAAAGAGTTTAGATTAGTAATTTTGTTTTGAAAAAGTAATTGTGTTAAATGTGGGATTTGGTTAAAAAGATGAATCCTATTTCAGAGGATTATAGAGATCTCTTTTACCTACAAAGAGGTGAAATATGACAACGTACAACCCAAATGCAGCACCAAATTAAGTCTGCTGGGCCTGGAATACAGATGTCAGATAACCCACAGATATAAACATATTTATAGAATGCACTGAACGGAATAGCCATTAGTGGGGCATAGAAAGGATCCAGGCATGGTATAAATACCACCTAAAGCCCTTATTGCTCTAGGCGGCTATATGTGGTGGCTATATGTGGAAACGCAAGTAAAACACATAAATCCAACGCAGGCGATAGGGAATTTCCCCTCTGCCTCCCTTGACACCTCTTATATGGATAAATATCTGTTACAATGTGACGCGCATTTTAATGTGCAGCTCAAGATAAATGGAAAATTATATTCTCTAGCATTTAAGTCCATGTGCCCTTTTATCTTTCTTCAAAAGCAACGTTCGGTTTGCATGGTATCCATGGCAACTACCCTTTTAATAGTCTCAATATATAATATATATTATCAAATGAACACTTTATGTAAAGGTCCTGATCCTTCATCACAGTCGAGTGATTACACACCGCGCAGGTTCTTACACAATTTACACGTTTACAGAATAATGATCCTAACGGCCCTGCAGCTTGTACGGTGTTACGCAGTGAATCACTTGATTCAGCCTATGCCCAGTCTTTTTAAACGAGTCCCATTAAATTAATCATTTATTCATTTTAAACATAATATTCTCATGCTCGCGTTGCTGGGATAGGCTTCCGATGCAACATTGGCCTCTAAGTATCGTCTAAAATAAATGTTTGCTATTAAATAATTGATTGTGAGAAAAAATATGTCTTATGATATGGGAATTAACGCATTTTAATAAAAAAGTGCTAAGCCAAAAATGTGGGTGGCAAAGTTTGTGTCCTAAAGCTTAGATAAAGTAGGAGGTCTCTTGAGTGCACTCAGACCCTATTTAGTCCTAAGTGTTCGGTAGCCCATGAAGCAGCGCAGCTACTGTAGGTGGGTTTAGGAGAAAGGTTTTTTTTTATAGAATTTGTAGGTTTTTTTTTTTTTAGCCGTCACCCTCTGGACCCACAACTCTATGCCTAGGTCAGAATACGCAACTGCTCCCACCAGGGCCGGCCCAAGACTTAATTCGCCGACACCATTATCTACCCTAACCCCCCCCCGGGGACTTACCTTTAAACAGTCCTGCGGCGAGTCTCCCTGCTCTGCCACGGTGCCGGCTTGTAATGCTGAGCGCCGTAAATTGACGTCACTTCCGGCGCTCAGCATTACAAGCCGGCCCCGTGGCAGAGCACGGAGACTCGCCGCAGAGGAGAAAGAGAGGGGCGCCGAGCGGGTAAGCGAAAACCACTCGGCGCCCCTCTCTCTCCTCCACTTAAAAAAAAAAGCGCTTGGGGAGGCAAAGTGCCACCCCTTCAAAAGTGCCGCCTGGGGCAATTGCCCCAGTCGGCTCCATTGTAGGGCCGGCCCTGGCTCCCACCTACAAAGAAAAGTGACTTTTTACATTTTGGGGGGAGATTTCATAGAAATGTCAAATAATGAATATGCTTGAAATCCCTAAAGAAGAATAACAAGGCATGACTGACATTTTTTTCAGCTAGTGAAAAAACATTAGGTTGTGGTTGTTAATCATGGTGTATCCAATTGACATTTAAAACTCCGATAAACTCTTTCTTACCTTTGTTGTTGTGCAGAGTCATGGGATATAATTGACATAATGTTGATAATTATGTGAAATTATATGCTTTCAAACATTCGCTTCAACTCGGTAACCTTCTGAACGGTTCTTTACAAAAAATAAAGTATATGCAGGTTAAAATATTGTGCGTATGACAGGGAAAAAGGGTAAACTAGACAGACTGAATGGTTCTTATCTGCCATCAAAGTCTACGTTTCTGTGTCCTAAATGGCTCAAACCCATAGTGATATTACAAATGTAGTCTTTGATATAATACTAAATGGCAGATTTTTTTGGCACCATACCTGGCTGTTGTCAGGGCCTGCCCCAAAGGCTCAGGGTTTTTCACCTCAATCTCAGGGTGAACGAGAAGAATTCTTTCCTACACTCCTCAAGGTCAGGGTTTTGAACCATATGGCCGCTACAATGCTTCTGTCTTGGAAGGGTTTCAGGGTCGGTTCACTTGGAATGTTTAGATGGTATTCTCAGTGGCATCAAGCGCCCTGCCAATGCCATAGGGGGTGTTGTTATAGCTTGGTCTGGTCACCTATCAGCAGCTACTCCGTTGGCTTTGATGCTTCTTGGGTCTTCTTCACAATAATGTAGATTGGTTTAACGCACCAAACAAAACACACTGGGGACCAGAAAATGTTACATTAAATTGTAAAGGACCAAAATCAATTGATCTACCATCCAGCACCGCCATGGTCTGAATTTAGAGAAAGGTTTGTAGATGCATGGACTCATCTTCCAGCTTTACTGGTGGAACTGCTATGGGTATTTTGAGACACACAGTTGTGCAATTTATGTGATCAAGAGCCAAGACCAGTTGGTCCAGTTGTACAGGGAACAGGCAAACACATCCAAGGATTCTTAAGAACCATCCAAGCTTTCCATGTTTCCCAGGGACAGCTCCATGATGCTTCATCCTCCAACGGCAGAGTTTCTGAAATTGTATCTGTGTCATTTTATTGGTCTCACAAAACCAACCATATATAAATAATAAGGCATAAGAGGGGGGGGGGAAATACCTCTTCCCCTAAACTATTTATCCATGTTAGCATGTTTTCACACACAGTGAATTTTGCTCTGGCTACCGTTTTCGTAATGTCATGAATTATGGATTGTAATCTTTTTTTTTCTCTCCAGGAATCTATTTTAGCATTACTAGAAGAAACAAGGGGGCATTTAAATAGTCGCACTAGCTTCCCCGGATCTGTGTGGTATTAGTGGTCTTCTCACTCTTATATTTGTAAGTTTGGTCTTCAGATGAATGTTAAATAAATGATTATCCTGGCAGCGAACGTAAGCTGGTTTATTTATTTTTTTGTCGTACCAGCACCATGAAAATGTTTCGGTTTTCTGTTTATTGAATGAATGAATTTTTGAACATTAATAATAAAACAGTAGCCAACAGCAGCGATACAATTCTTCTAGTTTTCCATTATGGAACATTCTTTTTGAGCTCCATGGATTTATTACTATTATTCAAAATGGAACTGTCACTCAAATCCATATATATAACATTGTATATTTCCATGTCGTGTACAAAAAGGAAACATGTATTACAGTAAATGCCAGCGCGGGGCCAGTAAAGTAGGAGAAGAGAAGAGGGCCGTTCTCCTGTGATCTTTCTATTCATTGTATAGTTGAGGGTACCAAGCATGACTATGTGGATAAGAGAGGCTTGCTAGAGAGTTAGTAAGGGCAGAAATGGGCCATTATGCATTAGGCACAGTATTAGCACTAGGTCTTTACTGAACTTCGGAGCCCCTAGGCATGTGCCATGACTAGGGGCTCCGAAGTTCAGAGAAGCCCTATTTCGCTAATGGATAATCTGCCCATGCACCACATTGAATGCATAGCAAATTACAATAGCCGAAAGGCAGGCAGTCAGCATGTGTGTTATGCAATGTTCAGGTTTGTTCAAAGTAAGCCTCTAACTCAACAAGAAAACTCTAATTAAACTTGAACAGTCTGCTTAATAAAGAATAGGAACATTTTTTTTCTATTAAACTTGATAATACAACTTTGGGTAGGTGGGAAAAGAATGCCTCGTATCAATATGAAAAAAAAAAGGGCCCTGCTCAAAAGAGCTTACAATCTAGAGGGAGATTATCACTATATATATATATTCATTAACACAAAAAGAAGTTGATTGCGGTCAAGATGGACTTTGGCTGTGACTGTGATCTGTTGAGTTGGCTTCGCGTTACGGTGAAGTCCAAATAGACTGCTGACAAACTGAGACCGACTTCTTTTGGGTTGGTTGTCAGGGCTGTTGTAAAGTTACAATGGGAGTTAGCGGTCAAGCTGGTTGTTGAGTCGTTTGTTTGTTTTTTTTAGTTTAATTAAGTTCTGGATCAATAAGTCTGTTTTGTTATTTTTCTTTGTAGAGTTGAAGCGCTTTAGAGTTAGCTTCCAACTTGACACTTTGTAACAGACCCTCTAGTTAAATCAAAAAAGATATGTAAAAAAAATACACTGCCATAAAAACGCCAAACATGGTGAAGTTAACCTTCCCCTAATAATAATGCAGGACGAGTCTCGCATCCAGACCCAACCTGGCCATCTGGCACACCAGGTAAATGCCCGATGGGCCACTTGCTGACACTCATCCAATCTGGTGCTTCAGTGGTGAGCCACAGGCTGAATATGTCGAGTGGCACACTACGTGAGTGTAAGAACGTAGCATGTGGTCACACATTTACAGCCTTCGGCAACTCTTACATCATCAGGCAACTGCTGGCCTTAAGGTGTCGGGGCCGCCTTGTCTTTACCAGTGTGGCCCTCAGGGCCGGCCCGACAATGGAGCCGAGTGGGGCAACCGCTCCAGGCGGCACTTTTGAAGGGGCAGCACTTTGCCGCCCCAAGCCCTTTTTTTTTTTTAAAGCCGAGAAGAGAGAGAGAGGGTGCCGAGTGGTTTTATCTTGCCAAGCTGTCAGTACCCGCTCGGCGCCCCTCTCTCTCTCATCTGCGAGCCCTCTAGCTCGGTCTCAGTGCCGGCTTGTAATGTTGAGCGCCGGAAGATGACATCATTTCCGGCGCTCAGCATTACAAGCCGGCACCGAGACCGAGCAGGGAGACTCGCCGCAGGACTGCTGAAAGGTAAGTACGGGGGGGGAGGAAGGGTAGATAATGGGAGGGATTTTGTCTTGGGCCGGCCCTGGTGGCCCTCATTCCATCGCTCTAGATAAAGGCAAGCCCCTACATATCATACCGTTGTGCTATGCCCAATGCAGCTGGAGGCAAAACAGATCATCTCTGCGGACAGACCACCACACAAGGAGGCATTTGCAACACTTCTTGTAGGCGGCTTGAAGAAATACATCACTGTCATTCTGTAGAGAACATTAATTTCTCAGAAACATTCTTAAAAGCCTCTGTGACTTTATATTTCTTGAACAATAGAGCAATATCCGTTTTCAGAAAATATGGAGGACAATATTCTGAAACACTCACATTTTTACTTTTATTAGAGCATTTCTTCTCTGTTGCTGTAATTACCCGATGTTTATTTTGCCACAGCTGCCTGTGATTAAGGATCTCTGTATACCAAACATATGTTTCTCGAATTTGCATTTGATGAAGGCACCCAGTATATCTGTAGAAACTCGCCGACTTTCATATTTGTTATTTTAATAAAGTAGTTTAATTTTTGTTATCTCTTTATGTGCCATATGCTCTTACACAGAGGACACCCCTGTTTCTGAGAGCAGTCATTTAGGCGCAGTTCTAATTATTCACATATATTGCCTCTGTGGCAGGTACATTTCCTTTCATCTTAATGAAGAATGTCATTCCTTCTTGTAAGAGACAATCTTTAACATTTGCAGAGGGCAATCTTCAAATTACTTTTTGTCTTCATAAGCGTATTTATATATATATATATATATAGCATATATCTAGAGGGTTAATGATGCAGAAGGTAATGTACAGCAATCAGATGAGTGTATTTAATCTGAAAAGTTCATAGTAAAACTTATGTTAACTAGTGTATGTGCATCATTAAATTACATGCATCTTTTCTCTCTCTCCCCCCCCTCACTGTTCCTTTTTTCCCCGTTTGCCTTCTTTCACTCTCTCTTATTTTCTCCCTTTCTTCTCTCCTTTTTTTTCATTCTCCCTCTGAGCAAACAACACCGTCATCTTCCCGCTGCACATTACATCAGGTAGCCCCTCTCACGCTCTGACACAATACTATGCATCAGCCCCCTACCCCTCTCCCACATAATAAAATCTAACAGCCCCTCTCCTCCCTGCACATAATTTGATCCAGCAGCTCCTCTCTTCCACTCCGCACTATGCAGCAAAGCGTTCATTGGGCAGCTGAAAGTTAGGGGAGGTGGGGGTTAATTTAGGGGCAGTTATGGTTAATGGGGTGTTTAGGGTTAATTTAGGGGCAGTTGTGGTTGATGGGGTCTTTAGGGTTAATTTAGGGGCAGTTGTGGTTGATGGGATGTTTAGGGTTAATTTAGGGGCAGTTGTGGTTAATGGGATGTTTAGGGTTAATTTAGGGGCAGTTGTGGTTAATGGGATGTTTAGGGTTAATTTAGGGGCCGTTGTGGTTAGTGGGATGTTTAGGGTTAATTTAATGATGAGGACTGAGGGTTAATTTAATTAATGTAATAAGGGGGGCAAACTAAGGGGAATCTAAATCCTGGGGGCAGTGAAGATTAACCCAGTACTTATTTATAAAAGTATGGTGTCAGTGTGTCTGTGACTCTATGAGGGGGCTATGAGATATTGGGGGGTATAAGGCATATCTGGGGAGGACGGAGTGGCATATCTGGGGGTAGAGTGGAGTGGCATATGTGGGGAGGGCAGTGTGGCAAGCCTGGGCTCAAATGTGCATAACTGGGGGGGGGAGCATGTTGGGAAATAAAGACAAGAAATGCATTTTATCAAAGTTTTTCTATTCTGCTGTTTGTTTGGTTTTTTTTTACATTTGAACCATTAAAAATGGAAAGATATAGACATGTATGGGCAATGTTTGGCTTTATTTAGGAACAGCTAAAACTGCAAGAACTGTAGTTGGAGATATCTGTCTGCCTGACACAAGTTGGAGTTTCCTATGTGATCCCCAACATGCATCCAATCTTAATGCATGCTGGAAGTTTATGAGGAAACGGGCAACTTAAGAATATACAAAATTAAGTATTTGCCTGAAACCTAATGAGCGGCTATCTTATATTTTAAACAATTCGACCACAATAGCTCTAGAAATTTCGGAGGGAAAAATAAAAACCAATTCTATCTATTATCATCATTTTAACATTGGGGGCTCTTATCAAGGGAATCATTTTGGGCTGAAATTTGTTTTTATAGGTAAACAATTAAATGTTGATTCACATCCCTTTTTTTTTTTTACTTTATACTGAAATATTGTTAAGATGTTATTGGAAACCCTTCTCTGACTAAAATTCTAAAGAACAATTTGTAAAAAGGAAACATTTCTTAAGCAGGGAACACTCTATTCTCATCCGTTCCTCGTTCCTTTTTTTCTTTCCTATTATCCAATAGATATAATAATTCAACTCATTTCACCAAAAACGCTAGAAAACGTATAAAACGCAGTTTATGGCCAAATACCTTGATATATCTTTTCAGCGGAAAAATTGTACACAGAGCTCAAAGCGCTTCCTTGAAAAAATGCTTATTAAATGCTGACTAATTGATAATTAAATGCCAGGTTTGATGATGAACAATGAATCTGACATTTCAGGTGTAAAATGGGCTAATTGCGAGCTGTGCAGCTCATTTTGTCAAGAAGTTAAATGGCAGAAATAGGTTTTCAGCCAAAAGCCGGTCTTGTTGGCATAATATCAAATAATAAGGTAATCGTCTGTGGCAGATTGCTACTAAGAGCGGAGATTCCTGCCCAATACATCTTCGACGTGTCCCGTTGTAAGAAACAGCTGTTACCATAATTACATTAATGAGGCTATTGGTAGTCAAGGTATTTATATGAAAATAAAAAGAAAATATACCCTTAGATGGAAATGGTAATTGGCATATTTTTACTGAAACAACTATAATATAAGCGGATCTTTCATTTAGCTACTTAATATCCTGGGTGCTTATTTCGCAATGAATGCGTCTCCAACATATGCCCAAAACACATCAGATAAAATAGTTTTTTGTTTTTTTTTACTGTGAATTGTTTTTTTGTTTTTTTTTTTGGATTACATTTTTTCAGAAAAAGGAGGAAACCAGTGGCGGAAACAGAGAATCTGCATGGAACTTTGACATTTGTGTTGGAAAAGAATGATTAAAGTGACAGTAATGTGATGAATGAGGATATTACTGCAGGTGAATAGACCATCAAGCCTAAAAAGAACAGAGGTAAAGATTGCCTAAAAATACTCCGTAGAACAAGATACGATTCGGAGATTTGTACCGACCGCCTAAATTAATAGTGAATGAAAAGCAAATGAACACGTTCTTTTAAGGGGCTTCAATTAATGTAATTCATTACTAGTGTAAGTCATGATACATAATTGCCATTTATACACTGTTTATAAAAAATGTACTTACCTTTCAGTAATACAGACGGGAAATTGAGAGAAAAAAAATGGATAAATGCTAAGGAACCTACATTTTCGGAGAAACACGGTCAAAATATAACATATCATGGAAGCTACACTGGAACAGCATTAAAGCCGTTAAATAATTCACAAATAGTTATTTTCTATTCACTTTGTTATATTCTATATACTATATAAGGCAATGTCAGAGGAAAGTAATGACGTGGCGAAATGTATCTGAAAACTTTTTTTGAGTTCATCTTACTCTCTATTGTCGGATCTTCTCTTTTTTCAGGAGAAGTTCACACCATGCACCGTGATTTAAGACAAAGTGGGAACTACTTTCTTTAGTATCATTATGTGTTTTAGTAGAAAGTCAAATAATTATTGGAAAGGTCTGAATAGATTTTCTCATAAGGCAAGTAAAAAAAGTTCAATATTTTACAGATAAAGACTCTTGTTTGTATTGGCATGTCCCCAACTTGCTGCCACTTTGTATGTGTCGTAGGCCAGAGCTAATATGGTTGACTCTGTAGGATCCAGGAATCACAGTGGATTTTTGGGCCCCTGGGGTAGCATTTGAGGTCTTGGTGTGGTGTTGAAACAGTTGTCCATGAATGGTTATCTGGCTTCTGCATGCGTGGAGATCCACCCGACGTTTCGGCTCCAAGCCTTTCTCAATGGGGATCTCTTGATTTTTTTCTGTGCTTTCTTTGCTCTCTTGAATAATTTTTAGTATTTTTGGATTTTAGTGGATTGCGTGCACCTCCTGATTTAGCTTTTTGTCTGTTATTCGAGCTGCCTGGTTTCGTTTGCTCTTTGATGTGTGCCTCTCCGTGACATATAGTTTTAACGGCTTATATTTGCTCCAAGGGGTCCATGTATAAAGCAGAAATAGAGGCAAAAGGTGATCATTGTTGGCCGTACAGTACTTACATATCCCTACCCAGAATCCCCTGCAGCACTACAAGATTTCTGTGAGGAAAGCAGGTCTTCTGGCTTGCCTGGTGGATGATGATGATAATCTTTCAAACCTACTGAAGACGCCGGAGTTGAGAAACCCCCCGCCAAACCACCGAGTCATTTTCAAGAGAAACAAAACTGATTGTCTCCGGCTTCCCCACAAATCTGCCCCTCGGTTTCAAAAATATTATTTTATTTCATCGTCTCTGACTTCAGTAACGATGTGCGCTCTCCGGGAACGTGCAAATTAAAATGTTTGCTTTGACTGCTGCTTCTGAACATTGATCAATATCACTATCCCACTTGGCTGCCGGTAAATGGATGTTTCTTTTTAACCCGTTTAAGACGCGCACTTATTCCTCCCCTTTTATTTATTTATTTTGCGAGCGGAACATTTTTATATGTACGTGCGTCAGACTGAATAGCGTTCTGGCATACTGTGTGGGAGCAGCGCTCAGCATCTTCTTTCTTTCCTGATAAATGACGATATTCCCCTATGAAGTATGTCGGCGCTGCTAAGATCGAATTTGTGATCAGTGGAACAAAAGGAATGAATTCTTCAGCCTCAGAAGAGAAACTACAATAATAATAATGTTTTGTCACTATTTTGTTTATTTCTGCACTACGCCGGATTCATGTCTGACGTTCGATAGCAATGGGTTTTGTGACAAGTGATCTACCTTGTGCAGGGAGACAGTTTTTGAAGTTAGGCTTAATGAGAAATGAAAGGGATCTGTGTGTGCGAACCGGAATAACAGGATAATTCTATTATTCCCCAAATTGT
Organism: Spea bombifrons; assembly: GCF_027358695.1. Lineage (NCBI taxonomy): Eukaryota > Metazoa > Chordata > Amphibia > Anura > Pelobatidae > Spea > Spea bombifrons. Next base: position 157,339,945 of record NC_071087.1, read on the forward strand.
AAAATATTAACCATATTCATGTCTTCTTCATCAGCCCCATGGGGTTCTTCCTTATGTTATTATGGAAGGATACGCTGGGGAGAGCGCTGAAAACCCTCGGGGCCGTCTCTGTTATTAATGGGCGCACGCGGAGGTGATAAGCAGAAGCTTCGATGCACACATTATACAGGTATATAAAAAAAGAAGATTCTTCTATAGAGGGAACAGTGCTGCTTATGGGAGCGTAAGTCGATTGTCAACTCGCATTCCCTTGCCGCGTTTCTCAGGAACCGAGGGGAGCCTGGCAAGTGCCCCCTCTTTCCGCTGGTGGGGGGGTGCCTGATAATTTGCCCTCTGGGCATCCCGGTTTCTCCCTCACCCCCTATTGAGTAGGATGAGCAGATAACAAAAGCAATTAACCCTCTGGATGGAATTAAGCCATTAATATATATATATATATTTATATATATATATATATATACAGGGGATTCATTATTATTTCTTTTTTCCACCAGTTTTTCAGCATGGGGGGAGGCAAATTTGAGCAAGCAATTGAATGATTTATGCTCACTAGGCCTATTTTCCTTTTTTTAAGTGTTTGGCTGGGGGGATATTATAGGATTTGTGCTTCTTTGTTCCAAAAATATTTTTATATTTCAGAAATTATTCAGCTTATTGATCCAATATGTATTCCGGCAACCCTTTCGACGTCAATCTATAGCTGGAGTACTAGCCATTCAATATATATACTGGGAAGTGCACCATTATGTTACCTTAAAGGGTTAAAGAAGCCATTAGTTCAGTAAATCCTCATTATTCACAAACTCAGTATTCGCTAATTGTCTTATTGATGAAAATTGAAGCATCACTGCAAAAATCACTAATCGCAATACCAGTGGAACAGAAGTACCGCGGCCCAAATGTCAGCGCCGTAAAGCTCCTCACCCCTGGGCCGGATACCAACTGGCCGAGCTCACTCAGTCCCTGTATATTACTGTATGTGTGTATACTGCATATAATTATATATATATATATATATATATTAAACAAGGTTACATAATGAGCAGTTGATGATAATGGGGGAGGGGGCAGAGAGACCCTGTAGTTTCCCCTTGGTGCAATGGCTCAATAGTCACTAATTTGGTATTCACTGCAATTTATAAAACATCACAAAAGCGGATAGCGAGAATGTACTCTATAAGGTTTATACGTTTTTTTTCTGCCCCGTTTTCATCTCCCGTTTATGGTATAGTGGCTGAGCTGTATAATTACTGTATCAGTCTGGCATTTATTTCTCAACTTCTTTTTATTGAAAAACTTTTTATGCTGCTATTGAGAAATTAGAGCGGACATTACTTTAATAGCCAGAGCCTATAAACCTACAGCATTGTCGATAATATACCTAGCATAACATTGTGTTCTATCCTTAATAGGCAGATTTTTCATAAGGAAATTAAGTGTTAACCAAGATTCCATTTTATACAGTTTGCAAAACACTTTTCTTTTCTCTTTCTGAAACTTTGATAACCGCTAAGCTGCGGCATCCATTTATTCTGATATAACTTGTTAAGAAAGAAGAAAGCTGGTCCTTTTCTCCTCCAGCCCAAATAAGACAGCGGCAGCTTCACATTTTACTTAGTCTTTTAAACAGACTTTTTTTTTTTTAGAGGAAGATGTATAAGGAACAAAACAGCCAATGTTCTGTCCTTGAACCAATTTCAAATATATACATATAATAATTTGCCACGCGTTTAGCAACAAAACAAATGGAAAATATCCGTTCCAAAAAGAGACGATACAAGCAAAATCCCTTTTAGGACATCATTCATCAAGAGATATTTTTATTCATCCCAGTGGGTTGCTTCCATTGCATTGTGATGCTGGCAGGTTATAATGGGTTAATATCATATATTTTTTAATTTATTTTTTTTGGTAGGGCAGACACAATTAAAACACTTCTGCTTCATCATCATTCTGGCTGAGGGTCACGGAAGATCATGCCCACAAAGCTCAGAATGTCAGGTATGAACCAAGGCAGGACAGAGACAGGCGGCAGTATATGGAAATATTTTTTTCTTGTTTTTTTATGACTTTTAATTACTTTTTATTGATTTTATTTTCTTTTGTATGCATCTCTAATGCTGGTAGTTGCTGGCTAAGTTTATATGGGGAAATAATGTTTTTTTTCTTCATTTTTCTATTTTTTTTTTTTGTCTATCAATTACTTAATTTGTCCTGAAAAACAAAACATTGATTTTAGTAAGTTAAGTGAAAAATCACTATCCAGCCCATTGACTGCACTTTTCAGGTCCTAACCAGCAATAATCTGCCATGCCCTCAAGCCTAAATCTTTTGACTCGGGGGGGAAAGGAGCCATCCAAAAAAAAAGTTAAAAAAAAAATAAAAAAAAAGCCATATGCAAAAACCAAAGAAATGAAAGAAAAAAGCCATGACAGCTGGTTGTGCAGGAACATGTATAGTATATATACTCCTATGCACAGGTGGCCCTAAGTGGTTGCAAGATGGATGGACATCCAACGGCCTCCCACCAGGAGCACCGAGTATAAATGCCCCCCAGGGGACCCCTTAATCCATCTTGGAGTAGGAGGGTGATCCATAACTCTCATGTAAGCTATATTCATATATTTGGAGCCCCCATCCCTCTTTACACCAAAGGGAGCATTTCATTAGTCCTCATCTCACTACACACAGGGAGGTGATCATGGCCCCTCTTGGTTAAATTCGGGTCCTGGGGACCTCGTTTTCACTATCTTTAAAGTTATTATTTAATTTTTTTCTGGGGGATGGGGGAGTCGGAAGTCAGAAGACCTTTGTCCAACAAGTACAAGTTCTCAGCTGCAAAGCAAATTCACAAGCATTCGCAGTTTAGGGAATAGACCCCTTCGTGCCTCCCGCAGCATTGAATCGAGGGGTTTATACCCCACGGAGCTGAAAATTTTGAGGACACACAACTGTTAAGCATTTTTTTCCAGAAAAAAAAAACTTTGATTGTAAGCTCATTTGATCCATGCCCTCCTTGCCTCAATCAATCAATAAATAAACACTGATAGCAGTAGAGCTTGCCTGGCCTTTGTTAAGAATCGCCTTATGCCTGTCCCATGTATGCTTAAATCACATAGTTTAACAAGTCCTGACCTTTAGAATATAACAAATATATTTCAAATATCTCAAACCCCTTTCACATGGTCCCAGACAACGCTTACAACTTCCTATTGTTCAGAAAGTAACTGACATCCAACCGATAACTAGAATAAAAACAATAACTTTATGCAAATTATTGTAATTGCATGTTGCAAATTAACTTGTATCAGGCCTTTCGGGATAGTATAGGAATCCGATCAGAACTCCATTTCCATGCAGTGTGTCCTGTACATTTTCATAAATTAACATTTATAATAATTTTTATTATAATGGAGAAACAAATGGTGCCAAATTCAATCTGGCTCAACGGATCTGACCTTCTTTAGAGTTTGTATTCCATTTTGCTTTTATATTGCATAAGAAAGGGGGGAAAAAACTCTATGCCATTAAATGCGAACATTTTTTCTTATTAATATAACAAATAATTGCTATAAATTGATAGAAGCTTGGCTAACTCTACTCCCTGCACTAGTCAAAGTTTATCGCCCATTAGAAGAAAATCTTGTGAAAAATGTGGGTCTATGAGAGCAGCGTCTCCAATCCACCTCACAACAGCACATTTTCTGCACCACAATTAACTATTTATTAACTTGCAATTTGATAGGTGAGCAACGGCCATCACTCTCAGCCTCTGCTAAGCTAACCGTCACTGTCTCATCAGTCTGGAACTGCTGCTACCGCTGTCGCTTACCGATATCTATCACACACAGTCCCTTACACTTTATCTCATCAAGGAGCCCCAAAATGGCTTATATTGGCACCAAAATGGCAGCTACACGTGGCAACTTTTGTTTTCGGCAGTTTCATCGGGGATCAACCTTGTTACCGGTGATTTGTATTGAATGCACGAAACAGGCGATTTTCGTCAAAAAAAGAAACAAGTTTGTCCAAATCCACAAGTCTACTACTATGATAAGAGGGCAGCAACAGGATGAGACAAGGTAGCCGAGATACAGGACAGGTCCCCAGAATATGGGGCTCTACTAGGCAACTGGGGACCTATTTTTTATTATTTTTAATCAATTTTCATCTAAGTAAAGTTTCATTTACAGAAAAGGCAGTTATAATGTTACAAAACAAAGTATTTCAGCCTTAAAAAAAAAACAAGCTCACTCACTTACTGCCGCTGGATCAAGCAACCTCATTTTGTACGAGCCCCAGATAAGCACCAGACTATTAAGTCCATAAGCCATAGGACTTCACCAGAATCATCATGTGGCTGTTCAGACGGTGATTACCCACGAATGCCTCATCTGTTAAGCTTTCAATAAATTTTGGATTTTGATATTTTTTTGCAAGAGCCAAAACCTATTTACTCGGAAATTTCTTGGATGGAAAATATTAGACATGAAATTTGATTATAAATTATAAATCTACCGAATTTAAATTGGTATCGCACCAGTAATTATTAAAGACAAATGTCATAAAACATAAATGTCAGTTATGACTGATTCTATACACATAAGAGGGAATAGTCAGAGTTTGGTCCCAAGTTCTCAGGGTCACAAAGTCAGGCGCTGACTCATTCCCGTTCTTCTCTGAATTAATGATATCTGAGCATCTCCGCTGGTGTTTTTGTGTCTGTATTATCATGAATGTAATCCCGGTTTGAATGCAGGCGACTTCATTCAGAATATATTTTCTGTCTAACAAGTAATGGTTTTCATGAAGACCAATTTTAGAGCCACTTTGGATTCCACCATTATAAACCACCGTAACCGAACGTTTCTGATGGACGTTAATAGGTTTCATCCTCTGGGAGGAAGACCCTGCAGGTGACCAATAGGCTCACTGGCACGGCTTTTTTAACTCCTGATTTCCACTCCCGTTAACCCCTGCGATGCTGCGTTGGATAACGGGAGCAGAAATCCGTAGCATAAAGGGCCGTGCAAGCGACCAATAGGCTCACTCGCACGGCCCCTGACCACTGGTTGCTATGCAGAAAAAAAACAACCTGGGACCCTGCTGCAACAGTTAAAAGTCCGTGCCAGCAACAAAGTCGCCGGTACAGACATTTAACTGACACAGCGGGGACACCGCTGATCTCCGCGCTGTGTCAGTTTAATGTCCGTGCCAGCGACCAACAAAGTCGCTGGTATGGACGTTTAACTTGGCATAATAACTTATTATAACTTTGGGCAGAATGCTGCCCTTTATTGGTAAGATACATTGAGTAACATAATAAGTTATTTTGCTACTCACTGTATAACCAACAGAGGGCACCATTGTGTCCGAAGATATATTAGCCATATGTGGTAGTGTATTCATTTTCATTTATTAATTATTTAAATAAAATATATTCCCGTGATCCGCTGGTCTCCCCGCTGCAACAGTTAAATGTCTGCACTGAAAATCCACTCATTTTATATAGAATTTAATGGTTAATCTGTGAGATGCTCTGAAAATGTCATCAGTCTGTACGTTAAACATGCGCGGGAAAATCATACGGCTCCTGAATCCGAGACGAGACCAAGGACTGATTAAGTAGCAGGAGAAACGGGCGACTAGACGGGGGCCGGATGGGGCCGATCCGCCGGCGGGTTTCTAATAAATGGAATTGAATTAAATGTTTGCTCTTTATAGGGTATATATTACGGGTCATGAAGGAGTTAATGTAAAAACCTATAAACTCATGGAATGGATGCTGAGGCGTTACCATGGAAATCTATGACATCCAAGCATCCTAAAGCTTTGTCTGCTCCAATCAGAGCTGCTTACCGTGACATCAAGCCAATGATGTCATAATCGCCTCTTTCACAACAAGTGAGGAGCTCAGCGAGAAGCAGATCGCTTGTGAAAATGGGAGGCTGCGGCTCTATCTCAGAGCTCCTGATCGCCCTGCTTTTAGTTTTGATCCCGTTACAGATTGATGGCGGAGGAAGTGAAACGGGGTCTTCTGGGGAGGAATCACAGCAGAAATACGCCGAGAAGTGTTTGCTGGTTGTCTGCTTGTTTGTCGTCCTGCTGTATTTGTTTCTGAACGTTCTGTTCTGCGTCATGTACCGCATGTTCATTACCCGCAATAATAAGTAAGTTCCCCTGTTAATAATATTCTTATAAATCTAAATCAGGCCCGGGGCGGGGCAGTAAGGGGGGGCATTTACCAAAAAATAACTTATTTCACCCCCTCGGTATTTTTAATATATTGAAGCAGAAGGTGGGGTTTTAGTAACTTTGGTTTTATTGAATATTTTCCAATGTGAGGCGGTCAGTCTGCCGTCCATCTCCCCGCACAGGGGCGGGCGGCGCGTCCCGGTACCCTGATGGTGTATTCGGTGATGACGGTGACAGCGCCTCCTCCGGGTGACAGCAGGAAGTCACCGGGGACTATCGGCCGTTACAATGTTACTCGCTGCTTCGCTTGTTTCTGCCATTAACTTCCAAACGTTCTTTATCTCAGCCGCGGACCCAATGAATGTGAGAGAGGAGAAGCCGGACCAGCGGGGGACATCGGTGCCCCAGACTCCATTACACCGGAGACGGACTCACCGCACTCCGGACTTGAGACCGAGACGGAGGACAGCGGCATAACGGACTCCTCGTCATCAGCCACGGGGTCTGAAAAGTCCAGTTCCGGTGAGTGGGTCACGGAAGAAATCATTGAAATGGACGACGCCTCAACATCAATGGAGTCGGCTCTTTCTCACCTGGAGGATGGCGCCCCCTAGTGTGCGGCGTGCGAGGCGTCTGCACGTCTGTCACGGAACGTCTCTGAATGTTATTTTATGATGAGTTAATAAATTAGTTGTTAGTTGTTGAGATGTTTCCTTTCTTGTTTCCGGCCCCCGGGGTCCGCGTCTCTAACACAGTTACCAGAGAGATCCAGAAGAACCCGAACCCCACATTGAAGAGATTTCCAATTGGGCTTCAAAAAAAGGGGCAAAACTCCTTCCTGTCTCCAAAAGAATCCTTGCCTGCCTGCCCAGCCCCCTCTTATGTCTAAGTCACCTTATGCTTATTGGGGGGCACAGGATGATCGGAAAAATCTGTCTTGTCTGACCTAACCATGAACTCGTTGCCTATGGGGGTCCGAGACGCTCCATGGGCCTGACCGGGACGTAGCCACAAATCCATGGAACTTCAACATCTGCTGGGAGGCTGTTCCATTTATCTACCATCGGGACGATGATCCCTGTATGGGAGCGGCCAATGGGTGTCCAATCCTATACCAACTATTCTGCCTGATCAGAGCTATTCCAGCAAAGGTTATTATTTACAGACAATGCGGTAGATAATAAGTGAAACAGCCTCCCAGCAGAAGTGGTAGAGGGCAATACAGTGATGGCATTTAAACATGCATGGGATAGGCACACAGCTCCTGAATCTTAGATGAGACCAACGACTGATTAAGGTTTTGAGTCTAGACGGGGGCCGAATCCACCTACTGTCCATCTATGCTGCGCAGAAAGCTTCCATGTCCATGTCCCGGATTCCTTCTGCCCTCATTTATTCCAAGAAGTGACCGTATATACTAAATACACACGCGTTACGGATATATAGATATACTACGGCTCAAAAGTTTGGGGTCACTTAGAAATTTCCTTGTTTTTGAAAGAAAAGGCAATTGTGTCCATCAAAATAACAAGAAATGGATCAGTAATCAGTAATCATCACTCCTGTGTTCCAATGGCCCTTTATCACTCCCATCACTCCTGGTTTCCAATGGCCCTTTATCACTCCCATCCCTCCTGTGCTCCAATGGCCCTTTATCACTCCCATCACTCCTGTCTTCCAATGGCATGTTGTGTTCGCTGATCCAAGTTTAAGTGTAAAAGGCTAATTGACAAAAAAATATATTTATTTAAATTAAATCATTAATAAAATCGTGATGAAGGCTGAACGCACGACCTGTGCAGTCGGTGCAGATTTTCCCAAAAGTCCATAAACCGTCAACAACACTTTCTATGCTCAGAATGTTTAAATAAATAATCAAAACATCCAAATACACAGAAAAAGGTATTTCAGGTACGCGAGGCGCTCGTCCCAAACGTCTTACACTTCCGTGTGGCGATCACTGAATGGGCGGGGGGTCTGGCAGACATAAGGGATCCTTTCTGGGCTCCGGCAGGTGGAGGAGGCAGTTTTTTCTTAGTAAACAGAGTCTTGTTCTTGCTCTTAAATAACTTGTTTGGATCCAGCTTGTTGACAAAGGGTTAATACTAGACTTGTGCATTCGTCTTCGGGCGAACATGAAAATGAACACGGAGAGTGCGTTTTCGTGTTCGTTCCGAAGACACGAAGAAGAGAAGACAGCGGCAGTAAAATGTAGGCGAAGACAAAGACACACACCACCAAGATCAAGATGATCGCCTTCGTCTACTAATCTCCCCGGTCCCTTCCCCATCTAGCCTACCTTATCTTCACGGCATCGCAGGAGTTGTCTGAAGCGGAAATCCGCGGGTTCGCCTTCAGGGGTTACAGGGCAGTGCGAGCGAGCCTATTAGTCGCCTGCAGGGTCTTCCTCTGGCATTGTGCTCATTTGCATTTTTTCAAATAAAATATATTCCCATGATCCTTTCGTCTAACAGTTTAATACAAAAAAATCCCAAAATAAATAGAAAAAAAAAAGTTTGCAAGTGCGAATGCGGACATTTAACTCTTGCAGCAGGGAGACCAGCGGATGATGGGAATATATTTTATTTAAATAATTAATAAATGAAAATGATCACATTGCCATATTTGGCTAATATATCTTCGGACAGAATGCTGCCCTCTGTTGGTTATACATTGAGTAGCATCATAACTTTGGATTTCAAGCATATGGAACAATGCTACTCAATGTATCTTGCCAATAGAGGGCAGCATTCTGCCCGAGAATATATTAGCCATATATGGTAGTGAGCTCATCGGTCGCTAGCAGGAGGCCCCCTGCTGGCGACCAATAGAGTTGCTGATACGGACATTTAAACTCTTGGCGCCAGAGCTGCTGCAGTACGCGTTAACCCCGTATTAACCCCTTAACCGGAAAAAACGAACACGCGGAATGTCCATGAATATTCGCCCGAAGAGAAGACGAAGCACGAAGACGAAGAGCCCCCTGGTGCCCAAGTCTAGTAGACACCAACACTGGTGGACATTTACCGGGGCCTGTGATGGACAATTTAATGATCTTCTATAGACCTTCACAAACCTCCTTGTACGGACACTTTGCCCATCCCTGCCTCCAATGGACAATGGTACCCTTTGCCAGCTTTCTATATTTTCCATGCCTTGTCTATGTTTTAATGGCCTTAGAAGATACCATAAAACACATTCTCCATTCTCCTCTCTGCTCGTGAGTTGATACTACTAGTTACAGTGTATCTAGGAATAGAGTTTCAGTCCAGCTCTTTATTTTGTAGCAGTTTAATAACGCTACGTTATATCTTATACCGATCTGTGCTCTCCTTTCCTTTTCGTCAGAGAGCCTACTACTAAGAATACATTAATGTGTTCTGATTGTGGGTTTAAAACAGGGAGGCTTGAGATACATTTGATGTGTCTGAGGTTTTAATTTCAGGTTAGAGCATTCTCAGTAGGCATCGAGAGGAAACATATTGTGTGCTGACACGAAGGTGTTTTTAAAAGCGAAACGCCAGGGGTGATAAACAGTGGGAGTCTAGGAAAAAAGCCGATTTCTCACAGTCTGCCAGGATCAAGGTATATCATTTGAATATCAACAGCACTTGCTCAGTTCCCTTCAGCGCGTTTATAGTTGCATTCTTTTTTTTTATTTCTTTTTTCACATTTTTATTTGTATGCAGTAACTGAAGTATTGATTTTGTACCAATTTGTACCGTTATGGTACAATATCTCCTAAAAAAAAAAAAAAAAAAGTGTCATGACAGCTTTGATCGACATGAATCCACAGGACAGGATAAAAAAAAATAACAATTAAAAAAAAGAAATGGGAGGAAATAAAGTATAAAAAATGAAAACATTGCCATGATACGATTATTGTTATTGTAGAACTAGAATGCCATTGCCGTGAAACTAGGCTCACCTGTGATAAATTGTTGGCGCTCGTGTGCTTTAAATTAATCAATGATTGATTTGAGGCTTAAAAAGCTCTTTTTTTTCACAATGGCGAGGACAAGAAAGCTGTCTGAGATCATAATAAATGCTATTCTCACCAAACCTGCATTCCTACATTCATCGTGACGTTTGGTAAAAGGTCTATTGGTTTAAAGGAGACTGGACATGTTCGTAGGGGGGTCAGACTGCTATGATGTAATACATAGAGAAGGAACTTTGGAGGAATGACAGGACTCTGTCTCAATAAATGTTTTAATGCCGTCTTTAAGTGACTGTGAGCATTGAGAAGAAAAATAAAACGGCAGAGGGGTTTATTTTGCTTTTCGTTATGTGACGCAGCACTTATCTGGTGATATTTTATAATATGAATATATTTATAAAATATTATGTTTATCTAAATATTAAAAACATGACCTGAATGTAATTGGGGGTGGCTAAGGGTCGCTAAGTGGAAAGATTTAACAGATCTTTACGTAAGCTATGGATTTAAATATACATAACGTATAGGTTCAAGTCATTGCTGGCTGCAAAACAAATAATTTAACAAATTAAACATTAAAACTTATAAACCTCTTCCATTCTAGGATATGTTGTTTTCTCTGTACCCTCCTATATAAAGCCAACTATTAATGCAATAAGCAGCTTTCTACTCTTTAGTCATTCCCAACATCAGAAAAGTTCTTAATGTGTTCTCCCGCATTGTGATTGGCCGGTTCGTGCCGCCAGCATAATGCATTAACCCTCTCACGCACTCAAAGCCGGGCTATGAACAATTTTTTGCCCAGATGTGTCCCAATTTAACTGTTTAACCTACCTCCTTCTTGACCCAACTAGTCTGTGATTGTGGTACAAAGTTTGGAAAGGTGGTCTTTCACCCAAATATCTAAAGGAATACTCCAATTACTATTGTTTGCTAAGATAATAAGACTTTTTTTTTTTACATTTAAATAATAATTAAAATCTCTTTATATGCAAAATTTCCCAAATGTCTTACAATTTAAGAATAAAAATTTGGAGAACTTTACAGACCAGTCAATATGTTTAGAGTTTTGGCACCCATGGCAGTCTGTTTTACAGACCATATTAAAAAAAATAAGCATATTTTTAACTTTCTTTTTTTAAAAAAAAGTGGATGTATGATTGACATTCCTGGGAACGTCCCATGGTGAGCTACCCAGAGTGCTTCCTGTTCTGGGGGAGTGGCTTTGTTAAAAGGTGGAGCTAATGGTGTGTGGAGGTGGCCCTGACAGCCTTTAGTGTGAGGGAAGTGGGCGGAGAGTAGGGTGGAAGTGGGCGGAGAGTAGGGTGGAAGTGGGAATGACCCAACGCCACTACCCGGCCTAGAGAAAAAAGATACTGACCCACAGACCCCGAGTAACCTGTGCTTCACCCGGAGACTCTGCGCCAAACCTGGAGTATTCCCAAGTACGCCTCTCAAAACAAAGCAATCTAAACCTATTTAATCATTTAAAAATATAAAGTATAAGGGAACGATGATGAAACCATTGTGAGACCCACCTAAATAATAATAATAATACCAGAGAAAACAAGTCAGTGAATGCGACACGTTCTTCGTCATCAGTTTATCAATTCCCCAAAATATTTCTCATAGGATATGATTAACGAATAAAAAAAAAATATTTATCTGCACAAACCTGATTTTGAGCAAAACTGTAAGCACCCGAAATACCTCTGCCGCTGTATTTTACAGAATGAAATTCAAGGACATTCAAAGGGTTGTAACAATTTTACAACAGACCATGGCCGACAGCAATAAAAAGCCATATTGCATAGAAAATAAAATGGAAACCAGTCTGGGTCAGCAAAAAAAAAAATAAAAAAGATAAAAAAATTGATATTCTGCCTGGATATTAGCGGCATAATAATTAATGACTTCGCTTTCATACGTTATAATTATATAATTGGTGTTGCGTACAAGGTTTATGGATAGTGACATGCAAATTTGCACACAGTAGGTGTGAAAAGCCTAGCTTCCCGTCAACATTTTCATAGAAATTCCCTAACGCTCTATCTGTTTAATTAGCAAACTTGCACATTAGCCCGGGTCCATGAAAACAGAGAACGCATGGAACTATGACCTCATCGCTTCATCGCGTGGATCGCTTGGTAACAACATGAGCTGCGGATAGATCTGGAAGGAGTTCCAATGATATTTAACGAGAATCTTTAGGGGTCACGGCCCTAAAGATAAAGGCTTGTGCCCACACATGCTGTGTAGTGAACATTAGTTTGAATAGAAAGGGAAGTGTCAGTTGTTTTACTTTATCATAAATGATCTGTATTGACATATGACATCATCCTCTTAACATTTCAAATGAGACGTCTGCCCCATAGCGACCTATTGATGGTTATTTTGTATTTATGTTACTGAGAAAGGCGTTTAGAATAATTATGTATTTTATTTCACTGATAAACCCATTTTTCCTATTTTTTTAATACACATTATTGTAACCTATTGTAGAGCTGTGAAACCCTGTGATCTACTCATACTCAGCAAACGTTCCGAGAGCCTAGAAAAGAGGGGCATCGGGAGAGGAAAAAGGAGTACAGAGGGATTTGGGGATCAAGAGGGACTGTCGCTCCTAACACTTGGGGAACATGTACTTTATATACACACAGCTTTAAATATATATTCACCATGGGAACTGTGGTGCACATATAGTGCGCTTATGAAGTGCACTATATGGACCTTCATTGTGTGCCCCTACCCAGCATGATTGACAGTTCACACCAAGGCTCTGTTTGTGTACAAGGAGGAGCCGTCATATCTTATTATGTGCATGGAGGAGGGCTTGCACGCTGTGTGGAAGAGGGAGGGTGGACAGTGTTGTGTTCGGGGGCTGAAGGGCTGTATAAGATAGAAGAAAGAGAGAGAGATGAAAGAAACAAAGAAGAAAGATGAGAGAGGAATTAAAGAGAGATGGAAAGAGCAAGAGAGAGAGAAAGAAAGAGAGAGAGATGAATGTGAAGAAAGGAAGAGAGGAGAGAAGAAAGGAAGAATAGGGCCAATGAATCGCATAAATAAATCAGTCAATAAATTACATAGATGCGGAACTCTTTTACATACCATACCTGGAAACTATCTCGGCTTCACCCTCTCTGGGTGACCCCACTCCCCAGCGTGTGCCTAGCGGCGTCAGTAGGACCACAAGGGGGGATCCGGAAGGCCGGAGCCAGAGAGTTCCCAGGTATGGTTACATGCGCACGGCCACACACTTACACCTATGCAGCCATATATTAATGGAGGGCATCTTCTATGTGAGCAGCGGTAAGGGTAAGAGGCCCGCCATCATGGCATTTGCACAGTTCGCCAAATAGTCGGTCCGGGTCTAGAAGTAAGGAATGCGCTCTCTTTCTAGAACTTGTTTAAGAATGGAATTTCTTTGTTGTTCCTCCACAGCCGTGGAATGTTTTCCTTTTGTCCCGTAATGTCTATTTTTCATTTAAGAGGCTTTTATCTCACGTCGTTCTTCATTGTAACAGTTCCATTTAACCACTGAGACTATCCAGCTAACTGTACGCGGATTAATGCGTCTGATTACTAGCCGGCGTTTTGCTCGTCTCTAAAAGGCTATTATTGACTTTGAAACAAAACTGATTAGAATTTTGTTCGTTAAAAGCATCATCAATAATCTATATTACCAGGAATCTTACAATGGGCATTATATATATATATATAAAAAATTTGATTCTGGTACATTTAACAAAATATTCACCATAACAGCCAATGGGGTGTTCCTGATATAGTTACTTTAGTGATTACATAGATTTTTAAACTCTGTATGCATTTCCCCCCAATATGTAGCTTTAGGAAGATTTTCTCCAAAAAAGTACTCAAATGCCCCAAAACATAGATACAATACTTAAGGACTTTGTTAATACTAGTTCACTTAACGTTTACATTTCTCACGGCTTTTCTTTGTTTTTTGTACCCTGTGCTGTTGGTATAATTTATATCTATCGTTACAAAAATGTTGCATATACAGTATACAGGTTTCAGAACAACGCCAGCTCTGTATTCTGCTTTAAACAAACGTATCTCAACAGCCCTTCCTTATCTAGACGCCCCATAATATAAAACACTCCAACCGCAGTCCCCCTTTAATGGGACACCACAGCCACTCCAAGATTTTCATGAAATGCATGGAGGGTATTCCACAGAATCTGCCCCATATACATTTGCCCCTTCCCCAATCCCTCCACGCAGGAGATATAAGGAGAGGATTCGCTGCTCCAGAGCTGACCCTGGGAACGCTGCCGGTCGGCAGCCGCTGAGACCCCTGTCAGTGGCAGGAATCATCAGACCATGGAGGAGCCTTTCTTTCTAGTTCCTGAATAATGTACATTAAAGTATGCTCAGAGTACTATAATACGCATCATTAGAAGGGCTGTTGGGACCACTTAACCGTCCCTTCACATTACAGACTTCAGCCAAGCAAACCTAATGTTCCAAAGTTGGTGAGACCTTGAGGTGATCGAACATAATTGCAATTCCAAATCCGATTTTATTGTTACGGTTTAATACGATATATTCACAGCATAAAACATAGAATATGACCACAGGTAAGAGCCATTCGGACCGTCTAGTTTGCCCATTGTTACTACTTTAAAGACTCAAACCTTAATCAGTCGTTGATCTCGTCTTAGATTCAGGAGCCATATGCCGATCCCATACATGTTTAAAGGATTACTCTTAAACCCATCGAGGATTTTATCCTAGTCAGTAGCGTACCTAGCGGGGGGCGGGGGGGGGCGGTCCGCACCGGGTGCCGCTCATCAGGGGGGTGCCAACTTGCCGGCACCCGGCACCCCTCCAGAGACGGACAGTAATGTCCGCCGCTGGAGGAGCAGGCTCGCAAGAGAGCGGTATCGGAGGTCTTTAACAGACCTCCGGCTCCCTTGAGTGATTTTAAGCCGGTTCCCTTGAACCGGCTTAAAATCACTCAAGGGAGCCGGAGGTCTGTTAAAGACCTCCGATTCTGCTCCCTTGCGATCCGCGCGGCAGCTGCTGCTGTGCAGAGGGCACTGTGGGCGCGGCTTCAGTGCCGCCGGGATCTGACAACAAACCCCGGCGGCACTGAAGCCGCGCCCACAGTGCCCTCTGACCCGGAAGAAGACAGAAGAAGAGGAGCGAAGAGGTAGACTGCTGTAAAAAGAAAAGACTGCTGTAAGAAGAAAGGAAGTAGAAAAGAAGGTAGGAAATCATTCATTAAGACTGAGTGACAGTGAGAGTGGATTGGTATGTGTGGAATCTGTGGATTGGTATATGTGTGGATTGGTATATGTGTGGATTAGTATGTGTGGAATCTGTGGATTGGTATGTGTGGTATCTGTGGATTGGTATGTGTGGTATGTGTGGATTGGTATGTGTGGAATCTGTGGATTGGTATGTGTGGTATGTGTGGTATGTGTGGATTGGTATGTGTGGAATCTGTGGATTGGTAAGTGTTGATTGGTAAATGTGTGAGAGTGATGGGTGTTATGCTGTACCATTTCCAATGTCTTTTTCATTATAATTATGCTCTAAAGTACATCATAACTCCCATCACTCTATACTGTTCCGTACAGTGGCAGAGCTGGGAGACAGAGGCCTTGCACCCCCACCGCAGGGTGCTGGTCAGGTTCTATGTGGGCAATGTGGACGCTGGCTTTGGGGTGTGCAATCTGTGATCTATGCCTGTAATTTAGGGTGTTTTATCTATAACTTTAATGCTGAGTTTTTATGTGAATTCCAATTGATCAATACCTGAAAAGCTGGGTTTGTGTGTTAATGTGTTGGTCTATATCTGCTATGCTATGTTTCTATACATTATTTATGTTTACCAGCAAATACAGGATTTGTATGTCTTATTCAATTGATCAATAACTGGGGTGCTGTTTCCATGTGTTGTTTATTTGATCTATACCTTCAGTGCTGAGTGATTTCCAGTTGATCTATACCTGCAATGCTGGGTTTGTGTGTTCTGTTGATTTATACCTGCAATGCTATGTTTCCATACATTTATGTATACCTGTAAATACAGGATATTTATGTCTTATTCAGTTGCACGTGCTGTTTCCATGTGTTGTTTATTTGATCTATACCTGAACTACAGGGAGTAATTAAAAGAGAGTTGTGGTTTAGTGACGTAGGGGACAAATGGACTTTGGGGATGATTACGGGGAGAGGACCTCCCAATGTCACGGTGCAGTCAGAAAAAGGGAAGGCTGTACTGACTCTCACAGTCTTCCCCTGATCTGCAGTTGAGGGCAGTGCAACATAATCCCTATCACTATACATCGATCTAGACATTTACAAAAATGCAGCATAACCCCTACCACTATATACTATGCCAGACACTGAAGTGGTAGGCCTACACCACATCAATGGCTTTGTATATAGTGATATGGGTTATGCTGCATTATTGTAAATGTCAGGCTCAATGTATAGTGATATGGATTACGCTGCCCCACCGTCAATGTGTGCTCAGTATAAAGTGATAGGTGTTATCCTGTATCACCAGCAATGTGGGCCTCCGTATATAATAACAGTTATGTTGTACTACTGTCAGCGCGTGTCTCAGTATATAATGATAGCAGTTGTGCTGCACAACTGTCAATGTCTGCCTCAGTGTATAATGATAGTTATGTTGTACTACTATAAGTGTCTAGCTCAGTATATAAAGATAGCGGTTATGCTGTACCACCATCAATATCTGGCTCAGTTATAGCGATAGGTGTTATGCTGTTCCACTGTAGTATCTGGCTCAGTGTATAGTGATAGGAGTTATGCTGTTTCACTGTAATGTTTGCCTCAATATATAATGAAATTACTTAAGCTGCACCACCGTCAATGTCTGTCTCAGTATAGAGTGATAGGCATTATGCTGTACCACCGTCACTGCCTGGCTCAGTATATAGTGATAGGTGTCATGCTATACCACTATAACAATGTTATGGTGACTCCTGATTATAATATCAGAATTTTTTTTAGTTTATAGTGTCTTTAGCTGCTTAGCCAGTACTTAATTTGTAATGTTTGTCACTCATTTGTTAGGGCTTCTTAGAAACTTGTTGTGTTTGTTGTTTTTTTTTGGGGGGTTATTAAAGAAAGCACTATTATATGTTATTTAAATATATTTATTTTACTTATAAGTTATTAATTTATTTTTTCAGATTTCTTGTTGTTTACGGTTGACATACAGTTTACAAATTGGTGCAATAAATATTCTTGCCAACATAATTTTGTAGATGTCTTTACATTTGGGGAGGGGTGCCACTTACAGGATCCGCCCCGGGTGCCAAATACTCTAGGTACGCCCCTGATCCTAGTGCATATTACAGGTTCCTAAATATTTGTCGTTTCACCTTGATAAGGGTGTTTATTTCTGAAAACACCGACCGGTTTTGAACAAAGAAAAGAACTGCTTTGACCATTATCCTGGCTGATCCATTCCGTTCCATTTGTATCCAGTGAGCTACCTACAGAGCGGAGTCCACGTCATAAGCAGCTCCGGTGATCGTTTGCTATATATCCTAAATAATAGAGAACAGAAGCACAAGATAAATGAGATAAAAAATAGCGGATCCTTTAAAAAATGATTGAATAATGAAACAAGAAAAAACACTCCTAGATAATTCGAAAACAATTTACAGTTAGTCACCAGAGTTTAATCATTAAAGCGTGACTTGCCAGACAATCATTTCTTGCCTAGCAGCTTCTATAAGAGAGATAAAGCGTTATTGTCCAGCGTCAAACCAACGGTACCAAATAGGATACACGTTCTGCTCCAGAAAAGTCCAGGTATGCAATAGGAAGCGCAAGACAGAAAACACGTCGAAATGGGGTTATAATATTTAAACGAAATTACGGGTAATTTATGCTTTTATCATAATAACATCTGAAAAATATAATACCGTATTGGCTCGGATATAGGCCGCCCCCGTATATAGGCCCCCCCCTTAAAAGTTTGGTGCTTTTTTAAAGAAAAAGCACCAAAAAACATGCTGCCACTCTGTCCTCTCCCCCCCCGAGATATGCTGCCACTCTGTCCTCTCCCCCCCCGAGATATGCTGCCACTCTGTCCCCCCCGAGATATGCTGCCACTCTGTCCTCTCCCCCCCCGAGATATGCTGCCACTCTGTCCTCTCCCCCCCCAGAGATATGCTGCCACTCTGTCCCCCCCCCCGAGATATGCTGCCACTCTGCCCCCCCCTCCCCCGACTTACCAGAGCAGACTCCCGGGTGTCTTGCGGGGCCGGAGGGGGACATCTATGCACATCGTGTATACAACTCCCGGTGCCGGCACTCAGCGGAAGTACGCGTATTGTGTAGATGTCTTCCGCCGGCCCTGCAAGACACCCGGGAGTCTGCTCTGGTAAGTCGGGGGGGTGTGTGTAAAATGCATCGTGCGGACGTTCGGACGATGCGCTTAGACAACCTCCCGTGCCGGCACTCCCCCCGTGGGAAGTGCTGGCACGGGAGGCTGTCTGAGCGTATCAGACAGTAGGATACAGGTCCCCTGCACCACTGCGGGGGATCTGTATCCTAACCCCGCTGCCTGCGCGAGACCCCGAATATAGACCGCACCCCCACTTTAAAGACTTAAAGCGGGGGGGAAAAGTGCGGCCTATATTCGGGCCAATACGGTATTTAACTATTGGATGTATTCAGTAAAACGTCAAGGGTTAAGTAAGCTGATCAGACAACTTCAGTCACATGCCCTCATGTACACCCACCAATACGCAAATTGTTTGCGAGTACATGTGAGGTTCTCATCCTTTGCCTCTTCCTATGGCCCTCATCCCTTATCAGATGGGATGGTGGGGGTTAAAAAAGGGAAAAAATATCATTGGCATAGAAAGCATCTATTTCCCCCCCCATACCCTGCCAGTTGGGGTAGGGTTTAAGTTCCAAATGAACCCTTGGAGAGGCACACAGGAGAGTAATAAACTTCAATCCAAGTCAGTGGAGGATGTAATACATCAGCTTGGCAGATAAAACATGCCCCCGTGTAACCAGCTCTCATTGTAGTATCTGTTCCATTGGAAGGGCATTTGTTATGTATGTTTGTTTAAGCTTCTGTGTTTTTCTTTTTGTTTAGCTTTTAGATTTTTTTATGGGCGAAGATATGAACTCAAGAGCTTTCTTGATCTTGACTGGATGGTCCCTAAAAGTAAGTGGGGGATTTTATTTCCAAGGTGATGGTCAGGGAACTTTCTTGCTGACACCACAAGGGTGTTTAGTTGGACCTCATTGTCGGGAATTCGGGGTGAGGAACCCGGTATGCAGGATACCTCACGGCGGTGAGGGCAGCAAGTCCAGAAATAAATAGCCAAAGTCTAGGATTGGAGAAATCAGCATAAGCGGTATTTATTAGCCAAAGGTCAGGAACGGAGAAATCAGCATTAACGGTATTCAATAGCCAAAGGCCAGGAACGGAGAAATCAGCATAAACGGTATTCAATAGCCAAAGGTCAGGAATGGAGAAATCAGCATAAACGGTATTCAATAGCCAGGGTTCAGTAACAGGAATCAGATAGATAGGCAGTAACACCATAGAGCTCTGTACAACACAATAACTGAGCACTGAATGATATTCAGAGCTGGTTTTTAAAGCTACCACCAGGGGTCGCTCCGCCTCCGTGCGTAACGTCGTTGACGCGCGTTCCCCGCCTCCTCCATTCAGGAATCCACAAAGGGAGGTGGGGGCGCGTGTGCGCGCCTCTGAATGCAGACGGCGAGGCAGCCGACGGAGCAGCAGTGAGGACGGCAGCGGCGTGGGAGCTGGTGCCCGCCATTGGCGGGTACTCAGGTGAGTCGCTTCGTCGGGGTCCTTGCTGAGGACCCTGACAGTACCCCCTCCTGAGGGGAGGCCTTCCGACTCTAGCAGGTTTAGGGCGGTCAGGATGGTGATGGTGAAACGCAGAAACTAAATCAGGGGCGTGAACCTCATTGGCTGGTTGCCAAGAATCCTCCTCAGGACCGTATCCTCTCCAACGGATCAGGTATTGTAAGCGTCCATGGAAACGTCGAGAGTCCAATATTTCCTCGACCTCGTATTCTTCAACGT
This sequence comes from Spea bombifrons, assembly GCF_027358695.1. Classification (NCBI taxonomy): domain Eukaryota; kingdom Metazoa; phylum Chordata; class Amphibia; order Anura; family Pelobatidae; genus Spea; species Spea bombifrons. Next base: position 157,360,173 of record NC_071087.1, read on the forward strand.
CATTAACTATAATTGGAGCAGGAGGATTGGGACAACGATTAGGGTATGGGTTTGCAGACCATGGTTTAAGGAGGGAGATATGAAACACGGGATGGATGGACATAGTGCTGGGTAGCTCGAGCTCCACGGCCAGAGAAGAGATAAGGCGAGAGATGCGAAAAGGTCCTATGTATCTTGGACCCAGCTTCTTTGTAGGACAGTCAAGACGAAGGTGTCTAGTCGATAACCAAACCTTATCACCCAGGTGGTATGCAGGAGCATCGGAACGACGTTGGTCGGCAAAAAATTTGTGTTGTAGCTGAGTCTTTTTTAGCGTCTCCCTCAGCATCTCGTACGTCTTAGTAAGCTTGATGATTTGTTCAGAAACTGAAGGAACAACACATGGTATGGGGGAACCCGGGAGCATGGAAGGATGATATCCGTAGTTGGCGTAAAAAGGAGACATGTTGATGGAGCGATGAATGTGGTTATTGTAGGCGAATTCAGCCAAAGGTAAGTACTGATCCCAGTCGTCCTGTAAATAAGTGGTGAAGCAGCGTAGATATTGCTCTAATGTCTGATTGGTACGCTCGGTCTGACCATTACTCTGAGGGTGGAATGCCGTGGAAAGAGACCGTTGTATATGCAGCTGTTCACAGAATGCCTTCCAGAACCGAGAGGTGAATTGGGAGCCGCGATCAGATACTATATCAGTAGGCAGACCATGTAAGCGAAATACCTCTCGAATGAACAGAGAGGCCGTCTCCGCAGCGGAGGGAAGGTGATTGATGGGGATAAAGTGAGCCATTTTGGAGAAGCGATCGACTACCACCATTATTGTAGACTGGTTGTGTGAAGGAGACAAATCTGTGATAAAATCTACAGTGATATTGGTCCATGGTCTTGAGGGGATCGGCAGCGGTTGCAGAAGACCGGCAGGTCTCTTGTGCATCTCCTTGGAACGGGCACAGGGAACACAGGAGGATACAAATGATGCAACGTCTTCCTTTACCTCAGGCCACCAAAAGGACCGTTGTATCAAATCGAGGGTCTGTTTGATACCTCCATGACCCGCGGCAGGGGTGTCGTGGAATGACTGTAGTATCTGTAGGCGGTCTTCAGGTGGAACGTAGATGAGGTTGTTATGAAAGTAATAACCGTGCTGGTAACGTAACCCGGGAATCTCAGAGGGATTAATGTCTCTGGAATGTTGACGTACAGAATCCCATACTGAGTGGGTAACAGCTAGGAAATGGTTAGGGGAGAGAACCGTGTCTTGATTTGAGGATGACGAGGTTAATTCATACATCCGGGATAGGGCATCTGCCTTGCCGTTACGAGACCCTGGACGATAGGTGATATGTAGTGGAAACCGGGTAAAAAACAGTGACCATCTTGCTAGTCGAGGTTGCAGGCGTCTGGCCGAACGTAGGTACTCTAAATTTTTATGATCCGTCAAGACGGTGATGGGGTGAAGAGTACCCTCGAGAAGATGTCGCCATTCCTCCAGTGCTAATTTTATGGCCAACAGTTCACGTTCGCCTATACAGTAATTTCTCTCAGCAGGTGAGAGCGTTCTGGAAAAGAAGGCTACAGGGTGAAGTTGCCCATCTGAGTCTTGTCTTTGAGAGAGGACAGCCCCTACAGCAGTGTCAGAGGCATCGACCTCGAGTGTGTATGGTCTTTGAGGAACAGGTAGTTGAAGGATAGGAGCCGAGGCGAATTTCTCCTTCAAATAGTCAAAAGCCCCTTGGGCCGCCTCAGTCCAAATAAATCTTTGGTTCTTCGAAGAAAGGATGGTAATCGGTTGTATGGTTCGTGAGAAGTTGCGAATGAATTTGCGATAAAAGTTTGCGAAGCCGACGAACCGCTGTACTCCTTTGCGGTCTGTAGGAGCTGGCCAATTGAGAATTGCCGTAACCTTTTTGGGATCCATCTCTATACTGGTTGGAGTCAGAATATATCCCAGGAACTCAATTCTCTGTACCTCGAACATGCATTTCTCCAATTTGACATATAGTCCGTGCGTCCTCAGACGGGTCAGAACTTGGCAAACGTGCACGATGCTTCTCCAAGGACGGTGAAAATACTAATATGTCATCCAGATACACAATAACAAAATGGTCTAAAATGTCATGGAATACATCATTGATGAAATGCTGGAAAGTGGCTGGGGCATTACACAGGCCGAACGGCATAACAAGATATTCAAAATGTCCATAACGACACCGAAAAGCTGTTTTCCACTCGTCATCCTTGCGTATCCTCACCAGATTATAAGCCCCGCGTAGGTCAAGCTTGGTAAAATATTTAGCAGATCGTACATGTTCCAGTAATTCTGGGATGAGTGGTAAAGGATAGCGGTTTTTAATTGTGATGTTGTTTAGCTCCCGGTAGTCTATGCATGGGCGCAAGCCCCCATCTTTTTTATGAACAAAAAAGATCCCAGCCCCAGCAGGGGAAGTAGAAGGTCTTATGAAACCTTTCGCAAGATTTTCTTCAATATAATCTTTCAGGGTAGCAAGTTCAGGTTCCGAGAGAGGGTAAATACGGCCGAAGGGTATAGTAGCACCAGGTAGGAGGTCAATGGGACAATCATATGGTCTTGAAGGGGGTAATTTGTCAGCACTTCTCTTCTCAAATACGTCTTTAAATTGTTGATAGGGAAGGGGAATCTCTTGGAGGGAAACAGTCTGTGTGAGACAGATGGATGTAGTCTTAAGACAGCGACTGGTACAATGCAAGGAGGAGAACTGAAGTATACCAGTCTCCCAATCTATGAGAGGGTTATGTCTCCTGAGCCAAGGGAGACCTAAAATGAGAGGAGACACTGGAGAGGGTACAACATCGAACTGGATGGTCTCGGTATGACCCTTCCCTATTTGAAGGATCAAAGGAACAGTCTCTTTAACAATAGGACCGGTCTTGAGAGGACTTCCGTCCACGAGTTGGATAGCTACCGGGTTCTTCTTGAGACGTGTAGGGATATTCAGAGTCTGGAGTGTCTTGATGTCGATAAAATTCCCGCTGGCTCCTGAGTCCACCATGGCTGTGAGACGGGCTGTGCCTTTAATCCACTGTAAAGATACGGAGATAGACAGATGAGGCAATAGGTAAGGATGTCTATTGGAACTGGTATGAAGCAAAACGATCGGTTCCTTACCCTTGGAGTAGCGGGCACGGAGTCTGCAGTCTTTGAATAGATGGCCTAGACTGCCACAATACATGCAGAGGTTCAAGGCTCTACAACGTTCTTTTTCTTCGGTCGAGAGGGGGCCCCGAACAATACCTATCTGCATAGGTTCTTCCGTGGGAGGAGAAGGGACCCCGGGATGATTCCCCACAGGTGTCCAACTGGAGCTAGTGGCTTGGCGTTCAGCTCGCCTCTCTCGTAGCCTTCTGTCGATCTGGGTAGCCAGGCGTACAAATTCTTCTAAGGATGGTGGGATAGATGTGCGTGCCAGTTCATCTTTAATAGCTTCTGACAAACCCCATCGAAACTGGTCATGTAGAGCAGGTTTGTTCCAGTTTGATTCCAGAGCTAGGCGTCGGAACTCCGAGATGTATTCCTCCACCGGCCGCCTACCCTGCTTCAATGCCCGCAATGTAGTTGTAGCTGAGGAGGCCCTGTAAGGGTCGTCATAGAGGGAATCTAAAGCCTCACGAAAGGAATGCCAAGAGTCCAATATTGAACTATTGCTGTGCAATAGGTGATGCGCCCAAAGTTGAGGTTCACCGGATAACAGGAATATAACCGTGTGTACCTTGATGTAATCAGTTGGATACGTCCGGGGTTTCAGACGAAACAGGATCTCACATGAAGTTATAAAAGCACGATACATACTCCGTTCTCCCGAGAACCGTTCTGGAAGAGGAATCTGTGGCTCAAGAGCAGTGGCGCCTTCAACAACTGGAGGTGCTATAGCAGGTGGATTAGCAGGAGCTTGTTCAGGAGGTGCATTTTGTTGTACCTGAAGGTGAAGTACCTCCTGTCTCAGGTGGCGCTGGTCGGTTTGGATCTCCTGGAGCGTCTGTTGGAAGTTGGCTAATTGTTGTGTGAGAGCAGTAATCGGATCCGGAAATCCTGCGGGTTCCATGCTGGCTCAGTTATTATGTCGGGAATTCGGGATGAGGAACCCGGTATGCAGGATACCTCACGGCGGTGAGGGCAGCAAGTCCAGAAATAAATAGCCAAAGTCCAGGATTGGAGAAATCAGCATAAGCGGTATTTATTAGCCAAAGGTCAGGAACGGAGAAATCAGCATTAACGGTATTCAATAGCCAAAGGTCAGGAACGGAGAAATCAGCATTAACGGTATTCAATAGCCAAAGGTCAGGAACGGAGAAATCAGCATAAACGGTATTCAATAGCCAAAGGTCAGGAATGGAGAAATCAGCATAAACGGTATTCAATAGCCAGGGTTCCGTAACAGGAATCAGATAGATAGGCAGTAACACCATAGAGCTCTGTACAACACAATAACTGAGCACTGAATGATATTCAGAGCTGGTTTTTAAAGCTACCACCAGGGGTCGCTCCGCCTCCGTGCGTAACGTCGTTGACGCGCGTTCCCCGCCTCCTCCATTCAGGAATCCACAAAGGGAGGTGGGGGCGCGTGTGCGCGCCTCTGAATGCAGACGGCGAGGCAGCCGACGGAGCAGCAGTGAGGACGGCAGCGGCGTGGGAGCTGGTGCCCGCCATTGGCGGGTACTCAGGTGAGTCGCTTCGTCTGGGTCCTTGCTGAGGACCCTGACACTCATCCTCCCATCAACTCATTTGTTCCCTCCACCTCAACCTTGGTTAACAGAGGGACCCCTGTTTCTATTTATTTATTATTATTTTTACTTTTTTAAGGGTTTCTGCAACTCAAAAGAAACTGGTGGGTTAATGAATCCACAAGTTGGTTGCATTTGGACTTGCTTCAAGTCTGCAGGCGAGTGTATGTGAGTTGTGAGTTGAGTGTGTATTTCTGGGCGAGTGGGCATTACTGAATTTGCAGCCTGGATCTGTTTAGTGAATAAAGCAGCTTTTAAGAACTGTATCATTACAATATCACCCCCTATTTAACTTATCTTCAGAAGGGCAAGTCATAGCCGGACACAATGTATCACCGAAACAAACAATTAAACCGCGGGTTTCCATTAACAGAAGATGTTACTTCCAGTGTTATTTAAATGATATTTAAAACCTTAAATATCAGCACCTTGATATATAGTGTATTATATGTCAGCAAGATGCTTAAAATCCAAAATTTCCTATTAATGAGGTCATCGGATTCAGCTTCAGATTAATTAATATAATTAACATCATAACAGCTTCAACGGCAAATACAGAAATATTCACACATTTGTAAATGTATAAAGAAAAATAAACTTTTCCATCTCCGCAGCCGTCGTTCTCGCTGCTGGGCTCCGGGATATGACATCACATCAGCTCGTCTTATTACTCAACCACAGTCCACAACCAGCGTATGGAAAAAACATAATGGAATGCTTATAGCAAAACTCTTGTGGTGGTATGAATTAGGAATAGCCAATACTCTTACCCATATGGGCAGTCTACAGCGAGACCTCAAACGGGTGCAGCCGCTCTGGTTCCCCTCCGACGCCAAATCAAAGAACAACATCAGCAGATCCGAAAAATAATTGTGTAAATACGCCAGAACGTCCGTTACAACCAAAGAGCAAGACAAGGAGTCCGTGTCTTACACGTTTCGCCCGTATGGGCTGAATCATAGTATAAGTAAGATGTGGATTCTCTGTCTTGCTCTTATGTTTCTGTAGAAGAACAATAAAGCTTTATGGTTTTAATGGACGTACTGGCGTATTTACGCAATTTTTATTCGGAGCGCGCTGCACAATCTGCTCGGGTTCCATAACCCAGTAACACTTGGGCCGGTCTAAAGACTGCAACGATGGAGGATCTGGAGGTAATGCAATTTCATGGTTAATGATAGACAATGGGCCTGAGGCAAAGGTAATTAAAGTCTTCTATAAGTGCAGACAATGAGGAATACTTATTGGTCATTATTATGGGAATCTGAAGGTTTATGCCTTTTAGGTTTTTTAGATCAGCAGTAGAATGGGCCGTGCTGAAGAGCTCAGTGACTTTAAATGTGGCCGTAGGATGCCATTATGTGTCAGTTCATTAAATTTCTGCCCTGCTAGATCTGCCCCCGTGCTCTGTATCTGCTATTATTGTGAAGTGAACAAAACCTCGTTGGTCCAAACTACCTCTGGAAACAACATTAGCACTAGCGCTGTGTGTCGGGAGCTTCATGAAACGGGTTTCCATGGCCAAGCAGCTGCACACAAGCCGAAGATCACTGTGCACAATGCCAAGCGACCGCTAGAGTGGTGTAAAGCCACCGCCACTGGGCTCTGGAGCAGGGTAACACGTTCTCTGTAATGATGAACTATCTGGAGGCCTGTTGGACGAATCTGGGTTCGGTGGATGCCAGGAGAACGCTACTTACCGGAATGCATGGTGCGTAATGTAAATTTCCAGCATGACTGCGCCCCTGTGCATAAAGCAAGCTCTATCTGAGTGAGTTTGGTGTGAAGGAACTCAAGTGGCCCTGACCTGGTCCAAGTGACACCTTTGGGATAAACTGGAAAGCTGATTGCGAGTCGGACCTTCTCATCCAACATCAGTGTCTGACCTCACAAATGTTCTACTGGATGAATGGGCACAAATCTCTACAGAAACTCCCCAAAATCAGCCACAAATAGGAGCCAACTTCATATTAATGTCCAGGGTTTGGGAATAGAATGCTCAACAAGCTCATATTGGTGTGATGGTCAGGTGTCCACATACCTTTGGTCATATAGTATGTCTAGATAAGTTGTACATAATAATAATAATAATAATATTAATAATAATAATAATACAAATATTAATAATTTTGTATAATTAATATTATTATTATTAGTATTTTTTTTTACGTATTGCGCTATTGTGTATTACCGTTTTTTTTTCCCCCCACTTTAAGTCTTTAAAGTGGGGGTGCGGCCTATATTCGGGGTCTAGCGCCCGACGCCCGGGACATGCAGTCCCGGGCGCCGGGCAGGCAGCGGGGTTAGGATACAGATCCCCCGCAGCGGTGCAGGGGACCTGCATCCTACTCCCTGATACGCTCAGACAGCCTCCCCTGCCAGCACTTCCCACGGGAGGGAGTACCGGCACGGGAGGTTGTCTAAGCGCAACGCACGGACGTTCACCGGCAGCGGCGATGCGCCGTTGCCGGTGAACGTCCGCACGATGCATTTTAACCCCCCCCGACTTACCAGGGCAGACTCCCGGGTGTCTTGCAGGGCCGGCGGAAGACACCTACGCAATACGCGTATACAACTTCCGGTGCCGGCACTTCCGCTGAGTGCCGGCACCGGGAGTTGTATACACGATGTGCATAGATGTCCCCCTCCGGCTCCGTAAGACACCCGGGAGTCTACTCTGGTAAGTTGGGGGGGAGGACAGAGTGGCAGCATATCTCGGGGGGGGGACAGAGTGGCAGCATATCTCGGGGGGGGAGAGGACAGAGTGGCAGCATATCTCGGGGGGGACAGAGTGGCAGCATATCTCGGGGGGGGAGAGGACAGAGTGGCATGTTTTTTGGTGCTTTTTTAAAGAAAAAAACTTTTTCTTTAAAAAAGCACCAAACTTTTAGGGTGCGGCCTATATACGGGGGCGGCCTATATCCGAGCCAATACGGTATTTATTGCTTTTCAGATTGTCTTAGTGCCCCTGCACCACCCCCTTTTGGTTTTCTTTTAACCATTCTAATTACCCTTCCAAAAAAAACGAGAACAATACGTTTTGTATCAAAAACTTTATTCAATAAACAAAAGAATGCACCATTGGGTTTACATTTCTATAAAAAAAGGAATATGAGACTGTTCTACAGTGCATTAAAAAACCCTTTTTTTCTCCTTGAAGTAGTATACAAGATTGTGTGTAGAAACAGTCAGTTTTTTTTTAAACTAGAAGCAAGTTTCCTTTCTGAGAACAAAATGTACATTTAAATATTGAGATCACTAATCTAATTATGTTAACAATGCTAAAATTGGACAATTTTTAAGAAATCTACTGGCTCGAGTTAACTTAACTTTTTTTTTTTTGCTGGTTAAAGCTGACGTACACCCATTTTTTTTTTTTCCCGGTTAAAAAAAATAGATTTAGCCACAGTTTTCTTAAGTACATTAAGGACGACGACAAGTATCATTGCTTTAAAAAATAGATCAATCACTTTAAAAGGACCGTGACGGACAAACAGATTTTTTTTTCTTTTTTTTTTTTTTTTGTAACAGCACAAACCGCCAATTTAGACATGCAGCGAACTTTAAAATACGTTACGTGGAAATTGGAACTTTCATTTAAACGGATGAAAAAAGAATTACGATGTAAATTCCAGTCCCACGTAAGCGGTTTTGAAGGTTCTGTAAAGGTTCGGTGATATACCTGCACGGTTCGCATGCTCTCAGGCTGCCCAGACGACGAAAATGGGTGTATTCTGACTCGATTTCCCATTTTTATTTTTTTTCCTATAGATCTATGAGAAAAGGGGACTTTTTGTCGGCCTGTAGATACAATGGCAACTTTGGTTACCCTAGGATGGCGAAAACAGGCATCTCAAGCCATCAACATCTACGATCTTAGGGATTTATTCACTAAACGGCGAGTTAAGGCAAAATCATCTCCCCAATTTTTTCCCCACTCGGTTTCACTTGTTTCTCACTGTCTGCATCACTGATCCCTGCCATTCACCTAACAATAATAATAATAATAATAATAATAATAATAATAATGTTAATATTTCCAATGGGTATTTTCTGACATTATGCTGGGATTTCCTTTTTTTACACAATTTAAATGCATCCCCCACCTGGTGTCAAGATTATAGAAGAGGTGGGGGTAGAAGGGTCGCAGTAGGTCAAATACCTAATAAATACCTATTAAAACGGAATAATCTTATAAAAATGAATGCCTGTTTCTTTTACAGTGCACTATAAAGCGCCATCCCCAACGCGTTTTGCATTTAGAAATTGTTAGTTAAATCTTTTCTAAATATTAAAGTATGCATCATCCAGGTCCATTTAGCCAAGCTAACGTTGACGGTTTCTAATGAATTCTTCCAAAACCCACCGTTCAGTGAATACACTCCGACAGTCCCCAATACACCCGAACCAGTCCCTCTCTCCCTTTTATCAGGAAATTCAATTCTGTTATTAGGAAGAAAAGGATCGGGGCAAAGAATTACAATAACCGGGACAACCTTAGTTATTTAACACCCGATTTGCCGCATTTGGTGAAAAGAAGCAAGGCTGCAATCGCAAGCAGAAAGCGCTGTCGGAACGTAAAGCATATCCACATTGGCCAGTTGAAAAAACAACCGATTTTGGCTTTGCAGTCGAATTGCTGGAATTTACCGTAAGATTAAATAGATAAATACACTACTATAAAAAAGACAAAACAGGCTGTGTACCCCAGCTTTAAGATCCAGCGCTAGCTATTTCAGAGATAAATTAATTTAGCTAAAAAAGGAAACATACTAAATAATAAATTAAATAATACTTATAAAAAAGCACACCCTCCCTCTCCCCTCCCCCGACTTCTGACAATTCCCTAAGATGGGAACCGACAGATCGACTTTACAATTATAAAAAATGTTTTGTTTTTTTGTTTGTTTTTTTGTTTTTATTAAATCTTCCGCCATTCTCTCTTGCACCGAAGACATGTGCAGCATAACGTGGACCATACCAGTTTAATCATGAGGGGTGAACCAACGCGGGGAAGGAACGAGGACGTGATTTGGAACCAAGAAAAGCCATTTGCTTGTTCCGAAGACAAAAAGTACTTTAAGGAGGCAGACTTTTGGAAACCTTTCCAGGAACGTTTTTGAGTTAAATGTCCTATATTTTATATTTTTACATTTTCTTTTTTTTGGGAGGTAGTTGCGGATAGAGAAGGGGGAAAAGCCAATCAGCTACAAAGTTTGAAAAGTGATCTTGCCACTATTAGAGGTTTTTGAAGCACCTCCAAAACCAGGCAGAAAGTAGCACTTTTGGCCACGGGGAAACTGACGCAAAAGAACTCTGTTCCCGTGCCGGTAGCTATGGTTACAGCTACTTTTAACACTTTCACCCAGAATAACCCAAACTTTATTAACACCAAACTCCCCCAACACCAAACTAAAAAAGAATGGGACTAAACGAATGGGATATAATTGTGCCATCATTTTCCAAAACAAGGAAAGAAAATGTTTGACTGCGATACAAATGATCAGAGAGAGCTGAATATATTTCCCGTTCAGATCTCACTATGGAGTGCTACAGAACTAGACAAGAAAATAAAACTGTGATAGAAATGTGGACTAAATGGGTAGTTAGTCTTTTGTAAATCTGCTGAGCATGAACAAGATCGAGTAAATACTGGAGTGCCAGGCGTTCACTGCCGGTTGGCAATGTTCTGGTTCCAAGTGGACTCGAATCGCAATCATCGTAAATTCCTCAAAAAGCCTTTCGGAGCTCGAATCCAGCTAGCTGGAGAAATCCACACAAGCTATGGCAGGAGGACTATCGGTTGACCTGACCGGCCTGGCTGGCTTAGAATATATACGCCGAGGCGATCGGGCAGATCTCTGGGGTTTAACGGAATCTGAAGGAACGGCCAAGCGTTTGTCTAATGCTCAACCGGAATGGTAAAGGTTTGATGCACTTTTATGCATAGATGGTAAATGGAGTCATCCTAATAGGTAGAGGATTGCTCTAATGAGGTTAATCGGCCATAATAGCTGTTGTAGAAGCCTCTTCAGGTTTTATCTTTTTCTCTACCGAGGCAGTTATATAAACCGGGCGATTTACCTCTGGATTCTCGCTGCAGAATGGAGGCATCACTGTTACATCCAAAGCAGATAAGGCTTCTCTTGCATCAGAATTCATTAACATTGTGTCATAAGTAGAACTGGGGGAACTTGGGTGTCAGTAGGGGAGGATTTCAGAGCTGAGCTGAACCTCCCATTCTAACTTTTGGAGGGCTATTCACTAACGGGAGAGCTGTCAGGAGAGTTGTGGCTTCAGCAACTTGACTTCACTATAGCTTCTGAAGGCCCATCAAAGGTCACCTTCTGCTGCTGGAAGAGCTTGGCTAGCCCAATCAAATGATCCTCCCAGATGAAATTATGCATTATGTAGGGCCAGATCTGCCCCTCTTGCAGGAGAAGCTTGACAGTGTTGGCTCTTCATGATAAATAATGAAGTGAGGGAGTTGCATCTTTAGTGAATAAACCCCTTTGGGTCATCGCTCCAAGAATGCACACGAGGGAGATCCTTTCTCTGCAAGCTACGTCTCTGAAAGTGACGATAGGGTCTGTCTCATACGTGCCTCTACTGTCTGTCTCTCTCTTGTTATGAGTTTTCCCCTGACTGTCCTTGTTAAGGGAAGAACTGTCTATAGCCTGAGTTAAGCCTTTAAGAACGTTTGACTATTTAACATTCGCGCCGGTAATTACTGTATGGCAAAAAAAAAAAACGCAGTGTGATAAATTGTATCGGTTCCCTGTTCCTTAAGTCAGACAGCAGATCCAAGTTCACTTTCTTCTGTCTGATGTCAGCCATGAATCTTAACTACTAAAAAAAAAAATGCATTCAAAGAACTGCGTGTCGATATTTGTGCTGTTGGGAAGAATTAACTGAATTTTTGATGTCCCAGCGGTGAAAAATAAATAATGTGAATTCTGCAAATGTTTTGTTTTTTTTTTTGTTTAAATTGGCAAACTCACATTGGTGATATAAACCCTTTGAGTGCAGGAGGGGCGAGCTCTTAATGTCTCGCCCTACTAGCTTTACAGGGCACTGGATGGTTCACCAAGCTGGCAACCAAAAGGCAACCAAAGACACACATATGGAATAATACTCGGTTTTTCATCCCAAATATTCAGTGTCACAAAGCACACGCTGACTGTGGAATAGCGATGAGGCGCAAGCGTCCGAGAGGCTTTTGGATCTTGTAGAAAACAAGATCAGTCCCCGAGCCCCCCCCAAAAAATAAAAAAATCGATACTCCCGTTTCTATGAGGAACCAGGTCAGAAGTAATGAATTATTCTCCGAGGTAAGACGAATCTTTCTTGTGTAGAGTAAATGGTAACAGAGGTTCTTTGAAAGAATGTTGATCCATGAGCGGGATTTTAAAACACTGGTATGCTGCAAATATTCCTGGGTATTCAATTCACTATTTTTCTTTTTTTTTGTGTGTCACCAGAACCACCCACAATCCATCGCTCTGCAATAAACTGCAGGGCACTCTGGCATCTAAGGAGTTAATTTCCTCTTCAATGCAATTAGAAGGCAGAGCCTGTGATGGCATTAAGTTGCTTCATCAAACCCTCCAAGCTTGCCATCTGTTCACTTAAATCATCTTGCTCGTATACCTAAAAAAAAACAACAACAAATTGTCAAAAATTGGAATTTGTAGGTTGAAACATGTTTATTTTCCAGAAATCATTGAATAACTTTGATGGTTTATTTAAGGGGGGTCCCGGACACCTTGCAGACCCCGTGTCCCCTGCCGATCTTTTTTTGAGCAGAGTAAATGGCACTTAATAGCTATTATAGAGGTCTAATATCCCCCCGAATATAGAGATGGCAGGGGTGGACTAGGGGCCAGGGACCCCGCCGACCCAGACCTGCCACCCTCGGCTTAGTTGGCTTAAACTTGAATATACCCCGTATCTTAATCTCAGTAACAATTATTAATAAATACAAACTGAAAAGGATATTGTGAGGAGGCCATAAAATATAATTTCATAGGTATTATTCTAATTTTGCGTTATCTTCAGTAAATATGAGGCACTGTGTTTAGGGTCCGGAATTCTCCTTGAAACACATCCTATGTTTATTCACAGCCTGAATGTGTATTCAAACTATCATTGTACAGCGCTACGGAACATGATGGCGCTATATCAAACAACAACAACAATTGGTATTAATTTTCTAATTTCCATACTGAGCTAAAAGCGTTAATCTAACCCTCAGAAAAGGACTGAGCCCTGTCAAAGCAACAGAAACCACAGCCTGATGTTGGACTACGAGTCCCATCATCCTTGTAATTCAGTGACAGAACCAACCCTATGGTCCATATTGCTAAATAAAATAAATAAGTGGATATATGTAAGTTTGTGATCCCCGATACATCTGGAGAGGAGACCTTTGAGGTTTTGGTGTGACTCCGCGTTAAGACATGCGCGTCGGGCCATTAAAAAAATTACTGCTTGACATTTCTACGTAAACTTACACTGGCCGGGTCATCTGTATGTTTGTGACCCTCTTCTGAAACATCTGGAGCTGTTGGAACTGAGACTGGGAGTAGCGGAGATCTTGCTTTTCCTGCCAGTCCGAGCGACGCTGTCTTTACTTGCGGCTTCGGAAGGCTGGACCCTGCGAAAGACACATTATGGGTTAATTATCACAATTCTTGCATTATTCAAAGACTTAAACTTTTATCAGTCCATTGTACAGCGCCTCGGAATACGATGGCGCTATATAAAACAATAATAATACTTGGTTTTGTTTTAGAGTCAGGAGCCAATATATGCCTATCCCATGCACGTTTAAACACCCTTCACTGTATTAACTACCGCTTCTGCTGGGAGGCTGACTGTTCCTCTTATCCATTGTTTGAGTACCAAAAGGTATTAACATTTGAAACTACTGTATCAGTCATGTATCAAGAATGCAACACACTGTGTATTAAATAATTAAATTATCTAATTTTCTTTAGAATTTGCATTAGGGTTGGATTGTTGGTTTAATTGTGTCTCTAATTAAATCCTATCCCTAACAGAAACTGTACTTGTATATACAATAAATATACTGTATAAACGAGCCCTATATACAGTGTGTATAGATATATATATATAAAACAATAAATACATATATATATATATATATATATAAAACAATAAATAAATATATATATATAAAATATATAATATATAAATATATATATATAAATATATACATATATATAAATATATATTATATATCCTCATTGTAAGAATAATGTGAAATCCGTGGCCAATATACGAGTAGAATCTAATGAAAATAATATTTAATTATTAATAATTAAATCATTTAATTATAAATAATCATTAATCTGTATTCCTCAGACTCTCTCAGTCCTATTACCCGCATTCTAGCCTCGACACGTTTCTATCCTCCTAAGAAATAATACTCAAAAATACTTCGATTATTAACTCCGTTAGCCTGGCAAAAAGTGGAAAGTCATCATGTGAGCGAGCCCGAAAGTAAGGGAATTCATTCGGCTTGGGTTTGCAGATTCTGTGCCAGAGAACGTTTCCTTGTCATCCCAACTAATTACGAGGAGCGCGATGGCAGCCAGCGGGAGGGGGGCCGGGAATAAGCACATAATGAGATTGTGTCACCGTTTGATCCGAAGACGGTGGGCTGCCAATATATAACATCCGATTGTTGAAGGAACGTACGAGACTGCCAACCATCTCAATAACAAACACGCCGCGCGGGCGATAGAATAGTTACAACAGATTTAAGACAAAATAAAGAAGAAAGAAGAAACAGCTGAGCCTTAGCGTTCGCTCGTTGGCAGGTTTTTCCTGCGAAGATTTTATAAGGAGAAGTAAGATCCAGGCTTTCAGAAGTGATGCCCTTACAGACTGCCTACAAGCAGCTAAGGCATTAAGTCACAGCGTGATACAAATATTCTGCGTTACCATGAGAACGGGGCAAACATCCTTCCTTCTTTCGAATCAGATGATGGTATATAATCCAAATGCGATGATCTAAACCCAAACATGGAATCTGCCGGCAGATCAGACCCATCCGGCCCATTTTTCCCTGACCTTGATCGGTTCTCGGTCTCGATTCTTTATGCCCATCCCGAGTAAATGCATACCCTCCAAGTGTCCTCGTTTTTATTGGGCAGTCCTGGTTATCAAATCTCCCCCACTTGTGGTTATAATGGGCTGGTTGGGGAGATCCTCTGATCTCGCTGACGGATCCAGGCAGCAGTAAAAGCGGCGGAGGTCTGTGCCGTCGGAAGGCAAACCTCCGTTGCGGCTCTCATGCAGGTCACCATGTGCCATGCGATGCTCTGCAGCTGCACAGTAGCTCTTCGGGTAAAGCGTGCAGGTGCAGTCCCTCTCACCCCACAGCTATTCTGCCTCGGACCCCATTTCTAGCCCAACATATAGTTAGGGGTATAGAAACGTGCCTCGGCAGGTATGAACTGGTCTGTCTTCACATTTTAGAAATTTTTTATATAGCTAGTGAAAGTTCGCTATTTTGGCAGAATATTTTGTATTTTGCAGGTATTCGTATCGGGGACATGTGTGCCTTTTTTGCATTTTTCTACCACGCGTTATATTACAGCAAATTTGTAGAAATTTCTAAAAATAAAAATCTAGAAATTTGTATATTTACTGTTTAAAAGGTTTTGTGGTTTCTCATGGGAAGTATCACCGGCGCTCGCATTGGTCCGTGCATCGGGTGCACCATACTGTGATCGGATCTCTTCCAGAACATCCTGCAAATTAACTTATTATCAGCGCGCCGTCTTCCCTTCGCTGCAATATAGGCGATAATTGCAGCACCTTTTTAATTTAGGTTTCTGTGAGCGACACTCATTTTGATCTGCATTAAACCGACTTATAACATCCCACAGACTTTCTGTTCAACAAAACGCTCTGCTTTTTTTTTCTTCCGGTGGCACGGACATTTGCGGCCCAAAAAAAAAGGACTGTACCTTCTAAAGAGGGATAGTTGGGATGTACACTACTGTTCACAAGTTTGGGGTCACTCAGCTGTTTTCATGGAAACCAAGGAAATATCTGGGTGTAATATAATTACAAAAGGGTTTCCAGCGATCATTTAGCCTTTTACACTTAAACTTGGATCAGTGAACACAACGTGCCATTGGAGCACAGGAGTGATGGGAGTGATAAAGGGCCATTGGAACACAGGAGTGATGGGAGTGATAAAGGGTCATTGGAACACAGGAGTGATGGGAGTGATAAAGGGCCATTGGAACACAGGAGTGATGGGAGTGATAAAGGGCCATTGGAGCACAGGAGTGATGGGAGTGATAAAGGGCCATTGGAGCACAGGAGTGATGGGAGTGATAAAGGGCCTCTGTACGCCTATGAAGAGATTCCATTAAAAATCGTCAATTTCTAACCAAAATAGACATTAACCCCATCTGCGCTGGATTTCTGATCCATTTCATGTCATTTTAATGGACAAAATCTACTTTTCTTTTAAAAACAAGGACATTGCCCAAAGTTTTGAACAGTAGTGTATGTCAAAGGGAAGCAAATATATAGGTTTGTAGGCTGATATATAGAACTAGTTTAAAAAAATCAAGAAACTGATCAAGTAGATTTAACCCCTTAAGGACAATGGGCGGTCCCTAAACCCATTGAAAACAATGCATTTTGAGCCCGGGCGTTGTCATAAAGGGGTTTAAAAAAAAGTATAATTTAAGCAGACAATATAGATATATAGATAGGTGGGGTGAGTGTTTAGTGAATAGGTTGTAACAATGTATCAGCGGACTTTATTCTAAGCGGACCCTGCATTCTCCGCAGCTGTTTCTGCCCCGAGCTTGTAGTCGGGAGACTTTGATAAACGGGTTCCTCGCTGTCTTGTCTATAAAACCTTCCCGGTTTCTCGTAATAAGTTTATCCCCCATTGTTTCATTAACGAAACATTCTCAGCAGTTTTCAGACATGTTCTGCATCCTAAGCACCTTTAGACAATAAGAGGTATTTTTGGAAGTTTCCGTCTTTGTTTTTCTGGCTGGTTTTATTAATCTTGCTCGTGTTAACAAATGGCTGCGGCTGCATAATTAGGATTTCTTTTTTTCTTTCGGTGGCCGTGTATCTGTACCAGCAAAAGCCAAAGACCCACCACGCAGCAGTCAAAAACTACATAAAACATTCTAAATATTCGCTTTTATCCCCAAAAAAGATTGGCAAATTTGGTAAAAATGATAACTTCATTGACTAACTGAAACAGCTTGCAAGCTTTTGAGACTATCTAGGTCTGTTTTTTTTTATTTATTTATTTTTTTTACTATGCCTGAAGAAGAGCCCTAGATCGTCTTAAAAGCTTGCAATCTATTATACTTCAGTTATCTAATAAAAATGTCATCTTTGCCAAATTTGCTCTTTTTCCCCTATGGCTAACAATATATAGCTATATACTTTTATCATCAATTATGAATCAGCGCTTGGGCCAACACAGTGCTTTATTATTTAATAGAATTCTGTGATAGATTATTAAAGTTCATTTTTATCGATAATATTTTATTTTATCCACTGTGAAAACATTGGGAAAATATGTAAATTGCTTATTCTAACCCAGATTGACTCTAACGATCAAAGCAGAATGAATACCCCCTAAAACCCCAATTAATACACTCATTACTCATATGACCATGCCACCATACCTCCCAGGTGTCCCGGTTTTCGCAGGACAGTCCTGATTTACAGGTAAAATCAATGTACAAAAATACAATGTATACAGCGCAGTCTCTAGAATACCACTGGCGTTCTAGATTTATTCCTTCTTGTCGATCAAATACATAACTGGGGCTTAAATTCCCATTAATTAGTCTTACTACATACAAGAGTTTAAATATCCAAATTCAGCCTAATAGCGTTAGCAACCACCCGGTAACGTTGATGATAACTCTGACTTTTTTAACATTGATATTACAAATTGATTTTGGGAGAATTAATATCGTGAACGCGGGAAGGTTGACATTTGCGGAAGCCTCAGTATAATCCGTACAGAAATATATAATCGGCGGCCTTCAAAAATCATCTCCTTTACGCACCGAGAACATAATATCAAGACGGGCCAATGATTTGCTGTAAAATCTTTCCCTTCCTTTAATTTAATTTAAGACATGTTTAAAAATTCTACATTTGGTATTTCGCGGCGTCGGCGCTCTCACAAAACCCTTCTGCGTTCCGTACATTCAATATCCTGAATAACCTCCCCATAAAGCTTCAGAGGACGATAAAAAGAACAGATAATACATCAGAGTCGGTGCACGATCTGGGTGAAAAAATACAATCCTTTGATAACGGGAATGACGTGTTTGTAAGTGTTTCAAACACACCTAGGTACTTTCTTTTATGAAGCCCACATGGGTTAGAAACATAGCATTAGCCAGCAGATCGCCCCATTCGGCCCTATCTAGTCAGTAAGGACTCCAACCCTAATTAGTCGTTGGTCTCGTCTTAGATTAAGGAGCCATATACCTCTCAAAGTCATATTTAAATCCCTCCACTGTATTAGCCTCTACCACTTCTGCTGGGAGACTGTTCTGCGCATCTACCACCTTCGCCCACCCCTTTGTCCATATTTGTATGTATCCACCTCGAAACGTTTGTCACGTCTCTGTTTGGTGTTCGGTGAAACGCAGCAAAGGCAATGAGGGCATAACCGTCAGTGAAGCAGGTCTTTGCAGCGGTGAGATCCGGCCTGGGGTCATTAACGAATTTATTGATTTCATTTTTTTTCTAGTATATTTACAGATTTCAGTTATTATTAGACTCATTGACAATAATCGTTGCCGCATTCACTGCTATCCGAAAGCCGGAGGTCGTTAGGGGAAGAAAAGCAGTTCATGGGAGGCTTTTATTCTTCTGGTTCTCATGGAATAAAAAAAATAAAAAATAAAACATAAAAATGTAGTTTAAAAGTTTGATCTGTATTTTCAATAAAGTATTCATTTAAATGGCTCGAGTGCAGCAATCCATCGGATCGATTCCGGTTAAAGGAAAGTAAGCTTCTGGGTCTCCCCGTCAATTAAAAAACAAACAGCGAGGATGGAAAATAGAAACACGCCGGGCACCGCAGCTTCGATAAAGAAAAGCCCATAGAAGCGGCTCAGCGAAAGGCACGTTGCTGAAATCTCTGCCGATTGTTAGGGATTCGTACCGCAGGCCGATCGTTACAGACTAAAAGCCACGCATTGATTGCTTCATCTGAATGTCAGCCTCGAAACGCGGTTATCAGCCGCGCTCCTCGGAGTTCAGACGCTCATTTCATTCATCGTTTCAATCATTCCGGTGTCGGTACATGGAAGGGTTCAGATACGAGTTAGAGAGCGGCGTAATGTAACATTCAGGACATTTCCCAGAAAAAATCAGGACTGTCTTGCGAAAGCTGGGACGCTTGGGTGGTACTGTAATGATCATATGAGCAATCATGGCGTTTATTGAGGCTGTAGGGGGTATTCGGTGTGATTTAGTAGTTAGAGCCTCAGCTGGTTAATCTGGGTTCAAAAAAGTTTTTTTTTTTCCCTTTTTTCCAAAATGCGATGTTTTAAAGAATCCTCTAATTAGCGATCCTCAGGCAAGCGATAATTAATTACACTGGAGTCAACATAACCCGGATTTATAAACGTAGATCCTCCCACAACATTTTAAGTCGTTTTGGACATTTTCCCAGGGAAAAAAAGAAGAGCTTGAATATTTGCCGGCAGATCGGCCCCTTTTGGCCCCCCGTCTAGCCGCCCGTTTCTCCTGCTGTAAAGACTCAAACCTTAATCAGTCGTTGGTCTCGTCAGGAGTCGTATGCCTATCCCATGCATGTTTAAATCCCCTCGCTGTATTACCCTCTACCACCTCTGATGGGAGGCTGCTTATCTCAGTAAAGTTAAACTTCCTTAAGTTCCTTACATTAAAAAAAATACGGGGACAACAGTTTTTGAGGGTTTTTAAAAGCACCTCATACACTATTATTTAATAACATTTTTGCTTGTAGATTTTTTTTTCACAATTTTTGACATAAGTGCGCATAAATCTTTTTCAACTAGAAATGTAAATAGCGACAAACCTGAAGCCAGTATTTTATTGTTATTTTTAGCATTTATGCTTTAGGTTTTTTTTATATATTTTTTTTTTTTTAAAAACGACAATGCGCTGTCCCTTTCTCTGTTTTTCTGTTTAGTTTAAGACTTTGTCATTTTGCTAAAAAAATGCCCCTAAAAATAACCCAGGTTTTAGGTCAATCGCTATGTTTC
Source organism: Spea bombifrons (assembly GCF_027358695.1). Classification (NCBI taxonomy): domain Eukaryota; kingdom Metazoa; phylum Chordata; class Amphibia; order Anura; family Pelobatidae; genus Spea; species Spea bombifrons. Next base: position 157,380,221 of record NC_071087.1, read on the forward strand.
TCTGAAGTCCTGCTGTGACCCATCCAAACGTTCAGCGCAAGCGAGGATGTGAGATCACGGAGGGCTCTGCAGAGTATTTCACAGAAACAAAGACAAAAAATTACAAATACGTAAAAAAAAAATGACTGATCCTTTAAAAAAAAGAAAAGTATTCTTTTTTTATATTTTTTTGCCCTCATTAATATGTATTAAAGATGTTTTATTAAATATAACTATAGAAATATAAACTGACGTAACAAATATATTTATATATATTTTTTAAATTCTTTAAATTATTTTTTAATGTTCTTTGTCATTTTGTGATTGGTACACTAGAATGACCTTTTAATATATACATTATTATTAAAAATTATTAAAAATAGAACAGTTAAGCAAATATTGTGCTTTTACTATTACATTTTTGTTAAGGTTTTGTTTCATTTGTAAAAAAATATATATATATTTCTATTTGATAGCGTTCAGTACAAATCTAATAATATTTTAACATGAAGGCAAAAAAGGCACAACATAGGCCTAAGTATTAACCCCTTAAGGACAATGGGTTGTCCCTTAAACCCATTAAAACAATGCATTGTGAGGCCGTACATGTACAGGCTTTGTCATGAAGGAGTTAAAAAATTAAATGTATATCAAATACTTCATTCTACAATAGTTTTTCAAGGTCGCAATATGGCGACTTTTCCTATGAATGCCACAGAAAAGCTTATACAATCACAGAAAATTTCAAAATGATAGTTTATGTGAAATGCTGATTGTTTTTATGAGCTTAACCCCTTAAGGAGAACTTTGTTGTGAAGGGGTTAATGGAATTTTCAGTTGCATCGCACATGAATGCAGTTGATATCAGATCTATACTGCCAAACCAGAGTCACGGTGTCCGAACTCCATACCCAAGGACAGGTTACGTCCCGAAACGCCTAGATATCTTAGAACGGATTGGTTTCAGAAAAGTCATTTGTTACCTGATTGAGACAAAAGTGGCGTGTATGGGACTTTGGGTTCCATTGCAGTCATTGGCGGAGGCAACATGGGGTTAGCAAAGCTGCGGAGCGGATGTGTTGGCCGTACGCAGGCGGTGGGGATGGTTCTGCTTGGGACATCTTCGTTACTGGGATGCTCTGGTTGTGAATGTGATAACACAGATGGCTGCTGGGAAGGTGGACATTCACTCACTGCTGGAAGAAGATGGGTAGAATGTCAATAACGTGATTTCCGTTACATATATGTCGCTTGTTTAACAAGGTAATATGTGTATAAATTAACCAAAAAAAAAAAATGGCAAAAAATTTGGTGAGAATGGGATATTTTGAATATCAAATTTTGAGTATGGAAAACTCAAGAGGAGGCATTTGGAAATGGAAGCATGATTGTACAGCAAGAGGCATAAGCAGCGGAATGAGCGAAGGGGGCCGAGACAGATCAGCGGTGAGACCTCACGTATTCGATACAATACCGGAGACCTCTTGCCTCCAGAAAGACATTCTAGAGAGAGACGAGAAAAGGGCTACTAAGATGTGGAATGGTTTAAATGCTTACATCATAGCGTGGAATAATTAAATTATTTCGATGTATACGGCTATGTATGAGGAAAGGGAGTGCAGGTAGCCGAAAGCGATTCCTCTGTGCGGAGAACGAAGAAAATCAGCCGGAGAGCCGCGAAAGCAGAGTTTTACCAGGAGACCCTGGGTCAAACCCGGAGAGATCTTACAGCAGTTAGAAAAACAAAAATAATCTCATGTGACCTCATAAGTGACTTGGAAATCTATGAATAATATATTAATTTATATATAAATATATATTTATATTAATATATATTAATTTATAATATATTATTTATAATCCCTTTTCATTCATAGAATGCTGAATTTTAGGTTTTTCATAATGTCCAGGTTTAAAGCACAATATTTAGTAAATTCTTTCAAAATGACAGCTAAATGAGTAAAAGGTTTAATAACTTTTAATAAACAGACTTTAAGAAAAAAAGTTAAATGATGTCTAAAGGTTTGATAATCGGATAATTATTGTTATGTGTAAAAAATAATTACAGGCAAAATAAAGCACTTTTTTTTAAATAGAAACAGGAAAATATGACTCAAAATGCCCATAATGTTAAAAATGCTGTACTGCTGAACTCTAAAATCCCATAAAATGCATTCATAGCCCCGGAGTTAACATTATACCTTATATTACGTGGCATTTATAACAAATAAAAAACGTAATAGCCTAAAACACTAATGAATATACCGCTAATCTATAGTCAAATGCATTATAATTAAAGATAAAACGCAGTCCATTAAACCTCCCAAAGTGGTATATTTTTTATTATAATAAATTGTATTTTTTTGGAACCGATCTACGTTATTTATTTTGTCCCGCAGAAAATATTTTGTGTTTGTTTTGGATCTTTTTAAAGAATAATTACTTGCAAGTGCTCCCTCCTACAAATATGGAGAAGAACCACCCTTGGCAGCTTGGTCAATGCGGTCATCTTTTTTCGATAAGTATGTCCCTGCTTGGGAACCTATTAAATTTATTTTTGCGCTGGACTAAGAAACCCAACTATGATGGTCCTCGCTTTTTGGAAATATTTAGAAGAGATTTGGAAATATTCTAAGCAGGACAATAGATGACGGGGTATAATCCTGTTAATGAATTCCGCACCACGCACACAAACTCATGCAACAGGAGTCCTCAAGATAAAAAAAAAAAAAAAAAAGATACTTTTTAACCTTGATGTGAAATTTACCTTCCATGCTGCTGTAACAGATGCTGGATCCCCATCTTTGGAGGATTATAGGAAGATTATTTTGAGTTGCAGGGGTTAAAATTGTCAAATTATTTCACTCTCTTGTTTCTACTTGTATGTTTATTGACGATGATTATTGACAGTGTTACATCCCTAATCTCCTTGCCCCTGTCGTGTATTTGCAGTTGTTGAATGTGCGAGGAGATTAGTCTGGTGGCGATGCTGTCTGTGTAATCCGTGGTCGTTGTGTTAATTATATCAATTATTTCCTGTTTCTTGTGTTTGTCAGTGTTCCCTCTCCTGGTAAAGTAGCTACATAAACCATGCCCAGGCCCAATAAATGTGTGCTGACTGGTATGTTGTGTCGTGACTGGTGGTGCAGTTCTTTACTCCAAGCTATCCATCTTGTAGTTGGCATTCTCTATGAGGAAGGCGGCCATGGAAGTCCCTCTAGAACCCCTGGTTGGTTCCAGTTAAACTGGTGGCAGCGGTGGGATCTGATATTCTGGTCTAAAGCACCACCTGGGACACCACCAGAGCCCGGATAGCCCCCCCAGCATCTCCATTACTATCACAGAACGAAAGACTCATCTTTTCTGGAAAGGTCCTAAGAAAGACTTTAGCCAACTAAACAGTAACACCACTGGGGTTGGAGCCCTCATGATGGTGGAGGATGTTTTTGAGGAACGCAGAGGGGTGAAAACTCCAAAATCTTACTGCGGATTTCCACGAGGGATTTTAATAATTTGAGCGATTTAAAGGGTCATTTTTAAGGTCTAAGATAATTTAACAAAGGAGCTGTGTCTATACACAATTACCATATGCCTCTTTACATCCGCAACTATGAGAGATTAACATAGAGACTTAAAATCTGATGGCACATCCATTCTGCCCGTCTAGTCTCTCCGTTTCTCCTGCTGTAAAGACTCAAACCTTAATCAGTCGTTGGTCTCGTCTTAGGTTCAGGAGCCGTATGTCTATCCCATGTATGTTTAATACCCTCACTGTATTACCCTCTACCACTTCTGCTGCAAGACTGTCCCCACATTACAATGAATATGTTGGGAAATGCTTTAGACCGTTACGTGACAACTCTAGATCGGACGTGGGAGAAAGACTTCACCATCCCGTCTCAGAGGTAAAGAGGTGACAGCTCCTTAAACCATTTTGTTTGCACTTGTTATATTTTGTCTACACAGCATAAGAAGAAGTATTACTACCAGCAAACTGTTGTCTTTGTTTTGAAGGGTAATCTGCTGCCGTCAGATGTGAAATTATACTCCGTGGTTTGTCTATTCCTATTCCAAGCCTGTGCAGTGTCTTCAGGTGATGCATTGAAGAAATCTTCTTTTGAAGTTATGTCATAATTCTTCTTAGCACAGAAGAATTTCTTAAATCATCCCCCAAGTGTTCCTAGCTTTAATAAGAAGACCCGTCTCCATACCTGGGAACTCTTCTGTTTGACCCAGAGATTGCCGGGTAAAGCACCGCTTCTCCGGTTCAAGACCCAAATCCCCCACACATTTCCCTTTAAATGGAGGAACTCCCACCGACGTCAGTGGGCAGTCTTGGCTACGGGTAGGCTCCAAGTAGGCTCCTGGTAGCTGGAGCCTGGTAGCCAGACCCCGGAAGTTCCCAGGTATGCCCGTCTCTTAGAAGAGTCTCACAGTAGCCAGGTGTATACTTACAAAGAAAGAAAGAAGCCAACACACCTTATTGTAAAACCAAAGGAGTGTATCGAGAACAGTACACAAATACATACAACATGGTACAATGCGTATACCGTACGTTGGAACCTAGTGGCTTAGTCAACGGTTGGGCTTGCCGCCACGTGAGGGACGAGGCTCGCCATCTGTAATGGCAGGACTAGCGCCAGGTAGCTTTAATCCGTATGGGAGTGGGAAGGGAATAAGGTGGGGAGCGAGCGAGCGTGCTTTAACAGACCCGGGGACAGAGCATGGCGACCATGAGACTCCGGAGAGTTCCTAAATATGGGGGGGGGGGGGACAGTTGCCTTCATCAAGGGAAAATATCTGGTGTAAGATATTAAGGGAAAGTTTAATATTAAAGAAGAAATGATGGGAAAAGTGAAACAAACAACACTGGGGGGAAAAAAGAGTAGAATCTTTAGAAAAAAAGTGTTGTCGAATTATTACTGTATTATAAATTTCTATTTTTTTGTAAAGTCTAATGTTTTTTATAATATGTAGAACACAATAGTTGCAGATTGCGATAGACACACAATGCTTTGTATTTCATGGTCCAAACTGTGGCACTCATAAGGAAAGAAAGGTGATCTGTCTTCCTTGTCCTTTTTATGCCTATAAACCACTAATTCCATTACTCTTGGTGATTTTAAATAATATATATAACTTACCTCGCCCAGCACCAAATCCCCTGTCCACCGAGAGCGTGGGAAACGGTACCGGCCGCAGGGTGAACTGCGGATGGGGGTAGCCACATGTCGGAGATGGCAGGATTCCTGGGTACTGCGCACTCTCTAACGTTGGAACAGGAATGGCACTGACAACAGCTGTGGCGTAGAAAAAAGTGAACTGTAATTAGCTGGACAAGTTGCATAAATAACAGTTTTTGCGCAATAAAAAGAAATTTACTTTTTGTAATTTTTAAAACTATTCAATAAGTGCACTTTTTTTTGCTTTGTCTCTTTTGAAGAAAGGTAAAAAAAACAAAAAAAAATCAATACTTGAAATATTTATACAGCAAGAAAAAAAATACAATAAAATCATCAAACACTTATTTTCTCCCCAAATCGTTATCAATACTTTTCAAAACTCAACTTAATTTTATCTTTTAGCAGAATTCTGTTTATAAAAGTTAATTTGTTTCCAATGCTAATCTTTGCCATGGCCTTCCATACCAGTGTATTTTATAGTAAAGTGTGATTATATATATTATCTTTTTTTATATAGCGCCAGCAACTTCCACAGCGCTTCTTGCAGTCCGTACATTCAAAGGGTCTGACAAAACTAGAACCGACAGACTGAGATGAACCGATACATGAGGTAACGAGGGCTCGGCTCGCAAGCTTACACTCTAGAGACATAATTTCAGATTTGCAATTTAAAGACAAATGTATTAGTACATAACTGGAGCGAATTGTGGTGAAATCTGGTGCAATGCCCATGGAAACCTAGTGCACTGCTTTGTTAAAAAGGTAGTTACCAGGCTAATAGAGCCATACAAGCAGTGGCGGCTACCCCCCCCCCCCCACCATACAACCCCATTGGCTAATTTATTTACAATGCATGGGGAAACGCGTCGGCAGACAGAATTAAAAACATAAACTTTTTTATTTTTGAAAAAGATATTTCTTGTAAAGTTTATTTATTCTACCTGTTTTTTCAAAAAGTTGGGTGGTAATACGGGAAAATCAGCACAACGATTAACCCACGGTGTGATAAGGGGTTAAAGGTTTACCTAGTCGTCCTTTGCGTTATGGAAGTGTTTAGTAGGATGATATCTCTATATGGTGAAAATTACAGAGCTAAATATGCTTTTTTTGTTTCCTTTTTTTCTCAGCTATATTTCAAAAAATGATTTTCATCATCATCTGTTTGGCTCCGACGGCCTTCTGAAGGGCTGCGAGTTCGGCCTTTGTTGTCCTTGGAATGCACTCATAATAGCATTGATTTCAATCCACTGGCTTTCTGATTGAATCCATATTTTCTGGCTTTTGACCCCATTAGTTAGCTTTTACCATTACATCACTACAAAGTACCGGTCGGTGGTTTTTTTTTTCCCCCACCAAGAGAACCGATAGCCTTTGCTCCGCAGAAGAATATGGAAAGAGGTTCTAGAAGAAGTAAAAAGCAAAAAAGGTTGCCGGGCGCAAGGTCCGTAAACAATTCATGAGAGAGACAGGGCTGACGGCTGCTCTGATCCTTTCATTTATGATAGTTATCTATGGTTTCAAAGATGAAAAGGAATGAAACATTCCTTTATGTGCCGGATGGAGATTCCCCCGCGCATGGATAATGCATCTTGATTTCCTATACGAATGCTAAAAAAAGAGCGTGTGAAGTTGCCGTGGACGGTCTGCAAATATCAAACAACAACAATAACAAAAAAAAAGATTAAAGGCCAATTCTGGTCTCTGTACTGATTTTAGTATTCACCGGCAGTCTTCTATTAGGTGAAAGCTCCGTCTGCGCAGGACTTTTTGTAAGCTGATGAAAAACGAGCGTTTGGAATGAATGCTTTTGTTTAAGAACATGGCGTTAGGGCGATAGTGTGATAGACGCTGATAATTGCAGTGTGTGTGAATTTCACTGTGTTGATTTTATGATTACTGTACCTCCCAACAGGTCTTGGTTTTTTGGGACAGTCCCACCGCCCTGGGTAGCTGCGTCTTTAACCCGCTGGGGACATTCTGGGATCCCCGATGACTAGCCCTAAAATACATGGAGGAATGTGCTGATGGCCACTTCTGGCACTGGCTCTGACCCTTCATCTCTTGCCACCCGACACCAACGCTTGGACACCAACGCTTGGGCACTTAGAATGCTGGGAGGGTATATGATATATTGACCTCTTTTGATTTTACAGATCCCAGGGCCAGTCAGGGAAGATGAAATAATCTCCCCAACATGCCCGTCGTCCCCACTGCCTGCAAAGGAGGAAAATGGGACTGAAGCTAAAAATCAGGACTGTCCCATGAAACCCAGTGGTACGTATATTCACGTGTGTTCCGGTAGACACCCGTACCTCCTTCCAAAGAGGAATTTCAGCAAGCAAAACGTTACAGTAATTGCATTTTGCCATTCCCTTCTCTTGTCTTCTCTCTCGACAACATCTCATCTGCCCGTAACGTGATGTTTTACTGAAATCTTTCTGGAAATGCCTAATATGTATTCTAAGCATGCGCGTCCTCCTCACGCCTTGCCGATAGGAACCGATTTCATGCATATTCTCCTTAAACTCCTATTTTAGCTGTTTACATCACGCACAGACAGAATAAAGCAGATTGGCACTTACGAGGGTTACCGCTGGGTTGTGTGTCCATCGGAATCATAAGTTTAGCACGGGTGGCGCGGCGAGCGGCGAGAGAGCGCTCCAGCGTTGAAATGTTACTTCCAACTTCATCGGTGTCAGCAGCTAGAGAACATATGAAATGAATTCAGGAAGTTTGTAATGCTTATAATGTATCACGCTGCTGTCTTAACGGCAATTTTTTTGTTTTGTACCTGTTTGGTTTACTAATTGGGAATTAATTAATAGGTTTAATAAAGTAAATCAATTTATTGTCCTGTTTGGTGTATTGTAATAGTAATCAAAAATGTTGGCTAAAGATGCAAATTTCTATTGTTGGAGATGTAAATTTCCATTATTAGAGCAAACCGCAACAAAATAAACATTTTTTTTTTTAATAATGTAAAATTAAATTTTCTGGAAAAAAATGCGATTTAAATATGGAAATTAATTTCTGAATTTATAAATGACAATATAAGTGAAATGGACGGTTACCTATACATTTTAATTTGCGGGGAAATGAGAAATATGGTAATGGATGTTGACCTTTGGTTTTTGTAGCTATTAGAGAAAGAATCATTTACATTATTTGTATGCCAAAGTCATGGAATGCTGCATTACCTGAATGGGATCCACTCTTGCTACCCAGCTGTGATTCTGATTGGCTGTGACTAACGGGAGTGGAGTCTTGACAGCTGGGTCTTGGGGAATCTCTTCCTTGTGTGTCGGATCCGGAGGGTTTTTCTATGTTCTTCATTTCCATCTCCTCGTGGTGGATCCAGAGATCTGGGGGTCTTAGATCTTTCTGGCTTCCCTTCCTTTTACCGATGCTATGTGTGGCACGTTTTCTTTAAAAAAAAAAAAAAAAAAAATATTTACTCACCAACGTTCTGAATCCAAAACCGCCACTTATGTTCATGATTTAATGATAATAAGATCATTGGTGCTGCTTGAATTTACTATTTAAACTGAAATGTAAATAAGATTTGGAGGGTTGCACGTTTCTGGATAATAATTCGCAAGGATGACATTTAAATCCCCCCAAGGGTGGGCATCAGGTGTCCTACGACGCTCTCACCAGCTGCTTTCTGATCCGTGAAGGGGCACGAGAAGACCCTAGGGGCCGTGAAACACACCAGCTCCTTAAAGCAAACCACAAGGTTACGCAACGCAAGATTGGAAGCGATTCATGCTTAGAAAACGGAAAATACAACAGTTTGGTGACAAGGATGTGTCAGACGCCATTAGGAGTCCTCCCCCCCCCCCCGCTGACAGGCAAGGAAATTGTCAAGCTTTATGGCTGTCCGAGGAATTCCTCTTTAGAACAAACAGTAGAACATCTGACACGTACTCAAAATAAACAGATTCTGTTAAAAATGGGTCATTCTGCAGCACAGAAGAGCCAATTTATTGATTTTCGATTAATGGACCAATCAACCAACAAAATCTACTCATGCTCATAAAATAGTCCCCCCCCCGACAAATATGAAAGAATTGATTTGCTTTAAATCTGTTCTAGTTTTCTATGGTCGGTGTTGAAATCGTCAGTCCGGCTACCCAAACCCCTAGCAATAAAATTGCCATTATGTATCAATGGCGGTTTTGTTGCAGTAAGGCAACCGAGAGAATTGTCCCAGGAAGCAGGATTGTGTGTTGAAGACGCCCAAGTTCTCAAAAGGTTTAAAGGTATTTTTAATTGTGAGTTCTTTTGGCGGAGAATATAATGTATATAAAGCACAATATCCGCTCATACAATGTATCTACTGGATAAAGGAGATCTAGAATGTAGAGGCACAAAGGAGCTATCAATAGTAGCGCAGAGTTTTGTGCAACGGAGAAATCTTTTCTTTTTTCTTATATTCTATACTCGGCCTTATCTCTTTTTTTGACCTAAAGGTCAGCAAGGGTTCCCCATTACCATTTTCAGAACATCTATATTCTGTGGATTTCTCCTTATCGTGTCCTTATCTGCCGGCTTGATATTCTGCCAGCTGCTTTGTAAAGAGATACTTGGACTGATTTCAGGAGGAGGTCAGAAATAATTTCTTAACAAATTCAGAAACATCGTTCTTGGTCGATATGAAACGTGGCGTCTCTGCACCGCTCCGCTACAGTATGTGCCGAGACAAAGTTACACCAGAACGTTTCTCGTGATGAGAAATGAATATCTGGCTAAAATATTCAATTACAAAAAATGTCAATTGGAACTACAATTATTATTATTATTACCGCTACAGACTTTATGTATTACCCCGATCATGAACGTGTTGATTTGATCCTTAATCGATTGACCAGAAAGTGCTGATAGACAGGCGCAGATTCTGGACCGGGGGGGCAGGGTGTTATATCTCTAATGCTTGGCTAAAAGATACATATTAAATAACGTAAAAGCATGGCTTATTGGTGAAGCCACAGGGAGTACTGGAGTGCCTTTTTTAACAAAGCTTGTTGTTTATATACATATATATATATATATATATATATATGTTTGATTATTTGAATCTTGACAATATTTGACCCCCCCTAAAAGCCAGGTTATCATTGGTGTCCCCAACACATCGACTCAATCCAAAGAGAGAAATAAATTTAGATGCTTGAAAGGAACGGCTTACTTTCTCTGCTGCGCTGAAGACCTTCGTGTGCAGATTATGGCCACGATGACCACGACCACGATGGTTATAGCTCCTACGGTGACCACAATAATAACCAGGAGGTTGCTATTTTTCTGCGGTGTGACGCTGCCATGAGGTGGGTGCATCTGACCTATCGGAGGCTCTGAAATAAAAAAAAATAATAAAAAAAAAAATTAGATGAAAATAAAACGCAAATTACCATTTTTATTCTCGCGCTCCCGTTTTCTGGTCGGCGACCAGAGATACTGCAAATCTAATTAAAGAAGTTTTAAATGCAGCAGGGCATCTAAGATAATCACAAAATAGTGGAATTATGATATTTTCTGATTTAAAAATCATAAATGTATGCAGTGCATTAAAAAATTACAATAGGACAGATATAAAGCAGATAATAAATGTAAAAAAATAGATCCAAAGTACATACGTACGTTGTGCTATATTAAAAAAAAAAAAAAGCCAAAAAAGCAGGAAATAATAATAAAAAGTGTTTTAACACCAGAGAAACATAGGGAATAACGGACCTGCAAATTCAGCAAATCTCGGCCATACATCAGCTGGAGTAGATGCAGGGAAATTTCTCAATTCTGGGCATTTTCCCTCTATAGGTGATTTATTTAAAAGCCTTGGGATACGCAATGAAATTCACCTTTTCATCCCGCCGAGGAATAAATACCGAGTTCAGGGCTTTGTTGCGCGAGTATGCGTGATGGACGATGCGTGTCCATGTTAGCCAAAGCCAGAATGTACCGATATTCGCTATCATATAAACCATTGCTCCAGAATTATTGAACGGTAAACAAGTTAATACAAGAAATACATGTTTTTATTATACTGCATCTCATCACAGTAAGTTCTTGCACTCTATTATAAATTCTGGGGCTCATCTATGGGCTTTTCCTTGCTTCACAATGTGTTATTTTTTTTATAAATGTCATTGATACATTCATTTCCTTCTTTTTTTCCCCCCCAATAACATCCAGCATCACAGGAGTTATGAGTCTCTCTGATCTCAGAAGTCGGGCTGGACGGTCATGTTTGCCCATTCTGACAATGTTCTGTTTTACAAGAGGAACCCGACAAAGCAGGAATACGCCTTAACTGAGCTCAAGATGACCCCATTAAATCCAGGACAGTTGGCAGGTATGTCCATTATTTCTGGGGTGAAGATGGTTACTTAAACCTCAATATTTAAAAACTGATTATTAATATGTTACGATACTTTCAATCAATCCACAATACTTAATAATATATATATATACATATAAAATAGAATAAAAATACAATTTTTATTTTATTTTTATGTCAATTCTTAAACTCAACGTTTTTTGTGTGTGTTTTTTTTGCTTTTAAGATGTTCTGTATAGAAAAATGTCTCTGCCGCTGCCACGGATGAGGAGAGGGATCTTTTCAAACGTTCCTGTTTCATTTTATCAAGAAAGCTTCAGACGCTGTCGCTCCCTTCTGTTTTACTGAAGGCTGAAAGGCGCTGGACAGAGATAAAGGCGCATGGCGCTAAATTCCGGGCTTATTATCATCCGCGCTTCAAAAACAGCCAGCGAAGTCACAGCGTCTCGATGCGACATCTCGTCGCTTTGGTGGCATTAATCTATATTCACGATCACGCTGATATACGAGCTGGATCCACGATATTCCAATGGAAGGATAACAATTCTAATGGTGATTAATGATGTCGGTATATCTGTCTATTGATCTGACTGCTCTTATCTGTTTATTGATCTATAGATCGATCCCTGCTCGGGGTTCCAGATATTTTTTCTTTGCAGCCTGTTTAATAAAAGGGGGGGATTGTATATAGGTCAAATTCTATGCTTCTATAGCGCCGTCACATGCCGCAGCGCTGTACAATGGGTAAACGTGTCAAGACGCGCATAACTTAAATTGCAGGAGCAGAGTCCTGCTCAAGCGAGATAACAATCTAGAAGGATTGACCCCAAAGCGGGATGAGCGTTGAATAATTAATTGTACATAGGTAAACTAATAATGAGATGATTGCTGAACTGGAAACATCCCTGTGGCGTCTCAGCTGGGATTAAATAATGAATTAGTCTTTATCCTCCCCTCTTTATTTGGTAATTATTCCGCGGATTCCATTTGGGATTCACGTTACAAATGAACGCGAGGGCCTTGGAGGACGCTTTCGGCTCGCGTGAGCACCCCGCCAAGAAGAGGGCGACACATTTAAAGCTGATCTTATAACGATCGCACGCGGTCTATCTGTTTTAATCAACATGCTTTCCGGCCATTTCTATAACGACTATCTTATACTTAACGAGCGTTCCCTCCCAGAGGACTCTTCAAGAAAAAGTCAGGCCGTAATATTCCAGACGGAGCATTAAATATCAATATTTAGTATAAATTCTAAGATTTGCACGAGACGCTATTTAGTAGGATTCATCTCAAATAATATGTATTTTAGACTTTTGACTAATATATACGATTTTACTGAATCTTTCTACACCATTTAAAATGTACAGACTTTTATATATCGACTTGTCATCTATTATCTACAAGGATAAACGTATGAAAATACTAGAAGTGACTCTGGAGCTAGGAATAAGCCATGGAGTCCTGTATGGATACCATAGGTGATTTTTACCTACCGGCCCAAGGTTGCCTATGGCAGATGCCCCTTGAGCTCCCTCAACCCCCACCCAACCTGGTTCTAGGTGGTAAATCCTCTTCAACCAAAAACGTTAAACCAAATCTTAAACAAAGTACAAAATGAAAAGATCTAAAATGATTTTATTTAATTAGAAAATATTGTACCAGGAAGAATACAAAGTATGCCTACGTCTGCGATGCGTCTCTTCAAGACTCAATTTAGAGTTCCCATCGACATCAAAATCAATAAGAACGCAATCAAACGGCCTGGTTCAGTATAAGGCTAAGGGTCGTACCCTGGAAACGAACTGTTATTCCCTCTTATAAGAGAGAAGCGCGGTTAAAATATCCAGAGATGGCTTTTCTAAAGAGGGCTTCAGCGTTGGTGCACCTCAAAGGATTCAAGAACATGAAGGCGCATGAAGCACAGAATGTAACCGTAATGCAAATAAGGTATTTACAAATTATTATCAAAATCACTCAACAGTTACGAGCAACAAAATTAGGTTACAAAATAAGAGTATATGAGGCACTACGTACAGAGAATATTAACCCATGATATACATAAACCCATGATATATATATATAAACCCATGATATATATATATATATATAAACCCATGATAAATATAAACCCATGATATATACGAGTTGAATCCATTTCTTTGTATATTTCGTTATTCTCTTTCATTCTTCAGCTTATTTACTTAACAAGGCAAAAAAAAAAAGTTAGAGGCTTTGTTCTATAGCTTTTTAATAAATAGAAAATCTCAACAAGAGCATTTGTGCTTTTTTTGTTGTTTTTTTTTTTTTTAAAAAACCATTTGTTGACGTTAATGAAATTCATTATTAACTATCATCGCGTTAGTTTGCTGGAGAAATGAAGGTTAGAAGGTAAAAGAACGAGAAATTATTTTAAATCAGACCAAAAAAAAACAAAAAAAAAAGTAATATTTCTTGCCTCTCGTCAGGTGAGAACAAAACAAAACCATTTGCAATCTTGGGAAGGAAAAAAATATTCCGTGGTTGCGTTTTGCAAAGCATTTTGTCTCATTTTGGTTAATAACTGCACATTCTGCAGTACATAATAACTACTTAGGATAAGGAGCTGCCAGAGACTAATTAATTTTCTTCAATTATCTTTTTTTCATTTTCCATTTTTAATCTCCTGGAACCCTTATATATTCACAAAGTCCATACGCAGCAGTAAAGATCTCTATTATGTACTTGGTAACAGGCCATACAGCGCGGTTTTGTCAATGTCAGCTTAATGCAACTGAACAAATAACAAAAAGTCTACGCGTTATTATATATTTAAAAAAAAGAAAGAAAGCAGAAAGGGCTATTAGAATAAACAGAGGATGATTCAATGAAACTAGGTTTTACTTTAAAACAGCCTTCATCAGGTTCATACCACCATCTTCGAAAGGTCTTGTTTTTATTTTTTCCGTTAGAAGTAAAGAAGGCGCTGCAATTATTTCTTCTATCTTCTCTTGCGATGGAAGATGTTCACATAACTCAATATTTCAGGTATCCAAATGGGGACACTTGTAATTGGAAGGGTGTTAAGAGCATACCTCGGAAATCTCCGGGTTTCCATGGAGATTGCCGGGTGAAGCACTGCTTCTCCGGGTCAAGACCAGAATCCTCCAGGTGGCGGGAGCGGGTCTTGACACGCCCCACTCCCCGCCTATTTTCCCCTTAAATGGGGGTGTTTCTCCCACCGCTGATGTCAGTGGGCAGTCCTGGCCGCGTCCCGCAAGGGAAGGCTCCGGGTAGCCGGAGCCCAGAAGTTCCCAGGTATGGTTAAGAGGCATGGAGCCGGAAGTTGGTGGGATGACGTCCTGCCCATATTGGCCAACTCATGGCGCTCGGTTTTCTATATTAATGTAGAATTGAACTGAAACAGGCATTCTTTAGAATTATAGGATAATACCGTTCTCACCGTTAAGGCTGCTCCTGTCGATCAAACCGGTGTCGACTGGCCAATACACTCCATCTCCATGACGACCTGTTGCAATAAATGGGTATGTTAAAGAAGAAAATGAGGCTTACACAGTTGGACTTTTTTTGTTTTAATTTAGATGCAAAAAAAGAAGGCTAATAAGCTCAGTTTAACAGTAAAATACCATAAAACATCACAAATTAAAATAGACATTTTTAAATACCTAGAGGAAGGCTGAAGGAGCTCTAAAATCCAATAGAGCTTTAGACTTTTAACAGAATATGTTGATCAACTTTTAATAAGGACTTGGGGGTGCAGAATCGTCTTAGACTTTCTAGATATTTTGCAAATATATGTGCCGACAAACACTTTCTGATTGTGATTTGCTCACGATATCCTATATGCTATTACATGCTTTTAGCCAAATTCATGGCTTTCAAGCACTAAATTGCATATATGAGCCATGTAATAACATTCACTAATTTACCCTTGAAATTGTAATAGGGTTCTTAAATGGCATGAAGACATATAATTTGACTCGTGCCTAATGGGGCCTTCTCTTATGGAATAGAAATGCTGCCTGGTAAAATGTAAATAAATATGTAAGCCGGATATTAATGCTTTTACTTCGCAACATTGAATTTTACACCTCAACAATGTGAGAAATTAAAAAAAGAAAAAAAATTGAAAAAAAAAAAAAGAAATAAAAAAAAACGTGAGAAATAAAAAAAAATTGAAAAGAAAAAGAAAGAAAAAAAACGTGAGAAAAAAAAAACAGAAAAAAAACTTGAGAAATAGAAAAAAAACTAGAAAAATAACTGTAAACAAAAAATAACAGTAATGTACTGTCGCAGAACAAATTATTTGGCATGATTCTTATCGGAGTGACAGCGAGACTGTTCTACTTTTGTTTTGATGGAGCTGATGGAACAGAGCTATCATGTAACAGATGACAGAAGTAATGCATATTCCTTTCACATTGTATTTACCCGGCGTCGATGACACTTCTCTCGCACAGAACTTGTCTTTATTATCTCAAATTGTGACAGCAAATCCCAGCTACGCTATCTTCCAGGACCAAGATTTACTTATCATGGAAAATATGGCTGATGTCTGCGTTATGCCGGAGATACGCAGGCCCATATGCCCCAACGGAAAGGTTTGAGTTGGTAAAGAGCTGAACTTTTTGACATTCTATCACGCGAAAATCCCCTTCTATAGACGTGATAAGAAAAATGGCCGTGGCCGTGTCAACTGAAGGGAAAATGGAGTCTTTAGTTGAAGTCGCTCCTTTTATTGGGCCAGCATAGAAGAAAATATAAACTTTCATGGCATCAGAGGTCTCTTCTACAGATGGAATTATTCCAAATAAAGAAGAAACCTCATATAAGGTCAATTTTTTTTCTATGTTGGCCCAATAAAAGGTACCAACGTCAACTAAAGATATATCCATCACACTCTATGGCGCCATTTTGAATTTGTGTTCGGATCCAGGCTACAGTTTAAAGGACAGATTCATTTGTTGTTGGATAAAGTTCCATAATTAGAAAACTATATATCATAATTTTCAAAAAAATCTTAATAAAATGTCTAAACCAAGCATCATAATTTAAAAATCTTAAATAAAACGTCTAACAAACATTAAGCATAACCCTATGTTTCCATTACAGGCGAAACACCGTCTTAGAAAGGTGAAAATGATTTACAATTATTTCAAACGAGTATCTGGGAATTTAATCTACGGCTCGTGAAAGTTCTGCAGAGGCAGCTTGCAAATTACGGTGAGTTTAATTATACTTAATGTGAATTATTCAGAAGAGAAGGAAGAGAGACAAAAAATTTATTTCATACAAAAGAAGCTTGACATTTTAATTGGTCCTTCAGAAGAAAAAAAAAAAGAGAAAAAAAACAATTTCCTCTCAAGGAGATTTACATATTCCCTATCAAAGCTTCAGCAAGTCTGAGCCTCGTGGAACTTCATTAACGAGATTAATTAGCACATCGGGGTCTGCCTCATCAGGTGTGTAGACCAGGTGAGAAAAAAAAAAGCTACAGAATGCTCGTCGTACATTGACGTTACAGCTCGGGGGCATTGATTTTTTATTTTTTGGGGTGGAAAAATGTTGAGAATAAGGCCAACCTACCTTGGTCATTAGCCATTTTATCAGGGTGTTCCACTGCAAAGGAGAGAGAGACATTATCATTGCATTAGGATGGTTCTTCATAAGAGGGTTGACATACTAAATCAGCAATTTTGTTAGCAGAAGGCGCATTAGACAAGATGAAACAACACTTCGCTTTTCAAAGAACGTGGGGTCGTTTTTGTCGCTTTGGAAAGCCATCAATGAGAGAAAATAAGACAACACACGAGCTCGTCTCGACGTGCAACGGAGCTTGGCGATCGTACATACACACTGGCAGATACGATGATGGATACAAAAAGACAGATATGAGGCCGTTGTTTCCACGTAAAATTTAACATTCAATAATTTAAGTGCAAGGGCCGCGTTATAACTTTTTCTGAACTGCCAGGGGCCACGCACGGCTTTTAACATTTCCTATATGAGTATCTAAACATTTGCGAGAATGGATATTCCCAGCACACCCTCCGTAGTCGGAGCGCCGAGACATGGCGCCATATGCCGGCGCTCGGCACAGCGGACGTATGTAGGAGTTGGCAGCCGGGGTGATGTCCTGGGTCAACCAAAATCTAGAACTGGCGGAACTAAAATATCTACTGGAACCTATTGGCTACAAGCTATTTAGATCTTTTTTGGGGCAATTCTAGTGCATCCCTCCACTTTCAAAATCTGAATATTAAAAACCCTACAATATGTATTATCTACCGGAACACTATAATCATGACCATTATCCGCAACCATTTAGGGTGCCCTCTTATATAATGGTGATCGATAAACAATGGGGAGTATAACAGATTAGAACGCAAGCAGCCAATCAGTGGTGGGAAAGCCGTTCCATTGAAATCAATGGGAAAATGTTTCTCACATGGGCATTGGGGGCTCTCAGATTCCCTGGCAAATGTTTTTTTTGGGGGGAGGAATCCTACAGAATCAATCCACGCATTTGCAAAAGGGGAGAAGATAATAATTTATAGGGGGGCACTTTGCCACCATATGAGCAGAAGGACAGATGATGTCTGCAGTGTCCCTTTAATAAAGCAAAATTACTAAATAATAATAATAATAAAAAGGTAAGCAAAGTAATCACATTAATAAGAAAATAAGGTCTGACAGTCGAGTCTGTCATGTTGGCTGGTGTGACATTTTGAGGACGCGGTGACTTCATCACACATCATTAACCAAAACGATACAGCGACGTGAAATGTGTCAGTGAAATTTCACAAATTTACTGTTAATAATAATGCGGGTGAGATCATTTTCTCACGTCTGGTGTATATACCGTATTTGCTCGATTATAAGACGAGGTTTTTTCCAGAGCAAATGCTCTGAAAAATACCCCTCGTCTTATAATCGGGGTCGTCTTCTAATCAGACCCCAAAAAAATGGCTGGGGCCATGCTGCTTACCGGTCGCGAGCAGCGTCTCTTCCGTTAGAAGCAGGAGGACAGGAAGCTTGTAGCTTCCTCACAGAACTCTATCTCCCCCTCCCTCCTCTGGGGGCGGGGCCAGAGCAGTTGTTCGTACAGCCGGTCCCCTGCAGAAGTTTTCGAGTGAGAGATCTGCAGTTCAGGTAAGGGGGTGGGGGAGGGTTTTTGGGTAAGTATGTGTGATTAATGTGTGAAGTATGTGTGATTAATGGAATGAATGAGTATTTAAATGTTTGTGAATGTGTGTTTGTGTGTGATAGCATGGATGTGTAAGGGGGGTGGGGGTTGTAGCATGGCATAGGGAGGCTGTAATCCCACTACTATCATCCCCAGGTTCCAGCATGTACTGGCTGCCTTGGCTTGATAGGAGTGTGATTGCTGTTATGCCACTCAGCCCCATGATATGCATATATATACCTCCAGAAATGCATTTTAACCCCCTATATGCCACTCAGCCCCATGATATGCCTTTTAACCCCCTATATGCCAGAGTGGCATATAGGGGTATAAGGCATATCATGGGGCAGAGTGGCAAATAGGGGGGTATAAAGCATTTCTGGGGCAGAGTGGCATAACTGGGGGGGGCAGGTTGGCAAATAAAAGGAAATTTAAAAAATATATTTACATGAATTAATATTTACTGGTAAAACTTTTTTTCCTATAGGGTCGTCTTATATTCAGGCTTTTTGTTTTTTTCCTAAATTAATATTTTGATTTTGGGGGGTCGTCTTATAATCGAGCAAATACGGTATATATATCTATATTCGCTACTCGGTACCTAAT
This sequence comes from Spea bombifrons, assembly GCF_027358695.1. Classification (NCBI taxonomy): domain Eukaryota; kingdom Metazoa; phylum Chordata; class Amphibia; order Anura; family Pelobatidae; genus Spea; species Spea bombifrons. Next base: position 157,399,509 of record NC_071087.1, read on the forward strand.
CTTAATTTGTATCTCAATATCTCATCAGCAACAGGGATACGACAGGGCCGGCCACCCGGAGAAAGCAGCCTGTAACTTATAAAGAAAACATGAAATTCTTATTATTAAAAGAATATTTTAAGTCGTGTGGCATCCTCACATCTTATTCTGTCATTTTTAGTAAAAAAAAAAAAACCATCAACCACTGTGTTTCTATGACTGTGAAGCTTCGTAAAGTTCATTGACATTGTTCCATGAAAAACACAGCACTTAAGTCTATTTTCAGTAAAAAAAAAAAAAAATAAAAAAAAAATTCCCTAATTTAACTTTGCACTTAACGGTCCGGATTAAATTGCCGGAAATAAAATTTATTATAGGTGACAAAATAGCAATCCTCGCAAAAACTGAAATAAAAAAAATATATAAAAGTGATACATTTTCTTAATGAATGAATCTGACCCGTTTCCACATTTTCTCCGTGGCAGTCAATGGGTTGGAGGATTGGTATTTAATTGCTCTCGGAATTGAAAGCAGCGCGTAGACATAATTTCAAAAACTTCAAGTCACCAAGAGTCCTTCTCTCGTCAATATGTGTATTTTTTTTTTAAATATTAAAAAATGAATGTTACAGAAATACAATTATTAAAACCTCGTGTAGGTTCAGTATCTTCAAATGAAATTAAAGTGGCAATTAGGTGGCGCTATACAATTTAAAATGTAGCCCTGATCAACCGAACATCAAATTCTACAACATGATAACGCACAAGAGCTTACACTCTGCCACGCGGCTTTCATTTTCATATGTATTTCTAGCTATACTGATCTTAATGCTTTTTTTTTTATTTAACATCAATTTGCAATATTTTATTGAATTTGCACAGGATAAAATCCGATGATCTTCTAACAAAAGACGATCAAATAAAAGATCAAGATATTAACCAAACCAGGGCTTTTTGGAGGTGTTGTATCGGCGGGTTGGAAATCTGTTAATCGATATATTTCATAACCGCTGTAGTGTTTTTTGTCGGGAACACTTAATTGTGAATGGATACAAAAGCAATCATTGGCTATTGCCATAGACACTAAGAAAGCCTTGAGTCGATTGGAAGGACAAGCCTCTCAATGTCATGGTTTCAGGGAACTTGTAAGGCCAGACAGAACAATACATGCTGCTCTATGTACACATTAGCGTGTAGACATAACATGCGCTTAGGGCGCCATATTTATTAAGGGCGCTAGCATTTCAGTAGCCCTGCCAAGTCCTACCCAAACTTTTCACTAACCACGGCATACATTCCAGGCTTTTAACTAATGTTTTATTGATCTAGATTTTCAATGCAACTTTTAAAATCCAAACAGGATCTTCCGACTCCTACCCATGCGGTGCCTAAAAAACATCCCCAAAAATCCAGTATTTATTTTATTTTTTTTAGGTGATTTGCCTTATTGGACCTGATATTACCGCATACACTATTTTAACATTTTCCGGTAATAAAGATAATAATGGTTAATTAATGTTGTTAGTGTTACAACAATATAATAACCTAGACATGCTATTAAAAAGAAAAAAAAATGGCTGCATATAAAATGTGTGCACTTTGAAGTTAATTTAAATCCCCCAGTCTTGTATAACGATATCTTTTCAGTGTGTAAAATGACCAAAGTACAAACAAAGTGAAATTTGACATTACCATTTTAAAGTATGAATCACTCAGGCTTTTAATAATTTCTCTAAGGAACAAATGAAAGGGCATGGAAAAAGCACAAGGTTTTTTTTTGATATCCTATTTAAATTACTAAAACACGCAGCGGGCGGTTTGTCAATTAAAGGAACCGGGGTGGTTTTCAGATTCACACATCCATAAATTGGCTTTCGGAATATTTATTAAAATCAAAGGTAGTTATTGCTAGGAGCTGAGAAGACCCACAAATTAACAAAACTGAAAATATACTCAGGATTTAACACCAAATCACCACCTTTCATAGAAAAAAAAAAAAAAAGATTGACTAATTAAAATTGAGATATTCCATGACATAGAAAATGTTAGAACCTAATATGCTTTTTATTTTAGATTAAAAAAATAAATGTAATTTACGTCGTTCCATAAAACTCCATTGAGCTCATTTTTGGGGGGGATTGGTCATTTTTTGTCATTTTGTCATCTATATCATGTAATCCAACCCAATATAGTGTTTCACTAAATGATTGGCAGGTCAATGACAGCCTCAAACAAAATTAAATAAAATTAAAATAAAATATTAAATTAGATTATTTTTTTAACCAATCAGGTTTCAAGAATTCATAAATCGCGAAAAATCACATATTAGAGAAGAGGCATTCTAGAGGAAAAGTTGAATCTCTGTAATTACAGGGCTACAAAAATAAAACTCTCACCTTTAGGAGTTCTGAAGGGGATCGGATCAGAAAGAGGTCCCAACCCTTTCGCGTTTCGCGCTTGGATTCGAAAGTAATAGGCAGTATCTAGATTGAGGTCCAGAATCTCATGTGTCAGCCTGTCTCCGCTGATCGTCTCCATCACCCAGTCATCTATCTGTAGGTTCTTGTCCAAGGTGTAGAACAGAATATAAGCTAAAAATATTAAAAAAAAATATATTTAAATGTCTGGCTTCTGCCTTAAATATTTATTGCCGATCATTTATAATCAGTTTGAAATTGATTTATAGTAGATAATATTTGTTGTAAACACACAATATCTAAATGCTAAAAATTGTACCCCCCATTTAGAAATATTTCATGAATTTTAACAATGAATAAATTGCATACACATTTTTTTTTTGTAGTCATGGCATTTATGGTTCATTTTAGTGTGAAAAATTTGTATTTATTCATTTTTTTGAATGCTAAATGTATTATTATTTATTATTTATAAATTATTTCATTTTGCAAGATATTAAGGGGAATTTAGACACTTTTGAACTATCTACGATTGGTTTTGTTGAACGTTTCTACTGTTTTTAATAGATTTTCGAGTAACAAACTAAATTCCATTTTTCTATAAATAATAATATTTTTTCTGTTTTTTTTGTTCCCTGAAAAACGAAAGGAAAAAGTGAAATGCCTCGTTTCGAAAATAAAACTGAAACTTCTGCTGAGCGTGCAAATTTACCGGTAATTTTGCCGTTGGCTTCAATCGGAGGCTGCCAGCTTACAATAACAGCTCGGGGCTTTCTTTCCCTTGTGATAACGGTTAAGTCCTTCGGGGCAGATGTTGGAGCTTAAAATGTGAAAAAGAAAAAAAATATATATATATATATCAACACTTGGCTAACTATGAAGTATAAATTAACAGTACAACATTCAAGAAGTGGATACAAAAGATCACAAGAGAAGCTGCAGACGGAAACATCAAGCCGAGCTGAGATTTATGACATATCTGACATTTTCTTGCCCTGAAGTTTGAAGTTAATAGTCCAAGAACGAGACATTGGGTAAAACCATCAAAGAAAGAAAAATGATATTTCGCTCATACATCTGTATAACCTTTTCGCAGCGTGCGATATTTCTGTAGCCATTGGATTTTGTCCGGTTTTACTCCCAACCTTAATAAATCGCCATCAGGCTGAGCAGGTTTCTAAACTTTTGTCGTGAATTATGTAGAATTGACGTGAAAATACATTGAATTTATAAACATGTTTGTTCAAGACCATTAGAATATGAGGGATAAAAACATTAGACATAAATATGTTAATATGTTTGAAAAATAGCTTTGTTTCATAATGAACTTTAAAGTTTAACTTAAAAAAAAAACAAAAAAAAACATTTTGTGTTACGCAAGTTGCCGTTATTTTCTCTCTCTTCTGCAAAAAGTATATATAGATATCAGTCGAAGGCATAGATTTATCTGGATTTAGCTGGATATTTACCTGTCTCATACGTTGTAGCGTGAGCAGTCATGCTCCACGTGCTCGATCGCCTTCCTTTCGTGACCATGACCGAAAACTCGTACATGGTGTTTGGCTTCAGACCCGTCACCGTATGGCTTAAAGATGTTGTGTCCGCAGACTTAAAGAGAGAAGAGTCACGCGATACATCAAACACCTCCATGGTATCGTCGTAAATACATTTTTTAACCCCTTAAGGACAATGGGCGCTCCCTAGACCCATGTACGGGCTTTGTCATTAAGGGGTTAAAAGGAAATCTTCTACAAAATACCTTGTACTTGGAGTTAGTAGAGTAGCTGGTCCTCCATCGTATGGTATAGAATCGTACTTCGGTGGTCTTCTGGTTCTTGAGGACAGAGTTGTCCGCCCAGCTGACTCTCACGGCATCGTGTGTAAGCGCGACGGCCTGAACACCTACTGGTGGGAGCATGGGGGTGGACATATCTGGGACTGAGGTAGGGAAATCATCAATAAAAGGATAAAACTCAATTTCTAATGGATCAATGGGATCTGGGTCCAAAAAAAACAAAAAAAAACCGTACCAAATAATATTTAAAAAGAAAATGAAAATAAAAATTAATCGGCATGCATAGCACATCACAATGGGTTAAAAATAAAACGATATTTATAAAAGATGAAAAGGGGCATGAAGGGGACAGAGAGAAGAAAAATGAAGTAAATCTCAAAATACTGAAATATGTTGGAAAACTTAAAAGTAATACTTAATTATAATTGATCCCGGACCGTCGGTTCAAATGTCCGATTCTCATTTATTAAATAGTTATATTAAAGTTTCAACTCAGAATTTCTGAATGTCACATCACAGATTTAACTATACATTATACAGGGTCCGGCGAGCCCTTCTTGCATGAAAAGCTCTTGGGGCTTGGTCCTTTATATAATGCATGGTGCTTTTGGGTAATTGAAATGTTCTCGCTCATACCTACTGCTGTCTTTATACACATAAAGCTTACATCATTTACACCAGAAAAAAAAAAAATGTTCTTGACACACTTAGACAAATGGATAAAATGTAAAATTACAAAACATCCAATACATTAATGCATCAATTAGCAAAAAAAAAATAAATACATTAAATATGAATAGTATCTAAAAAGAGGCTATATATGTGCTTTAATGAATCATTTAACATCATTATATACATTATAACATAATTATATACATAGATATATCATGAACATATAGTATTCTATAATGGTTTTTTAAACAATATGATAAAACATTATAATAATTACTATTAAATTATATTTATAATTATTATTTTTATTCATATTATTATTTATATTTATTATTTATTTTTATTATTACATGTGCTAATGAACTATTTGTAAAGTAATGAACTTTTGTAAAATATAGATCGTATATAGCTCATAAAAAAAAAATCCCATAAAAAAAAAAACAGGCTAAATTTACGACGATAGGACCCTTCCCAATTTAACATCCATTGGCCTGATTGGGCATAAGTATAAAATACGAGCAATGTCAAATAATAATGTATGATTTCATAGAGTTTAGCTGGAAATACTTGCTATTGGTTGGCGTAACTATAGGAAAACTTGTGGAGTTTTTAATCAATTCTGGAAGTAATACATGCCAGTTTAGACAACGGTAAGGTCAACCAAGCGGGCAATCCTTAACAATAATGGCGGCTCTAAGTAATATAAGATGACACGCGGATGACCATGAATATCAGCTAGAAGTTAACATTGAGAGGAGCTACACCATCACTTACAGTTCTGGCCTCCGTCTACTCAACTTAACCTCGGAACGAAACAACTCTCATTATTTCAAATACAACGAGAGACAGCAGTGAAAAAAGAAAAAAAAAAAGAAAAACTTCAAAGAAAGAAAGAAAGAAAAAAGACTAGGAGAAGGAGCGAGAGAAAAAAGGATGAAAGAGAAAAATAAAGAAATGTTGTAAATGAAAGTGTAACCATGGCATTATGTGTATTGATTTGTGTATTACAACATCTCTTAATGCAATTTTATCCAGGAACGTGATATTTGCTGTAATATTTCAGAATGAAAAATAAATGTTATATTGATTTGGTTTAGGTTTATGAACAGTTGTGTTCAGAACACTTATAATCCCTCGCAAATTTCTTTTGGGAATACTCTGCAATATTTCCATGATACAATATCGCAATTTTCATTTGGTCAAATATTCTTTTTTTTTTTTTTTGTCCCCTTTTTTGTCGATAGACTTTTGTGCTCTCAGCGACATGTGGACTTATAAAGGGGACCGTTAAGAATACCTGATCAAAGGTGTGATTCCGAAACAAAGAGATTTAAAAAAAAATAAAATAAAAATAATTACACCAAATAAGGAATAAATAAATAAAGTAATAATAGTATTTTTTTATTTTTTTTATATATATTTTTGCCAAAAAAATCCAAAACACCTACCTGTTTGTTCCACCAAATAAATGAATCTAAAAAAATGTGAAACTCTTACATATGAGTAAAGCAGACCAGAAATATTCTTTGAACTTACCAGTTTGAGATCTAGTGGTAGCGCTTTCATAAAGAGGAACACCTTCCCCGACATTATTAAAGGCTTTTAGAGAAATGACGTAATGAGAACTCGGCTCTGCAGAAAAAAAAAAATAAACATAACGGGAAAAAAAGACTTATTATCAGAACACCAAATTGACTTAAAACTTGAAAATTGATCATGAGACAGTAAGAATTTCATAAAAATTTATATAAAAAAAAAAAAGACATTTTTTTTGTAAAGCCTGGCATTGTTCTGAAATAGAATGTTCAGATCCATCCAAAATGCTGTCTAAAAATAAAACCCTTTTCATTGGAATTAAAATGTGGGCACGGCAATCAATAGTTTGGAAAGGAATCCAGAAGTTGCAATTATGTGAGCTACAGAAGACAATGAATCAAGAATGAGTAAGATACAGGGAATCGATTCCGACCCGAACTAAACCAACACCATTCTATTAAGAATGATTTTGTTTCTTCTTGGCTATGATTCACTTTATAGCTTCAAAACATAATGTCCTTTTAGGCTAGAGCAGCCGCCATATACCTGGATCATCACCTCCTTAATTCCAGGGGTTCCTTGGAAGGGCCTATTACTTTTGTAAACTATCATGAAGAAGTCTCTAGAATTATAAAGGGTGTCTAAATGCCCCTAAAAAAGGCAAGAAACCCCCCATGTGTGATAATGCCCTGTCCTTCTGGCACATTACAAAGCAAAGCTGAAGTAGACATCCATGTGGGACTCATGTAAGGCTGCCATATTAGCTGGAAAGTATATGTGTTACCTCTCAAACTTTTCGACTATATGAAAAATGTAAAATTTCCATTTTTTTTTAAAAAAAAGGCATATTGTTTTGACTCTTAGTATGCAGTTCTGCTCCAGTGAACTTGAATGCTACACAACTTAACATCAATACAAAGATCTGTTACAAAAAAACAATTGAGGAAGCCTTATTGTCAGGCGAAACGCGTCAGTGATTACTGCGATTACATATTTAGGAAGCGGCGGAGGCATTAAATAATTTGCTCTCTATGAGCCCTCCATCGGACTTATTTTAGCTGGGTTTACGCTATATTTGTGAGTCACCGGGAGTGGCGCTCCCCACTACGTTTTGTAAGCACAACAATTTTAAATATTTACGTTTTTAAGAAATAAAATATATATCCTTTTATCGGATGAGTTCAGAGTCCTTCATCATCTGCAAGTTTTATTATTAGCCTTTGATGAATTCTTTACATGAGCATTTGGTGCTCCATCCTATACGAGACATATTCTATGAAGTCTTTAAGTTAATTTATGGAAAGTTTCTTTGGAAAATCATGGAAGGGATCTGAAGATCTCCGGTGATCCTGGACAGAGGATTTTTGTAAAAAAAATTTTGATGAGTATTTTACCCCTTTGTGGTGTTGGTATCACTTTATTTGGTGTGGATATATTGATTATTTGTGGATTATTTGTGGAGAAGGTGGATCTGTTTTTAGGGTTTTTCAAGCACTTTCACTATACTGTGCTTTTTTATTTTTTTATTATTATTCAGTATGATGTCATCTCCTATCTGTGGCTTTGAAAAACTTTATAAAGTAAGTTTTTATTAAACAATGGGATGTGACGGCTGAATTTAAACCCAGGTTTGTTTGTTTTGTATGACTTTGGCTTTTGCGTTAGATAGTTAAACACAAATTGTAACGTGAACAATGCTACCTGGCACACAGGAGAGTAATTGACTTTGCAGAGGTCACATATATGTGATATGGAAGCATGGTTTTCTAGTTCATAACCAGATGCTAACGACCCTTATCCTGCCTCGGTCATGCTTTGCAGCGAGGAGGCCATAATTACTGTAAATCCTCTCCGCGCGGACCGTCGCAGCATCGTCTACGAGATCTAAAGGGGTTTAATTGTATAGTCCTTCCTGCGAGATTACTGAATAATTAATTAGATGGTGGTGAATATCATTAGGATCGCTGCCAGATGAATTAATAAACAATAGGGGTTTGATGTGAAACATCGCTAGATGCTTGTTGGAAATTAATTTCCCGTCCATGAAAACGGATCCATTTAAACCATTGATTTAGTAATAATCTGATTTCCCTCTTCGAAATAACAAAATATATATATTTTTAATACCATGAAGAATTTGTTTAAATTCTACACCGATCATATTTTTACCCACTATCGTCCTAATGGATAATTAAAGGTTAATGTCTACCTGGATATATTGATACACGGCCGACCTACTAGCCCTCATTCCTTCGCTACGTTCATGCCTATACCAAATGAATGCATGCTGAGAACATGAGAACATAATATATGTATTAAAAAAGGATCCTCTCCATAAAAAAAATAAATGGGTAGGCAAACCTAACGATTTACAATCTATGAGGTTTTGCCAGCAAATGAAAATCCCAGCGGTTGTAAAGAATTAGGTCAATTACAGTTTGTCAAGGGCCGTGACATCACGGTGTGCTACCCATCCGAAGAGGGGTTTTTTGGAGGGGGGTTTTACATACAAATTCCCAAATTTAATAGGTCTCCTTATTACATGCTTGTTGATTGATGTCCGCTCATGTTCTAAGCGAGCTGACCTTGAAACAACACCAATATTAACCTTTTAACCGCCCATCACCTATGATTATATTGTTTCTTGCTGTATTTGCACAGTTTATGCTATAAAAGCAGAAGAAGAATATATTTTATTTTACTATTTACTATTGGTATTCACGTTATCGGGGTTTTTAGGGGTGTAGAACCCTGGGATACCCTCATACCCAGCAAACATTCCGAGCTCCTAGAAAAGAGGGGCATCGGGAGATGAAAGAGGGACAGAGGGATCTATGTCCGAAAGAGTTCCCGTTCCTCCTAAAGATGACCAATTGGAAGCTATGCAAACTAATTGAATTGACCTCTGGAATTCTAAGGCTATTTTAAAAAATAAATATAATATGAATATTTTAGGAAAATGACAAGACACAGCAATAAGTTCTTATCTGAGTCATAATCCATTTATGTAAATCTAAGTAAATATTGGAGCGCTTATACTAGTTTTAGCCTTTTATGCATACTATGCAGGTTTTAACCTATGTTAATATGGTGAGGTTACAGATCAGAGCCTTATGATGTCATTTGCATAATTTATTTTCCTTTATATCATATATTTCAAACAGCGCAAACTTCCAGAGCTTATCTTCTGATCTATCTATCTATCAAAGATTTGCCATGCAGGTATTGTAGAGTTCTATTAATCAACTACAAATATAGTGACAATGAGACGTCTGTTGCAGAGAATGTACGAACAATAGCCTTGTTTGTTTGTTTCTGTTCTTACATAGCGCTTTTGTTTTCTTCTTGTCTCATTAAATGTGTCGAGGCGTACGTCTTTTGAGAAGAGACACAAACAGGGCACCCCAGCTGTACGAGGATCTGCCGGGTGTATCGTGGCTGAGAATACGTTTTGATAAATTAGTCTGGTTTGTTGAGCACGGCTTGAAAATTAAAATTTTGTAAGAAAAGGAAAATCTGATTCTTGAAGAAGTTAGGACTTCTATTGTTTATTGTTTCAGACTATTGTTCCTGGTGCCATGTACTGCCTATACCTTTTACATTGAATCTAGAAGCAGTTTGGATCAACTCTACCCTACCAATATCTCAAATTGGTTTCCCCATTGCTATTAAGGAGAATACTTGTATCAGACCCTAGCCGATGAGTATCTACTAATGTAGCCACCATGTTGGCATCTAAAAATAGTGATTCAGCAGTATAAATTTCCCTATAATTTTATATATAAATGATTTTGACTTTAGGGCTGTAGAACACGATGATGCCCTCATACTCAGCAAACGTTCTTAGCTCTTAGAAAAGAGGGACTTGTCCATCCCACTGAAGAACTCTTTGAAGCTATGTTATTATCTAAATCAGGGGTTCTCAAACTGCGGCCCTCCAGCTGCTGCAGGACTACATCTCCCATAATGCTCCTTCAGCTAAGGGGCTGGCTGAGGAGTATGGGAGATGTAGTCCTGCAGCAACTGGAGGGCCGCAGTTTGAGAACCCCTGATCTAAATGAAATAGCCAAATGTGTTTTTGATCAGGAGTCCATCACTGTGTATCGCACCAATATAATTGTAATACTTCCCCCGGATTAGAGGAGACTGAATTCACGTTGTCCGTTCTCCAATATCCATGAAAATGAGTGAATCCGTCGTCCGCCAACTGAATTACTCACCTCTACAAGGTAGGCATGGATAATGTAAATAATATGACATTTACACTCTCTAGACTCTTATAAAGCAGCTACAGATTTTAAAATTCATGAATATACATCAAAGTGATATATTTCGCAGGGCTAGAGATACAGGAAAGCAATACTTCCTTTGTTCTATCTTCTAATTTAGGAACTGCGGTGATTTGTTTCGAAGGAACTTAAGGAACGCTATAGCGATGAGATACAAGGTTGCTGAGATTAATTGTAACGATCCCCATAGGACATGTTTGGAATTGAAACTGTTGAAAATGATAAAGGTTATGTATAAAAAAAGGCGATTTTGGGTGCAAAGTTGTTAACACAGCAACCAATGGAATGCTCCTGCTGATTGGTCAATTGATGTGGGTGCTATGGTGATAAGACCACTTCGCACCTGAATCGCATTTTAGTTCCAGCGACCTATTAAATTTGGGTGCTGCCCTAGGCTTGACCCAGGGCCGGGCGCCCCAACCACCTCTGTCCATGGGGGCCGCCCCCACTGCAGCACGCTGGGGTATGACGTCTTCTTGAAAGGCTATATATATTATATATATATATATATATATATATATATATTCTTTTCACACATACGTAAATTACTCAAGAGTGCAGATTAATTGGTTATCTTAGACAGCGATAATTTATTAGAAAAAAACTGGACAATTCAGGAAAACAAACATAATTTGCATTTTAATAGCTTTTAGTATCCAGAGATAAGTGGTGGTTATTGTTCTACCATTTCACTAATGATTTTATTACCCATGATGTTAATAGAATGATAATACGATTTCAAAGGAAGGGTTTTGTATTTACAGGGAGAGAGAGATTAAATTTTCTTTGTTTTTGCATTTATTTAATGAGACACATATCTGTTACTTTTAGGAAATTCCATCTGTGCCATAAGCAAGGTGTTGGATTACATCCATGTGAGCCAATACGTATCCGTTATAACCGATGTCATGTTATTCGTATTTAATTTATTATTAACACGTAACATGGGAACATGGATTCATACTTTCACTGTATTTGCAAAAGATGGCCATACCGGAGAATTCTCAGGGTTTAACGCGGAGTCTCTGGGTGAAACTCTGCTTCCCAGGGTCTCTGGGTCAGTTTCTTCTCTCTCCTGGAAGGTGAGTGGGATGTGGCAATGCCCACTCCCCAAACACTTTTCCCTGTCTCTCTACAAGTTTCCACCCCACTTGCTTGCCTCATCCCCACATGGCCATTCCAGCAATACTATGAATCCAGAGGACCATATGGAATCCTGATCCTAATAGTTTGTACTTAATATAATGTACTTTTAACACTAATAAGTTAGCTCTTCAAAATATAACTATTTAAATAAAATGGGGATTTCTCATTTTGAAACTCGAATTATTACTTCTAGTCTATAAAGTATTAGCTATATATATATATATATGTATATATATATATATATATATATATATAATATATATGTATATAATATATATGTATATTATATATATATATGTATAATTTCACTTGTCGGCACATTCATGTTCTTTTCCCCACTGCATTTAAAATGAAATATTTGAGTACTGTGTTGGCATAAACAAGTCTGGTCTAATACAAGCAGGCGAGAAAAAAGAATGTCATTGCTTCTACTGTGTTCTCAAAAACTCGTAAGATTGATATACGGATCTATTAAAGTTGTAATACAACCTACAAGGCACCTTAAGCCAGAACGCAGTCATTTGTAGATGAGAGATAAGATCTTTGCTTTATGTTTCTTGAAAACTCATCACATCGATAATGACCACATAGTAGTGGGAGGTAATGCAATACGGCTTTTCAAGGTACCCACAGAGCAATCTATTAAATTCAAAATGAAGGAGGTGGGGAGGGAAAAGAGTCTGCTGATCCCTGAATGCACTTAATGCATTGTTAAAAAATAGCTGTTCATATCCATGATATCCATGATAGACTGGTCTTAGTCCAAAACTGATTTGGTTTAATTTGTTGTTTCGTTTTTGGTCCATTCATTTTCAGATGATTTTCGTTTCCTGACCTTTTCAGAGGGCTATTCATATTCATAAAAAATTTGCTGCGACTCTCCCTCATTCACTCTCTCATGCTCTTTCGCACTCTCATTCATGTTCTCACATTCTCATTCACTCTCTTTAATGCTCTCTCTGTAGGTTTCTCTTCCTTCTCCGACTGCTTCCATGTCCCTGTCTCCCTGCGTAGCTCCACTTCTACTCTTGCATTTTCTTGTTCTTCCATCTTTTTCTTTGTCGCTGCTCCAAAAAGGCTTCTTTCTATGTCGGCTTCTCAGCGAACAACTGGTTAGCATCTGCAAAAGTGCAGAGCCTCCGGGCACACCCTCTCCCAACGAATGGCAGAAAAGTGGAGAGGCTGTCCCTGTGGATCCACCCTTTTGTGTTTGTCCTCTGGGCACACCCAATCACTGTTCCTCCAATCCATGGAGAGGGTGTGTCCGGAGGCTCTACCCTTTTGCAGAAGTTCTGTCTGCTGCTTTGCGTGATCTTTAAGTGCCATTACTATGATGCTCTCAAAAATTATTTCATACGTTTTAGACCACTTCCCGGAAGGTAGGGAGACATTCAGAGAGAGCGTAAGAGAGTGCGAATGAGCACGAGAGAGTGAATAAGGGTAAGTGGAAAAAAAAATATTATTGAGAGAATGGAAGAGAACAAAATACATGATTCTTCTTGGACTACTTTTCAGTCTTTACACAATACTTACATGCTAAAATGTTTCAGGAATAGAAGATGTCGTGTTTCTTACCAATAACATTAACAGAGAAAATATTGGTCTCCATAGACGCTAATTTTATTCAGTAATCCACCTATAGTAGGTACTTTATATAAAAAACATTAGGTAGGAAATATGATCCAAGACGATAAGAGTCGGATTTTGTCACTAAGGTTTGGGTTGATCATAACTTGGGAAAAAAACATGATTTAAGAAGTATTTTAGTTCACTGACTTATATATGTACCAAGGAGAACCGTGGCTGAGTGGGGCCTGAATAATGCATGGCTTAATCAGTGAGATGTCTTGAAAGATTTAACTATATATCCTCCGGGAGAACATTCTCCCTTCTTGCAGAGGAAGCCATCTCTTTGACATGCATAGGTTAGTTGATGAGAAGACAAGCTCATGGGTTAGTAAATAAATCTCAAAGTCTAAAGTGAGAATGTGGCTGTGTTGGACAGCTATATAAAAAAAAATAAGTTATTTTAAAATGCCTATATACAATATTTTCACTAATCAGTCTCTAACCTCCCAGGTAACCTAGCCCTTAAAATGTCTAGCAGTCAGCGTCATTCAAAAACTGAGCATTCGACTTATATATACGGCAATGTTGTTTTTAACAAACTTCTAAAATACAAACTTTTAAAATACATACAAATTTTTTTTTTTTAAACTAATTGGCGAGCCAGCCAAGTAGCTTAGCTCCATTGGAAAGTTATTTTTTAAGTAAAACCACTCACCTAAATTTTCAATGGAATAATAACGTTGTTTGTTATCCACTCTCACTGTCTCTGCGTAAGGGCTTCCAACTCCATATCCAATGATGTATCCTCTAACAACAATGTTGGGGTTCAGCGGCGGGGTCCAGCTCATAATTATGCTCGTTGATAGTGGTCTCACATGTAGAGAACTGGGCTGGTCGGGCACTTGGGATTCTGAGAGCCGAAAAAATAAGACTGTTAATACCGTATACTGTTACTAATATCACTCCAAGGTCTTGTTAAATAAAGCTCTTACGAGTAATTTATGACTCTGGACATTGACGGACAGTCCATGCATTAGCACTTGAAGCACGGTATTAATTAGAAGCTAGTAACAGACATTTAGGATGAAGTGCATGAAATGATGCATATGATTAAAGTAGAGAAAATGCTATTTAGAGACAATGTCCTCTACAAAAAAATAAAAATCCCATTACAGAAAATATGCACTTTTCAGAGTTTCCCAGAGATTCATGCAGATAATTGGTTTATTTATTATTAAAGAAAATCAACAGACAAAACACATATAATAATGTAATAATATATACAATAAATACAATACAATAAAGTATAATATATTCTCAACTGGATTGTTTGGGAAAATGGATTGGCTTTACATACATGGGGAGTGTTGATCTAAATCGCCTATGACTCTTAAGCAGCTCTACTTTATGAGGATGAAAGGGGTTGGAAATTTTCAAAAACTTAAAACGTTTATACTTCTCAATACATTTTCTACCATCTAGGTTTCTGAGTCAACCATCGGAATCTATTGTCAATAAACAGGAAGGAAGAAATGTTTGTGCAAGCGTTGGTGATACACATATAGACAGTCCACACTGTGATTATGTGCCGCTATTTATGGAGCAGTATAACGTTTAAAGCTGACTAGCTATGGTTAGAAAGATACAAGCAAATATTTGTAAAAACCAAAGCTAATGCATATCTTTAATTGGTGTTAATTAAGAAATTGGGCTACCATATCCTTAGCGGCTCTAAAAGACTTCCATACAAGATTGTCTCTTTGAGAGCAGAAGAGACATGCTAATATGATTCAATTGAAGAAACTAAAAATATAGTAGCTATATAGAAGTAATGTGTAACGTACACATCTCAAACCAAGTAAAGACATACTGGTGACTGGTAAGGTATTCCCAAAAGAAATATTATTAAGTATTAGTAAATATATCACTACTAAATTATGCGGTATATTAAGTGAAAAATGGTGTTTTGAAAACAAAGCAAAAAACCAAAAGACATTCATTTACATAAATTCAGTAAGTATCATTTAATCAGAGAATGTAAGGAAAAGTTTAAACCTCTTGACCTGCAGTTCCTCGTTTGACCACTGAGGGCAGCCTTCCTTCTCTAACTTGCATTTTTTATATTCATCTCTTTTACTAGGTTCTTTAGTTTAGTTGCCCGTTTAACAGAACTGATCAGCATGTTTAGTATGGATAAAAAAATTTCCATGCAAAATATGGTTTTGGAATACAATGTTCCCAGGCCCTTAGACGAGTATCCCTTATGTTAAGAGAAATTCTGTAATTTATGATGTCATATACATGACCGCTAATCAGCCTAATATACTATACCTGGTATTGCCTGTTATAGGTGACATTTGGCTATAAACTGATATGATGTGTGTAAATATATATATATATATAATATATATAATGTCCAAAGCAGGCACCTTTGCAACACATCAGTCGACTGAACTAATCATTTTAGAGGAAACGTTTATTCTTGTGCCTTTTAGAGATCATAACTACGGATGATTTTACGTTATAGAATCTTAAAACTCAGAGAACCAAATGTCTTAACCCTTTAAGCGCCAGGTCTTGTATTATGCAAAGGAGAAATGTATTATTCCATTCTCTAGAGTTTTACTAGTTAAGGGAGAATTTACTTCCGACACACCATGGGATATAATCTAGAGCCTCAAAATAAATATTGAAAAAAACTTTCCAGATGTCAACAGGCACAGGGGAGCCCTGCAGGGAGCCTCGACTCAGCGGTAGTATCTGGTTGTATAATCACTTTAACAAAACACACTAATTAAAAGGGATATCCGCAGAGATTTAACTTGAGCCGTTTCTCCAACATATTGTTTATCTCACGCGTATTTCAAATCGTAGTACAGTAAAAGCAAGAGAAACTACACTAAAAGTGAGCGGACTATAAACTTTACCGCAGTTAACAATCTGTCTGCTAACGCTATACAGCCACGTGACACAGTCAACGTTCTCCGTACACAATCGGTTAACGGCGTATTCTACTTTAAGCAAACCATTAGCGTAGTGCGAATGATGATGTCGAAACACATAGAAATGGGTCCTGATAAAGACAGATGTTACTGATAGGTGAAAAGCCTTTCACATCTGGATAGTGCTACATCATTTTCGACTTGTGGGATTAAATGCTAGAGTGGTGTCATCTACATTAAAAAGGAATATAGAGAGACGAGGGATAAAAGAAAGTCAAACAAGAGTAGTTAGAAGGACTCGGAACCCAACGTGGATAGACGGTTAAGTATTAATCCGACAGAGAAGCGAGAACAAGTTGCAGGGTCGAGAGGAAAAAGCTGGCAGGAGCTTCGGGGTTTCATCTTACTGAATTTAATTTAAATTATGGAACGCCCACCCCAGCTTCAGTTCCAAAAACGGCTTGGATGGCCCTGTATAACGCATATATTCTTGAAAGTCGTCTCATTGATTGAAGTGATTGAACCTCGACTGAATGGCTGCAGTATACATGGCCAGTTAAGTCCTTCTTGACAGGGAGGACCATTTACAACACATAATGAATTCAAAGCGGTAAAGCTTGAGCGTCGTAGTCAGAAACAGCTAAATGAATCCACTAGTCTAGGAAGTAAAGAACCAAATGTGTGCTTCCTTATTGGGTTTATTCTTGTAACGAGGAATAAGAAAATTAAAATTGGGCACAGACATTTCAATCGGACATATAGAAGGTTAAGCATCACTATTCCAAATAGCAAAGTAGTTATCGCTATATCGTTCCAAGAGAAGATTGAGTCTTTAGTTGAAGGCAATTTATTAGGCCAACATAAAAAAAAGACGTATAGTATATATAATATATATCTATATAATATATATATATATAATATGCACTTTGGAAGACTCGCGTAAGCTTTCGGGTCCTTGGAGGTTTCTTTATTAGAAGGAAGGTCTCCATCTGAAGAAGAGACCCCTCATTTTTTTTCACTGTAGTATCCTCCTGTTAACTATGCTAAAAACATTAAATAAAAACAAATGTAGAAGTTACCATCAAGATCGTTCTCCGGCGTTTCAGCTGTAAACCAATCTGAAGACGGGCCGGTTCCATTTACTGTCATGGCGGAGACTTGAAAACTGTATTGGCTTCCTTTTTCAAGTCCTGTAACAGAATAATATACAGAAACATTAAAAAAAAATTGGGCTTTATAATTAGTTAAAGTTAATTTCATTTTCTTCCTGGTGAAGCTTAAGATATGGGGGTCCCAGCCTCTTGGGGTTTGGGAATACAATGTTATGTCCATGGAGAAATGTAGGATTCTACTGAATGTAGACCTTGGGTGAATGCGGCATAGCTCAAATTCTGCTAGAAGCGTTATCTACCGTAATCACGGCTACACTTATACATATACTTATTTAATGGGACCCGATTTTGAGTTTGAATGGTCCTGATCAAGAAGAGAATTCCACCGATTTCAGCCGTTCTCTTTTTATATTGTGCACCGTATTGAATTGTATTAACATTCAGGCTAAATGCCAAGGAATTCATCAAGGAGAAAAGGAGATTCCAATTGAAAAGAGCACTTTAAAGTTTAGTTATAAGACATTTTACTATAAAACTAATGCTTGTATTTAAAATCGTAAGTGCGACTTGAATTACCGTGTTATGGCAGATGTCTCGTTATTCTCGAAAAAAAAATACACACCCAGAAAAGAAACGCACGCAACAAAAAAGCCAGAACATTTACATGACGCACTGAAACAGGTTTTAATGGAAACTAAAAATGTTACTTAAAACAGAGTGAGAATCGATACAAGTTAGATTTAGAATTCTACCAGGGCTTGGCTTCTTAAAGTGGGAAGTAGCTTTGTTATTCAAAAGAGCTTAATTAGAATAGTGATAAAAACATAGCATGAAATGAAATCCAGTGTTATGGCCACCAAGGTATGCTGCCGTAGGCTTGACCTTGGTCAACTGGCAACCATCACTTCCATCCTGTATGCTAGGAGCTGTGGTATGACATCATATGTTAGCATGCTGTACAGGAACGCTGGAACCGCCATCTTTGACCTAGTTGGCTTAAGCCGGAATATGTCATTGGCAGCATCCACCCTAAAACTCACAACTACTACTTTGTCCTAAGTTATGGTTTGTGATGCTGTCCAAATAAGCCCAAGATTCCATGTCTAAAGTGATATTCTACCTATTTAAGCTGAATTTAAAAATAGATAAACTTTTTTTTTACATTTCAAATCTGGAAATCTTTACACTGAAATGTTCTTGAAACATTAGGAGATTCTGTATCTCTGTTTTTCTCACGCTAATCCCAGAGACGTTTTTCTTTCCGATTCGCGAAGCCATTGTGTACGGCAATAGAAGGTGAGCTCTTTGGAATGATAGAGTAAAGCATTTCCTTTATCAATTTATCTCGTTTTTTTTCAATTAATTTGATCCAACCTCCCCTTTTTCACACTTTCAGTTATTTTGACAGATAACTCCGCCATTACATTGAATTCCGATAATATTAAGTAACACACAGATCCATCTCGGTGATACATAGAGTCAAGGTGAGAGCGACGTACACTAAAAGACAATTTATTTGAATGAATTATTTTAACCAACGTGAGACTCTGTTGATAAACTGCTTCAGCGAAAAAATGCTAATTGGAAAATTGAAATGAAATAAATATCACTCTCTTATTTTAATGATGATTTAATATATACGATAAAGACAAGACCGAGCAAAGATTAAGGTTTGAGTCTTTATATCAGGGAAACGGGCAGACTAGATGGGCCGAAGGGGACTTATTGGCCATTGAATTCTATGTTTCTACATAAAAGAATAACTTTAGGATTATTAAAGTTATTAGGATACTTTTTCATTCGTTGGCCAACATAATAGATGGACTTCTATCGCATCCACAGAGTTTTTGTTATGGGAAGTGGCTTTTTATTTTTTTTTTTAACCATGGAATTGACCTACAACACTTAATTTGATACTATTCCCAAAGCATTCTTTAATGGCTTCACTACAAGAAAATAAGGATCCATCTGGAGGAGATGTTTTATAGCTCAGAAAATATCACCCAGTAATAGAATTGCCAAGTTATTAATTCTCAGGGGAAAAGGCAAAGACTTGCAGGACACTCGCTCCGTAAAAAAAAAGACTGACCTGTGAACAGGTACCAAAGGTTGTTTGGCTCCAGAGTTTCAAATTCTCCCCTGCGGGTAGTTTTCCTGTGACGGATTTTGTAGCCGGTAATAAATCCATTTTGTGTTCCTGACGGAGGAGGCAGCCAACTTACTTTGATGCTCTGGAAGAAAAAAATATGTCCAGATAAAAATAAAAAATATATATAACAGCAGGTTACGAGGAACATAGTTTTATAATTCAAATCATTGCCAAAATCTATTCATCCATTGACTAATTTTGGGATCTACTATGTTGGAATAGAAGCTGATAAAGATTAAAACATCTTCCGGAGGAGCCCCTCTATCTCTTTTTTTGACCTCCAGCTCCTTTAATTTGACTATACCTGGGAACCTGCACATAGCTCTACTACTCCTGAGAGAGTGGCTTAGTGAAGAGGTGGGGCTAGCTGACCAGGTAGGCAGGGCTAGCCCCAGACAGTACTGAGTAGGAGAGAAAGTGGGTCTGGTGAAAGACCACTCCCCTCTCCCTAAAAAAAAAAAAAAAAAAATTGCCCCAGAGACCCGGGGAGGCAGAGCTTCACCCGGAGACTCCGGGGCAAACCTAGCGACTTCCCAGGTATCAATTTGACTCTTTTTTTTTTTTTTTACATTTTGAAAACGGAAGGGCATGTGTACCCAATAAAACAACTAAAGATGAAGAAACCGATGACACTTCATATAAATCTATTTACCACGTCACATGATGTTTTTGTGGAATAAATGTGAATCAGTCTTTATTACATTTTTATTACATTTACGTGTGCTAGATGCATTGTTATAAATACGGTAGAATTACATGTTATACCGGACACTGAAATAGAACCGATCCCCTGACAAAAACCGGCCCACGGAGAAGTGAATCCAGCGCTGGATCCCATCTAATGCCGTTTGGTATTATAATCTTTATTTAAAGTCCTGTATTTAATTTTTTTTAGATTTAAATTCTTCTGCAATCATACCCATCAAACGTAGAGCAGGCTGGTCCAGTGCAAAATTAAAATTGTTTACATTTCCCATAGTCCCTTATCGATGATTTATTTCTACTGTCGGCCCAAGCAGGATGTTGGTATTGGTAAAAAAAAAATAAAAAAATAAAAAAAAATCAGCAACTTCTTTTGGGGAGTCAAATTCAATTAAAATAATAAGTGGTATAATTATAAGGCCTTCCAGAATAATTATGAGGCTTTGGTGCAGAAGGTAGCAGGGAAACATAATCTACATAGCAGTCAGACAGAATATTTTGGTCACGTCTGTTTTTCTGCATATGTTTTAAAGGCTACATGGAATCAGTTGAATTTAATACATGTAAAACAGCGAATCTAATCAACTCCCTAATAAGCCAAGTCTGTTTTGAAACTGTTTTTACAACTCGCTGATTGCGCATTGTGAGCTGAATTCTGATTTCTATTTTTTCTGAAGTTTTCTGTACGCAAGATTAAAACAATTTAAAAATAATGTAAAAAATAATTCTAAAAACAGCATAACTTTTCTTGATCATTATGGAAATCATCAGATGCTAAGGCTCTTGAACCTTCTTAATGTGGCATGAAGAAGAAGAATATTAAGAAGAAGAATATATCTTATTTCGCAATGTATTACACATTATTGGGGCTTTTATGGCTGTAGAACCCTGCGATACCCTGGGACAGAGGGCTTTTAACGAATGGCACATGGACATGTCTACAGTAGCCAGATCCACATAGACGTTACTTTAAGAACTGTCCAAACATATCCTTTTTTTCTTCAGTTTTAAAACATTATTAAATGTCAGAATCAATTCGTCGATTCTTTTTTCTTTTTTTTTTTTTTTTACAGTTTCTTTATGAATTTATAAGAAAGTCAAGAAGTTAAAACCTGTAGAAGTAGGTATGACCTGTGAATTCAGCCCAAAATGGATTCTCTTGACCTGAAAGTTTCAGCTTCATTGTCCCTTTTCTATGCCGTTCACATACACTATGCTTGTGTTCTCTGCTTTTACACTTCAGACGCACCACAGCCTATTCTGACACTTTCTTATTACTTATCTGTTTTTCCTCCGATCTTGTGAAGTCAAATTATTCTAGGTGTCCTGCAGCAGGTAATGTGTCAAAAGCAAAGAAAATTATATATATATATAGTTGGCTACATCGTTTCTGTCGGAAGAACTTTGGGCATGCATTAGAAGGAAAAATGCTAAAACACCAGAATGATTGGTGAGAAAACATTAGTTTTATTTTTTGCAAGTACATTTTGCTTATTGTTTTTTTGCTTTTTGGTGACGCATCCGGCAGTGGTGTGTTGTGGACGCGGCAGAGACCGACGGAAGTATAATTGATTTCAGAGTCTGAAGGTAAATCTCATGAGGTTGTATAGTACGGCGATGCCTCACACTGTACAGGAGCTCGGGAAGAAGGAACGTTACATTTTAAAAGAATCCTTGGAAGCCAATTATGCGATGATTCCATTCATTGTTTGCTATTTAAGAAAACAATTTTTTAACCCCTTAAGGACAATAGGCGGTCCCTAAACCCATTGAAAACAATGCATTTTGAGCCCTTACATGTACGGGCTTTGTCATTAAGGGGTTAAAATATATTTTGGTGTACCAATATATCAACACTAGCCTTTTTTTAAAAAAACAAATATTTTAGGAGTTCCTTATTTATTTATTTATTTTTTTTTAACTCTACCCCATGAACACAGTATGTATTGAGATATGACAAATCCTTGAATATGTTTTTTTTTTTCCATTTTCTATGGCAACAGCCTATCAGCGCCTGTTGTGGTGTCACATGATTATTAAGTGAACCCGGCAAATTATTATTCCAGGACAGGTTTGGGGATTCAAGGAGCAATGTTTCTAGTGCTGGTATAAAAATGTTACATTTAGAATGAGTAGCTACATTTTCCATATCCCATGCAGCTTTACCTAATCACTAACCACTTTCTGGCTCACCTGTAGGGCCACTGTTTCCCCCCCAAAAAAATAATCATGAGAAGTAAAACAGAGGATTAAAAAAATATAAGAATTAAAATTCCAGAAGGATCAAGACTATTCCGCTATTCTATTCTTCCCCACAATCAATTCAGGTGCAACAGGTCCAGAATTAACATGGCGCCCTTCTGAATTAATTTTTTTGGGGTGGTAGGTGTCCCTCTTGAAAATATCCAAAATTATATTATTTGTATATCTTGCTTTCTATTTCATGATGTTGCCTGACTTTCTTTCATTCAAAGGCATATTGATGCGTTGTCACCAAAGGTATTTAGCAAAGTGGCTTAATTTCGCCCCCGCGTAATATTCTAACTTCATATCAATCCGTCAATATCATAGAAACACGTAGCGCATTGGAAATCGATATCTCTCGGCCTGCGCACCTGACAGAATCATAAAACTTTCGTAAATAGCAACAAACTTTAGGTCAACGCATATTTCACTTGCTATCATTTAAAACAAGCTCATACAACGGCATTGTGCGCCTCTTAAAATGTCAAAGAGCCAATTAATTCTTCTACGTTGAGGTCTTCTTGTATCGCTGGTGACGCCATGTATAGAATCCGTAAAAGAAATAAATATCACCATCCTTGTTCGTGATGAATGATTATACTTGGTGTTGAAACGTATAATGTCACATTAATATATAATCATAAATTCATTATAGTTTAGGGTCAGGGAGATGACATCTTTAACGGCGTACCGGCTTTCCCGCTCGCTACGTTATGAACAATGCCGGTTTGTCATCCTACTTTAAAGGTCGCCACATACATCCTATTTTTACTCTTCCTGTCTTGGAATTATTTTAGCTATTTATAATAATAGGGGGTACAGAGCATCGCCGTTATTGAGGCTACTTTTCAATAGATGATCTAGATGAACAAAACAGAACTTTGATTCTCTGAGAAAGTATTTCAAAGAGACCATAATCTAAAACTAGAGGGTCAGAGGCTTAGATGTAATGTTAGGAAGTTTTACTTTACTGAGAGGGTAGTAGATAACTGGAGCAGCCGCCCAGCAGAAGTGGTAGAGGGTAATACAGTGAGGGGATTTAAACATGCATGGGATAGGAATATGGCTCCTGAATCTAAGACAAGACCAAGGACTGAGATTTTTACAGCAGTAATAAAATGGCAGACTAGTTGGGTCCAATGGTACTAATCCGTCATAAAATTGTGTATTTCTTTAAATTATTTCCCTTGTCAATAAAGAATCTCTTTGGAATTGTGGCAAACATGTACACTATATGGACAAAAGTATTGGGACACCTGACCATTACACCAACAGGGACATTGATGACATCACATTCTAGATACATAGACATTAATATGAAGTTGGTTCCCCTTTGCAGCTATAACGGCTTCCACTCTTCTGGGAAGGCTTTCCACAAGATTTTGCGGAGTTTCTGTGGGAATTTTTGCCCATTCATCCAGTAGAGGTAGATTTATGAGGTCCGGCACTGATGTTGGACGAGACGCCCGGCTCGCAGTCTCCATTCCAGTTCAACCCAAAGGTGTTCGATGGGGTTGACGTCAGGGCTCTGTGCCGCCGGTCAAGTTCTTCCACCCCAAACTCATCCAACCATGTCCATATAATGTATCTTAATGAACCTTGAATCTAGACAGATAGAGACTTTCTGTTGCTATGACAATGAGCGTGACCAGTATGTACTGTTACTTCTACAGCCCTTGTGAATTATGCAGTTCTATTATAGGCGATATTATGATGACCACTGATGGAAATTAAGGACTGATTAAGGATTAACTCTTCCTAAGGATTACCTTACTAAGAATTAAACTGAAACCTTCCTTCTCAATAATTTAAAAGATTTCCATTTGAAACAATGATAATGCGCTTCACCGTGTTAAATAGGCCTCGCATCTCGAAACCCTCTCACGGCGTCCTCATCCAGCTAATCGGCTGCTTCTCAGCGGGACGGTAATTCACGATATGAATTTTGTATTTCCACGACAGCGGCGGAAAACAAATGCACCTCCGTCTTAATTAAAAATGCATGTTTACAAAATGAAAAAGGTTTTATTTATATATTCTCTTATAGCCGCGCAGGCATAATGATTACGAAATCCCTGCAGACAAATTTATGCAAACATTGTAAGCTTGCAAGACAAAATAATTTTACATTTTTAATGAAAACGACCGGCGCGCTTTAAATTATTTCAATGTTTGGTTACATTAAAAAGAATAATAGTATTACCACGTGGCAAACGTAATCTTCAACTGTACCAAGGGTTTATTAAAGCCGATACTACTTAAAGGGAAAACAGGGAGAGCTACCGTGTTTAGTCCTCGGCTGCACATCGACTTTGTCAGTAACGCCAAGACAGGACGTCATATGCAAGTGAAGGACTTGGGGTGCTCTGAAAATATGCTACAGAGGGCTGCAGAGACCCTCAAAGTATAAATGAGCTGGGCCCAAGGGCTCTCTCTGATCTCCTCAACTGGCCTTTTGAGAGTTGTGAGGCACCAAGAAGGCCAACAGCCCAATATGGCGATCATCCATGGTCCAAAGTGGTCCAAGGTTTGTTGTCCCCTGGGAATGGTTGGCCAAAGTCTAGTTGACTTTGGCAAAGATAAGCCACATGTTTTTTTTTTCCGCTTCCAAAGCTCTCATCCAACGTAGAAGAATCTCATGGGGACACTCGTCATCATCTCAGTGTTCTAGGCTTCCTCCTGGTCGGCCTGTATGTTACATCCGGTTTGACAAATGTTCAGGGTCCCATATCTGGAGAGCATGTACTGTAACTTTAAATGTCGAGACATCTTGGAGAAAATACTTGCTGGTGTCTTCTGCTATCCCAGATCCCCACCCCAGACTGAATTATTATTATAATCTGAGGCATTAATTAAAACCCCCTATAGCTTCGGCCTTTTTTTTTTTTTTTTTTTTTTAAATCTAGTCATTTTTACACAAAATGGTATCACCGCCAGCATCTAATCAACTTCCTGTCCTGAAGTTCTCTTCCTCCTGGTCACTGCACGATAACAAAGGCTGCCTCAGCAACCTTCAGCAACTTAATGAGAGTGAAGAGATAACTTAATCGTGAACAATCACGTAGAGAGAGGACAGGAAGCTAAGGCGACAAATTAATCTATGTTTAAAAAAAATGCTCAATTAATTTCATAATGTGGAGAACACTAAGAATATACTGTACACATTTCACTCATATTCTAATTTATTGTGTTTATGTTTGTTTGTTATATATTTTTTTTCCAATGTATTCACCCAAAATGAGAAAGACATGGTGAACTTATAGTATGTTTTTCATGTTTGTATGTCGGATCGATAGAGGTCATTTGCAAGTTAATAGCTTTCAATCACTTTGGCTAGGAAAGCATTTGAAACATTTAATTAATATGTGAATAAAAAAAAAACGAACGTTAAGGATTGACCCAAAATATTTGTATTGATTTTACTGAACACAAATGTTTCTACTGTTGAAACTAGCAGAGCCCCACAATGTTGCTATTTCTTGGATTTTCATGAATAATAAAATATCCGAGTGATGATGTTTTAGTATTTTGGGCTACAATAGGTAAATAGCCAGGGGTCACTAAACAAAGACGCACGGCCTATTGATTTCCAGTAAATGAATAGTTACCATATGGCACATCCGCTAAGTACAGGTCTTATGGTCCACAGCTATGATTTAATTAACCTTGCCATTGAAATTTAGTTGAAGACTGGAAAGTGTGTACACCAGCACTTTGCGTAAAGTAAAAGTATAAATAGCAACCTTTACTTATGATATGCCTCGGGCCCATGAATGCCGCCATGACCGCTAGCAAACAAAACATTAGTATTCTAGGAAAATATTTTGCTCTCGTTTGATTCTATCCAGTTGATGGCTGTGACCTTCCGTCCAGTTGGGGGTTTATAAAGCCAAGTGGCCCTAGTCCCTCCTTATTGTTGCCGCACTACTACCGCAGAGTCACATAACATGGCCTCATTGACCTCCTCAAACAGGGTGGTCAGAATTAGGCCTTGGGTTAGCCACTATAGTGTTTTAACTATACATTATAGGGGGCGAGCTCAGGTCTTCTTCTCATTGGGGTTGGGCCTTCAAATTCCAGCAATCCTGCAAAGTCACCTTCAAATTCCTGAAGTTGATCTCCCTTCAGTCTAGTCCCCATACAACCCATACTTTCAGGTGTGCGAATCAGGACACTTGTGTTGAGGGTGTGAATAGAGGTGGGAAGGGGCCACCCTTCTTCCTTACCCGACGAGCCACCTCACCGCAACCATCTGCAGAGCATCTCAAGCTGGCCAAGTGGGAGCTGCGATGGAGGTCTGTGCTTTAACACTACAGACTCCTATCGATTTAATGCACCCGTGGCCAACTGGCCAATGGTCCCCACTGCAGGGAAAAATTGTGACTGTATTGTGAGGACAGAGACACTTGGGAGGTATGAGTTCATTTGTATTTGCTTTCAATATTTTGACTGCTGTGCAACAACAGTGATACGTCTGAATTATATATACTGTTTCTAATGCCAATTTAGCTAATGTCATGAACAGGTTTAAGATGAACAATTCAAACCATTAAACAGTAAGAAAATAAACGTCTGGTGTTGTGACTGATACTGCTACATTAAACAGATTTTCTGCCCGAACAGATAGAAATGTCACAAATGCCTGCGTCTTATCATTTTCCTTCAGCGCGTTATACAATTAGTTCTTAGCCCAAAAGACAGCTGTTACCCTTCACTGTCAGAGTCAAAAGGGTTTTCAGTGACCCGCAGCAAATGTGCTGTAAGCCACGTCTATATTAATGCAAATAATTATTCTCACGCAACCAAACCAACTCACCAAGTCCTTAACAGCCATCTCATTGAACTAAGGTGAACCGACGGCTTAATATCTATGTTGCCTTACATAAAACATCCATGGAATATCCGGACAACAAGACGGTTTTCCCCTAATTCCCCCTAATTCAACATATTAAATAGTGATGTCATAATGTAAAAGGAAGTTTTCTGAAACAATTAACAATTCTTTTTGGGGGAAATAGGAGAAAAAAGATCTGAATGTTTTCCAACATGCAGTCCACTGACAATAATAAATCACTAATTTTGGTAGAATTATTTTTATTGGCCCGATAAGTTAGTTTATAGCGGAATTTGCCGCCTGTCGGAAAATAGTCTCGTTCCGCCGCTACCCGTGTTGGGTGATGAAAGTGTTAAACCGTCACTGGGTTTAGATCCAGACCTATAATAGACTGAAGGGAGTTCATAACATTTGTTGGCACCGTGTGACACTTGCTTTTAACCAAGCATAAAATCCCTTTAATGCGGCGGCGTGCGCCATAAAGCACTGGAAGGGTGTTTCGTGTTCTTTTATTGTCTAGCACTTCCAAAGCTCGAGGAAATCCGTTTCAGTCTGTTTCGGTGCCCAGACTGAACTCACAGAAGATTAGGAAATTTAGTATCAGGAATAACAGACTTATTATTTTAGATTTTAACAAGAATTTAATATTTTTAAGAATTTTCTTCTTTTTTTTTACATTGCCACTTGCAGAGAAGAAAGTAAGATAAGAATAAGAATTTAAAAATGTTGGTTCATTGGGAAGGCTGCTTTTAGAAATATTAGATAATATTTTTGTAAAACGTTAATAATGTACACGGTGGATGGTTTTGATCAGGAGGCGGGGATAGCCTCGGGAGGCGGGGAGTAGGTGGAGAGTGGGTGTGACCAAGCATAACGCAAATGCCCGGAGATTGAAAACGCTGACGCGAAATACAGCAGGTTTCCAGACAGCACCAATACTTGGCTATGCTTGGATGTTCAATACCTGCTATCTTAGCAAAGGGGATGATAGTCCCCTTATTTTGTGTATAGCCCCTTTGCTGTCCCTTTAAATATAATTCCTAATAAGTATCAAGGGAAACAAGTCAACAATACTTAAAACTGTAACTTGGTTTACTACTAAAAAACAACATTACTATTTAAAATTAGTAATAAATGGGTTTCAGCATCACCAAGGAACTGATAAGGGGACAAGTTAGGAGCCAGTAAACTTCTATGGGCGCTCAACGCTCTTACTTGGAAGTTCAGCTGGTATATTCCGCTGCTACCTGCTCTAAAAGAATCTGGTGACAGAGGAGCCAATGGAATCCAATGTGCATTCTGCATACATTGTAGGGTAAGGTGTTCCTTTTAATGGTACAGAATAACATAATATTATATTTTTGTTACTTACATGTTAGGTCATACAGGCTTGACTGAGGCTACAAGAGAAAAATGTAGCAATAGACAAACCCAATCTAAGTGTTTTTTTTTTCCTTATAGTTCATTGTGCTGTCTTATTCATATGTCTGAGCCCAAAAGCTGAAATATATAAGATCATTTGTATGGAAATTCCATCACCTATGGAGTCCTTACAAGAAGAACTTATTTTCTTTGGTCTGAAGATGAAAGTGTTTACCTTGTTTACGGTGGAAGACGGATACTCTTTTGTCTCCCAGGCAAAAACCCAAAAGAAACTTTTTTTTTTATTATTGATTTTGCTATAACTTTGATGTTAAAATTGGATTGCACTGATTTCCACAAAGCCAGGAGGACCTCAACCCTAAGGCTGTCCAAGTAAATTGCTTAAAAAAAAAAAATCTTTCTGAAAGAAAACAATAGAACGCTCTTAATATTAATCTTGTTGCGGAGTAAATTTACCTCTGAGACGCCTTGGAAACTCTAGTCTAGATGCCCGCGTTCAAATAAAAATCAGATATTACGTATTCAGCGAGAGCTCTCAGCGACATCGGAGCAATAATCCTACAGAAATATCTTTCACACGAGAGTCATTTAAACCAAGAGCTACTTTCTCTTTTACGGCTGAAAAACAATTATATCTGTAGTTAGAACACAAACTGATTCAGAGATGGAATTAATCTGGTATAGAGTTAAGGTTTATTAGATCATCTTGCCATAACCTTGAATCTCTTCTGAGTGGGCTTCTAAATAGTGCTCCATCAGAAAGCTGTGCTAGCCTTGGGGTCAAAGAGAGGTCTTTTGGATAATCCTATTATCTAACCTCTATGGTATTGGCCGTAAGGAACCGGTGGTTCATTGACAGAACTTCCCAACAGCAAAACGCCTCTTTCTCCAATCCCATCCCACCCGAATTTGGTCCCTGGAATGTTAAAATACATCTAATTGTCTACTATATTTGTAAAATCACAAATGTTGAAACCTTTCAAACTATCAGGGCCCCTCCCCCTCACATGACTGCAGCACGAATGAATAATTATCAGGGGATGTGAAAGTGGAAAAATTTGACAAAATTAACATTATTATTGTGGGTTAGGATTCGAGAGAATTTAGTAGTTTGAAAAAAAAAAAAGATTTTTGGGAGATACTCCAAAAAAGGTCATGTGGTGCCTACTTCCCACCTGCATTCCCCTGATCCCCACCCACATTCCCCATATAAGGAAATCTTTGGCTAATCCCGCCTTCTCCCGAGCCCCAAGTAAAGCCACTCTCCAAGAAGAAGAGCTTTAGGTAGTCTGCCCTGGGAAGTTCCCACGTATGCTAATAGTTGGCCTTGAATTCAGTAGCACCCCAGAATCTGAATTTAAATGCTTTTTAGGGAATGCTTCCTTTATTTATGTATATTTGTAGGTGAAGACCAAACCCTGGGGTTACGTACCCCACCTGGTGCCCAAAGGCCTCATTAATGCTCTGCAGAGAAGGCTCTAAATTGCAGGATGGTCTCAGTGGGTTAAACGGCTCCTTGGTAAGCAATCCAGCCATGTTATTGGGGGGGTACCTTGACGTAGTGGCGGGCTAAGCGGTATTTGACCGTATAGCGTGATAAAATCCCCCCCCCCACACTCATGCCGCAGACAGGTGCATAAATAGTATTTGCTGGGTGTTCACCGAATTCTAGCTTTTCTCTTGAGACAGCGATACGAGGTCGATTTATGGAGAAACGCGGAATAGGAGCTGGGTGTTTTGTGTGTAGGAATCCATTTTTCCTTCACGGGATTTTTTTTTAAAAAGGAAATGTTCTATAACAGCCGGTAGCTCCATCTAAAGACTTACTTAGCCTTTTGTCCTCCATATATTTCTCATAGTTTAGTTTTAGATTTAAAGTGATGAATCGGGGCAACCAGTTGATTAAGGTCAAGATAAGTATGACTTGTGAAGAGATAATAGCTCACCTGCTTCGGGTCTCTTTCTTCCAATCTTGTCATGACTGACTGCCTTTTTATTTTAGATCAGTAATATCTGAATCACAAGGAGGGTCGCCAGCGGTTCACCAACGCCTTGCAGAAGATGGAGGCAACATACAACTTATCTTGGCAGCGTTGACCTTAGGAGAACGCTTTGCCAATGACCTTAAATATATCTTTCTATCAACATGCGATAGTGTCTATATTTAAAGCACAAAGTTGTGTATTTTGAAGAATACAGATTTATAATAAATGAACCTGTCGGACAGGTTATATTGATAATACTCTATTACAGTGATTTGATTGGCTTGGCCAAGCGATTGCAGGCAGTAAGCGGTTAACTCCATATGTGATCATAGAATTCACTTGAATCAGATATCTCATACTCATTGGGTTACCTCTGTCTCTAGAGTGGAAAATATAAAAAAAGCAACAAAACATCAATTCAGGAAGATCAATACTAGCAAGTAAATAAAGTCAAGGTATCTTCAAACCGTCACGCTATTGAATTACCGTATTTGAGCTTGCTTCAGTTTTGAGCTGAATTAATGCAAATAAGTTTTTCTGAAGTTCTATAATAGTTTAGATTCTGGGAAATTCTGTGCTGTGTGTTATTTATTTTGTGTGAGAATAGAAGTTCAGTTAAGTACGCGCTGATCCGAAATACGGCTTTCCAGACGGATTCCTTCAATGTAAATTTCAGAGAAAAGGTTTTCGGTTCCACGGGAAATTCAAGAATAGTGAATTCTAGAACACTGGACCATTCATAGGTCTGATTGGGCTGTTCTTTACTGATATTAGAAAAAAACAAAAAAAAATTGGAGATATCTGATCTATGTATCTATCTTTCTATATAAAAATGATGAATCTTTTATTTTCACATTTTTAGACTTTTTGTTTAGACTAACGACAAGCATTTCTTGTTTTAGGGTTTTTTTTTTTTTTCTCGGAAATAGCTTACTAGGTGGTGGTAACAAGAATCGATCCATCAGAGTGAGTAATTGAATGATCTAGAAGATTGGTCTGACACATCTAAATTAAGCTAATTACTTGACCGAGGAACACAGCAATAATGCGTTAACAAATAATCAGGTCTAAATAACCTGGTCAACATAACAATCCTCATTAGGTAGCAATAACATAATTAAGCACAAGCAATTTTTTGGAAAATAAAGATGATATGAATAATTTCTCAGATATTTATGGGTATTTGGGATGCAAGGCAATTTTTTTCTTCTTGAAAGATATGGTATAATTCATAAAGCACAATAGTTTATTTAATACACTAATTACCCAAAAGATTTAAAAACGTACTTAAAAAATATATATATATGGTTTTTCTCAACTACGTGTCTCGGAGGCACATTGGAAGAGATAAACAAAAGGCAGTTCAATGCTCTCTAACATCCCGACAGACAAATATAGTAGTACGTCAAATAATAACAGATTTTATGGTTGAGCTCTTCCAAAAGATATCAATCCTTCTCACACTTCATACCTACTTTATTGCAGACTAGGAGCTGGAGGTCAGACGTTGGCATTTATGAGACAGATATTAATACAGAAACAGCAACATCTTACAAACTGGACGGCGAACGTCTCTTGTGACTGATCGACATCAACAATAGAGAAGTGTTTATAGCTACAGTTTTTCATTCTACGTTAAAAGGATTGTGAATATTTTTTACATGGAATTCTATGGTTGTTTACATAAAAGAACAAATAATAATACTATATAATAATAATAATAATAATAATATATTAATACATTATTATTATTATTAAAAATTATTATTATTGTTATTATTATTATTACTAATTCAAACTTCTAGAAAAAAATCAAGTATGTTGACTTACTCTGGAGCTCACTACTTCCAAAGACACATTCTGGGGTGAAGCACTGGGTACTAGGGAAAAAAAGAAATAAAAAAATATATATAAAAAAAATACCAACAAAAAAAAATCAAAATAAAATACATACAGGTATAGTAATTATAAGTAAAAAATAGTTTTCCATTAAAGTTTTTAGTAGATTTAGCATCATTTTGTTAATCAGCAAACCATGAAATTGTCTCTGACTAAGGAAAAATTCTAATCTCAAATTTCCCAAGACAAAAAAAAAGCCTTGGCCACCAAGTATCCCCAGTGAAAGCAAATTAATAAAGGATTGTAGGGTATGCATTGCTGGGCAAAGTGGGCAAAGTATGAACAAAAGTTGGCAGAGATACCGCCCATCAAGGTGCTCTTCTTTAATAGCATCTCCAAGAAAACGTAGATATTATGGAACTAGTCCAAGGGCTACTACTAATAATTAATGTCTGGAACTAGAGGCTAACAAGTTGAGATGTGATATAAGAAGCATTTCTTTAATGGTGGAGTGGGATAATTGGAATGGGCTACAAATATTGTAGGGGTTAAAATGGTGGGGTAATTAAAACATGTATGAAATAGGCATAAGAGTATTTTATTCAATGCCAAGACGTATATATACGTCAATATGTGCATTAAATGAGCCAGTGGACTCACAAAGAGAACATACGTTATATTGGAACATAATAAATATACTTGAAAATGCATACATGCAATACAAAGAGAAAACATGTTTAAAGCTGTATGTGGAACCAGTATGCATAAATAAAATATTTATATGCTGCATTTTTATTTCAAAGATGCTTTACAAAACACGAGAGGAGATGATAGGAAAACATATTTTTACCAGCAGGGAAGAATTACAGTGTTTAGACATTTTCAATTTGACCTAGTATTTGTTATATCGCTGTATGAAAATAAAATGCCCCGAAGTTTTCTTTGCTAAAAATAAACAACTGGAAATACATAGAAACATGAGATGTAGGTCATCGAAAGTATGACAAATCTGTTTTCTTTAGAAAAAAAAAATGAAGTTTTATCACATCGGTTATTTAATCGTACAATTAAAGAATATTTAGTGAAATGCTTATGTTTATGAACTCGTCAATTTAATGTAACAAGTTGAAATGCATGTAGAGGGAATGTAGAACGCGGAGAAAACATTAACTCAGTACAAATAATAATGTATGCTGGAAAAAAAAAGGAAAAAAAAAAGATTACAAATATATATATATAAAAAATATAATAAAAATAATGTAATCAAAAATAATATTAGAAACACAGTAATTACCAACAGAAATGCAAGTAAAATAGTAGAACAGCAGGTGGTTTGGAAATGTGATATACTGGATCAGGTTCTATTTGCAGAAGTTATTTGTAAAGCAATGAAAAGTTTTTTTACCTATTATATATAACCAAAAAATGCTATTTTTTTATGCGAAACATCTGTAATTTATTCGCTGCAACATATCAATGATTTTTTTGATTAAAATTCCAATAACATAATTAACCTTATCTATGGTTAGGTATCATTTTGGAAACTCTTTTTCTGACCCTTTAGGACTACCACTGGACATCTGTGTCAGTTATCCACAATTCCATCCAGTAACATGTCAATCAAAATTCGGACTGTGTCTCAAGTCGCACTTACCATCAGAAAGGGTCACGACCGTATGTTCTTCGGAAGAGACACCGGGTCCATAAAGATTGTAGGCCAAGACTCTTATGCTGTATTCTGTAAACTTTCGAAGGCCTTCCAATCTGTACGCGTGTCCATCTACTTCGATATTCTGGTGGGTAAAAGCCAACAGAATAATTACCGTTACATTAGGGATGAAAGCTGCGCTTCATCATTCAGCAGTAATGTGTGGCAGCGTAGTAACCTTTTACGCATTTACCGGTGAGGGATGGAAGGGAAGAAAGTATCTGCCCATAGTGGTCTTATGCGGAAGCAGGCAGATCCTTGCCTCCATCAGAGAAGGAAGTCATAGATCTTCTAATGGAGTCACAGATCTTCGCCGGCCACCACTGAACCATAAAACGGACATCTGCCCTCCGTCCTTTCCAACCCAACCTCTGCTGTGGCAGTGAAAGCCATCTATGATCTCCCACGCTGGAAAACGTAGTTTATTTGTTGGCCGAAATGTTTATATTTCGATGATTTTTGTAATAAATACGCAATGAAATATTTAACTTATAACTAGTAAACTAGTGTTTACAATAAAAAAACATGTATTCCAAATCAATGTTGTTTTCCCCATTTCAAAAAAATGTATTCTTGTATTTGAAACGTATCGTGTATCTTCTTCTCAAAGACTGATATAAAGCCGGTAATTTCGTAATGATAGATTTTCTTTTTTTTTTTTATGATAAAAGTTATTTGAAAAGGTAATAAGAACGTATCACAACTCCAGGGGAATAATCTCAAAGTAACAAGCTTCAATCTTTAATTATCTCAAAGAGCTTTCTTTTTTTTTCTTTTTTTTTGGTGTTAAAATTATGAAATTTTGTTACGCTCTAAACCAATTATCTTTTCAGGTGCTGAAATCTCTATCCCTAACGTGAAGTGGTGCGTTCCAAACATCCATTTTCATTGCTCTCCTTCCTCGCACTTGATATTAAATGACTTTGATTTATGACTCTGCAGATGAAAGTTAAGATACATGAAGATGAACTATGCGGAATACCAATGAGTTGTTTTCATACTGGAGTAAAACCAAATTAAAATGCTGAAATCACTCAAGTTTTTTGATTATGTAATAGACAAGAGTGAAACTCCCATTCAACCTTTAGAATGCCCTAGAAAATGAATTTATTTGGGGGGGGGGTTGCGATTAAACTTGACTGCGTCCTTATGTTTTTCTCCAAATCATATTTTTTGTAAAAAAACAAACAAACTAGATGCAGTTAGATCATTAGATATATACAGTGTGGGAATCACATAGTCAGGGATTTTTTTTTTACCAGTGTTGCTAATATGGGTAACATATTTGATATTTTTCGATAAAAATAATTGGGTATTGATCTGGGGTTTTTTTTTCCCATTGTATTGGGGTGTACCAGCGCCATTACAACAGTCAAAATCAGGCATGGACTGGCCATCTGGAGGCTAAATATGTCATTCTCAACGCTACATGAGCAGAAAAAAGTAACGTGTTGCCATGCCTATCCATCAGGCGGCCGCCATCCTTAAAATCAGTCCAGCCCTGGTAAAAAAAGACCACTTAATACTCAATCCTCAATCATTCCAAGAATTCCTAGGAACAAGTGCCACTGGGATAACTTAGTGCCCCTCTTGATCCCCCAAAGTCAAACAACAGGTGGGATAAGTGAGATCTTGGGCTTAGTAAAGGTGAGTAGAGTCACCAGATCGAGTTTTTCAAGCCTAGTTTGCCTTCTTCAAATAGAGCCTTGGGCAGATCTGATAACAGATTATAAAATGATGACACCTCGGGAACTCAAGCTCCAGAAAAATAAAATCACGTATTCAAAAAAACTTCCGGTTTCAGCCACGATGAGGAAATATCCAGAAAGCCTGACTGTAATCAGGAAACCCTACGGACAATCTAATATGATGAGCTTTCATATAAGCCACATGCTTCCTAAATTTCTCATTTTCTCCATTTCAGAATAAAATATACATTCCTCTGGTATTTATTCATCACCTCTGATCATGTCCATTAGCTTGTGATCTACCTCATTGCTTTCATAATGTTCATGCATGTTTTAAAAGTTAACCATACAGCACACACGTTCACTTCCTTCTGATTACTTTGTATCCCCTGCTAATGATGTGACGTCTAGCTTTGCTCGTAATCACTTTAGGGTCAGTCCAACTAATGAAGTAAGACATTTCCTTTCTGCAGTAATCCTTCCTCCTTCCGATGGTTAATGGTTATTTCATCCAACGCCCTTCAGGATTTTCAAAGTCCTCTTTTATATAGTGTGAATTACCCTAACATGATTATATTTCATATCAAGCTTACGGCGGCTGTCACGGTACCCTAAGCTTGACGCAGGACAAAGTAAATGTATGTATTAAAAGACATGACGATTAAGAGATGAAAGGAAGAAAAGGAAGAAAAGGAAAAAGGAGAAGAAAGGAAAACCCACATATAAAATCACGTAGTCTCTATTCTCTCCAGGAATCCCAATTTTTGTTTTGCATAGAAAGCAGAATGTAGACAATTTTTCTAAAGAAGTCTTGAGCAACCGGTTTGACATAACGGCTAAGGTTCTAGTTAAGAAAATGTTCTTCTCCCACTTGTTGTACATTCCTTGTAACTTTCTGAGGGTCACCTTGAGGTGTCCTGAGTATCTCCGATGGCTCATGAATCACCGTTTGAGCCTCACTGGTCTCACTAGAAGATCTCTGTTGGTTCGGTTACATTTCAATTTTTTTGCTGATTTGATTTTTATATATAAATTATTATTATTATCTAAATGTGGACTAGTAAATATGGACAATTTAATACTCAGTTCTTCAACTGATTCATGAAAATTCAAGTGAGAGGAATGATTGGAACAGACTATACATTTCGAATTCAATGTCATGTATTAATATTGCATCAAGGTGAGTCATTTCCACACCTGATCCCATTCCACCATAACCATGAAATATTGATTTTTAATTTTTTGTAAAATTTGAATCGTCATTTTTGTTGCACATCTTAACATCCCGGTATGGTTAATTTTAGATTATTTTCCAGAGGATCCAAGTGAATTGATCAAATGCTTTTTGACAATATGATTATTCTGTCACAATCAGTTTGATGCTAACTATATTATTTCCATGAATATAATGTTTTTATTCAATAAAACCTGTATTTCTAGTGTATTTCCCACCTGTTCTCTCCCTGAAATTGTTTCCGTGCAGAACACTCTGAAGCCTTGAACTGGACCGTTTGCATAGGCCGGAGGTTCCCAAGAAATTAGGACTGAGGTAGGTGAGGTAGAGATGACTTGCAAATTTTCCACTGGTCCCGGAACTTGTACTGTAACAAAAACAGATTTTTAAGCGTGAACAGGTGAACCATTCTAGTACCGCAGGCATACCTGAGAACTTCCACAGGTAGGCTAAGTGAAGCTCTGGGGGAGTGGCTATAAGAGGGGGCAGGGCTTGTTGCAATTTCAGATGGGCAAGTCACATGTGGGGGTGGGGCTTGTCATATAAGGAGGTAAGGCTATCGCCAGATGTTTTAGTGGGAGGGGAGTAGGCAGGGAGTGGGCGTGGTTAAACACCGACCCCCTGCCTGGAAAACAAAGAAGGTGACCCAAAGTCCTGGGGAAGTAGGCCTTCACCCCAAGACACCGGGTCAAACCCAGAGAGTTTCCCGGTATGGCCAAAGAGCGGACATGCTTAAATATTAAACACAGTGTGATTATAAGGAGTCATGCGCTAAACATATATAAAACTAGGAACTCTCACGCACATAGAATACATCAGTTTTGTGCTGCATCCACCCAATGAAATTACCTCCTAAGTGCAGCTTCCCATAGCAAGTAAAACATATTGTTGAGTTGGTTGAACACATCAGGAGTGGCATTAAAAGTGATTCTAATGAAAAGTTTGGAACCTAGTGTAACCATCCTAGCAACCAACAGAATACTTTTGCTGATTGAAACCTATTTCTTGGTAGCTATGGTGATTTCGCCAGCATCACTTTTTATATATAACCCCCCCCCATGGCGCGTCCATGCTATGACCCAATGCAAGAAGTATTTCTTTCTTTATGAAGTCATCAAGCAGGCTGCCAAATGGTCTTTTTACATAGGCATCCATTTGAGAAACTCTATAGGTTCCATCCAGGACAGTATGCAATGGTGTATGGAGGTTGCTGCCTAACTGGCCCATTGAGCAAGGAGCCGGTCATCGGTAAAGCGACTACTCCACCCTAGAATACGCTGCCGATGGTAGTCAGAATGAGTTCCTTGTTAGTATTAATGCAATTAACTAATCAGAAAGGTTCCAATTAGATCGGTTTCTTCTTTTGGCAGAATCTTAATTCTGCTTAACGCTGGACATCACTCCCTGTGCCAGCCTGGAGCATGTAGTATTAACACGTAACCGACAGTAAACGTACGATTCAGCAGCCCCATTTCCAAGCCTGTGTCTGTAGATAGGAAAATCCTGCAGCATATCAACCAAATTGTTCGTGGTTCCGTAATAATAACACGATAAATTATTTTTTTGGCATTTATCCCTTTAAAATATAATTAGAAGTAATCTACAAGCGTTCTGTTGTCATCAGCACATTTGGAAAGCTATCAGGGTTATGATTTCATTATAGGCGATAATTTTTTTTTTTTTTTTTTTTACCTTTAACGTTTCAGGAGACTTTGATAAACAATCCCTAAAGCCATATAATTTAACAACATTTTCTATACCTAATTGGTTTTGGTGACATTAATGAAAAAAAACAGAACAATGTTAAATGCAAACCGAGACTGAGGACAATCTATCAGCAGCGAAATCATCTGTAAACATATAAAAGGAGCAAAATAGTGCATTTCATTATATGACCTGGATGCAAAATCAATCATTTAAACTGTTTTTTTTTTCCATTTATCCACAGAAATGTTTTAATGTGCTTCTGCTTCATCGGCCCTCTTTCTGTATTTAATATCTCTATACCAAGCTGCAATCATTTTGGAATTGATTCTATCTAAGTAAAACAATAGCTTTGTATTTTTTTTTTTATTGTGTATAAAAATATTTTAAAGAAGAATAGTAATAGCTCTAATTTATCACATACAATATTTGAATTATTACTCATTTTTTATTGTCAGCCGGCTAAGCAAAACCATGTTATAATAAAAAGAAAATTCTCTTTCACAGATCATTTTCCTGCGTCATAAAACCTTTTTTTCTGGGAAAAATTAAAATATTTGCTTTCATTCAAGGCAGAATGTAGAGTATGGCCTTAGGTAACTTCTGTATTAACCCTTTCAACCCTGAAAGCATAAGAACATGTCTAGGGTTAGAAAAATAGAACTAGACTTTTTTTTAAATTCACATATAACTATGGAAATGTATCATATTAATTTTTCTTCCAAAAAAATCCTGTTTTTTTTCATTTATTTTTTGATTCAACATATTTGTAGCAAATGGCGTAAAACTATTAATTGTTGTTTTAACGATTGATTTTTTTTTATTTCAGTAGAAAACTTAATTTTGTTACGAAAATACAATTTTCAGGACATGAAAAACAATATAAAATGTAAATAATAAATTATAATGTAACATTAAGTCTGCATATTTTTTTTTTTTGCTAGTAACTCAGACAGAAACAATTCAAATAATAATAAGACTGGATGGAAAACTATGTCAGTGCTGTAGAAATGATTTATTTTTCTACAAAATCTATCCACTGCATGTATCTGTCAAAACTGTGTGGGGTCCATTTATCAAGGCCCCTGAAAACTTGGGCTCTTCGTGATTTATGGCATTATTAAGAACTGTATGACCATTGTTAGGGAAATCCAATTTATCACGCTGGGGTCCTTAACAAAATCTACTCGAGTCACTACAGACTAGTAAGTATAAGTAGGCATATATGTAATAATCTTAAACAATGGGGTTGAAGTATGGCTTATTTTTAAATATTAGAAATGCAGTTTTTCCCCCCTTTCTTCTCCTCTTGATGTTGATAATTGGCATAAACTGGATAGTATGTCTTATTATATTTATTGTATATCGTAAGTTTGTCTTACATATTTGTTTGTTACCTGTCTGTTATAACCTTTCTTTTTTTAAAAATTTAATTTAAAAAAAAAAGAAATGCAAAATCCATTTTTTTAAAAATAAAAGAATTAAATAAAAAAACGGTAAAAGAATTAAATAAAAAAATGGTAAATTGAATATGATGCAATAAATTAGAAAATTATGCAGAACCATTACTTGGACATAGAGGGGGATGGGTCATTTTAATAGAAATATTTTAATAGATACATTAAATCCCACTTGCTAAAACGTTCATCATGACAAATTTACAATTTCATCTAACTACAATTTTTATTTCTCGTCATGCTATAAAAATATACCTTCCATTAGCCCTCTATAGCTTGAGCTAGATTGTGAATGGTACAAAGCACCGAACTGTGTAGAGGAATTTAAAAGCCAATGACCCTGGGCTTCAAAATGATGGATTTGGGCTTGAATTAATGAATTGATTGACCCATTACTTCCCCAGGTCTTGGTTGCTCTTGAATTTCTAATCCTTGAAATAAATCTATTTTTTTTTTTTTTGAAAGAGAATTAGAAAACTGCATACACAACAAACAGCTTAGTGAAAAATATTTTTCTGATAAAAGTCGCCGAGCTATTAAACACTTTTGACATTTAATCAACCATCGTAATTGGGATAATAATCAAAATTAATAAGGCTCAGGGTAACATTTAAAAAGGGCGAACTGATGTTTTAATCCTACCTTTAGTTTCTATAAGAGAACTATCCAGCTTTTTATTTCTTAATACCGGACCTGGACTGGCCATGGACCACCTTTGCTTGTGGCCACGCGCCATGTACACATGCAAATGATTTGTTAGCCTAGGGCCTTAAAGTGCCAGGGCCAATTTTATTGTTTTAGGCACTGCTACAAACATACACTGATTTAAACCTTTGTCGTCCCACTAAAACATGTTTGCTCTGTCTTCATGTATGGAACTGACGCCCTCTAACTTAATGTTCATGATAAGTTTCCCTTGCTCCTTGTACTCAACTCCCCAACAACCTACTGTTACAGATTCATGTATGTACTTAACCCTACACCTTAACAAGGACACAAGTGTTCCGAGGTTCCATGAAGTATGTTGGAGCCAGCCAATGTCCATCCCAAGCTCTTTCCTTGGATGACTTAGTACATCAAAGGCCCACTTTACATATTAGAAATATACAGAGCTCAAAAAAAATCAGACACGGTGTATAGAAAAAGTTATATTTTTAAACGTTTGCTAGTCCAATGCAACTGGGACTGTCTACGTAAACACAGGCGTCCATACGACTCTCTGTTCTGATGGCAGACAATAGCTCGGTAAAGGTGAACTGCTATCCTATACAATGACATTAAGTCTTGTAACTTTTAAACTTTTTGATAAAACTACATATAATTGTATCTGTCATCTATTGAGCTGTCCATCTTTGTTCTCCCTCTGTGGGGGAGTGGCTTTGTATGGGGGCAGGGCTAGTGGTGGGGGCCGGGTTGGCCCCGCAGTGCCTTTCATGGGAGAGAAGGTAAGCTGGGATCAGGAGAAAGTGGCAGGTAAGCAGGTGGAATATGGGCAAGAAGTGGGCGTGGTCCTACATTGCTGAAGTGGGCGTGGTCATACATTGCTCTGCCCAGGGAATGAAAAAACTGACCTGGAGACCCAGGGAAGCAGGGCTTCACCAGGAGACTCCAGGTCAAACTCAGACAATTCCCAGGTATTTATACATGCCATCCAACATCAAATATATGTAAAATGTTCTATATCAGGGGTGTCCAACCTGCGGCCCTCCAGCTGCAGCAGGACTACATCTCCCATAATGCTCTTTCAGCTAAGGGGCTGGCTGGGGAGTATGGGAGATGTAGTCCTTCAGCAGCTGGAGGGCCGCAGGTTGGACGTCTCTGCTCTATAATGACTATTTATAATATTGCTGATACAGTAAAATGTACTGTACTATAACTCTCTGTTGACTCTCTGCTAGTTCTCCTCCAAGTCACAGTTTGTATTAAATTTCTTTCATTCTCAGGATTTGGAAGATAAGGAGTTCATTAACTTCTTGGCAGCCTCTGTCTATGCTGGAGATAAATAGAGAAAGACAAATAGATTTCTACATTAAATTATTGAGCAGAAGTTTGAGAGTGACTTCAATTAAGAATGAATCTTCTGCGTTGGAAGGCTCTGGGAGATTAGATCTTTTGTCTTCGAGTTAATTGATAAATCCTTTATGATTGTGTTGCCCAAGCATTAACTAAAATATCATAGTTTATAACAGAATGAGGATTGTTTAATTGTATTTTTAGGAGTAATTACCTTATAACTTTATACTTACATTTCAAGGCTATTGGTAGTTCTTTATGGGATGAAAGAATTTTAGGGTGACCATGTGAGACTATTAATTATTATTAAATATTATTAAGCTTCATTAATGCCTGAGAAAGGGACCAAACAACTTGGTCTCGAAAGCTCGCAATTAAACTCTCAGTTAGCCAATAAATGGTATCATTTTAACTATACTTTTCTCATGTGAGACTATTGAACGGTTATATTTATTAGTCCTCGACATTAAGCGCTTAACCCTTATAGCGCCTAGGGGTGTGGCTTCTAAAATGGGGTGGGATTGGACCTTTGCAGGGGCAAGGCTAGCCTTAGGTAGGATTTAGTGGACGGGGAGTAGGCAGGAATTGAGCATAATAAAATAATAATAAAGAATAAAGAAAACAAATCTATATACTGAAAAATAAATATATGTCCCAAAAATAATGATATATAAATACCACATAGTAAAAGAACATATATATATATATATACTGTATATATATATATAAAGCCAGCATAACCTGGATGATTAAAACAATTGACCCAATTATAAATCATGGCAACTGAATAATTTAAATGGCAGGTTTAACCTAATATG
This sequence comes from Spea bombifrons, assembly GCF_027358695.1. Classification (NCBI taxonomy): domain Eukaryota; kingdom Metazoa; phylum Chordata; class Amphibia; order Anura; family Pelobatidae; genus Spea; species Spea bombifrons. Next base: position 157,442,723 of record NC_071087.1, read on the forward strand.
ATCAATGATTAATCAATACCTTTCTTAAACATCCCTAAATCATTGTGTGACGTTTCTATAATGGTTCTGTAGCATGATAATGCCTTTAGACAGGATCCTATACGTCCTTAAACTCACAGAAATTAATATTAATTATAAAGAGACAAACCCCATAGTTTCACCTACAAAAGGTCTGACCTTTGCAAGCTTAATGAATCAGAATTCACGTTCTTTAATTAATTCGGATGTGTGTCATATAGGAATAAAACATATAGGGAAAACTCTCATGACTTGGTCATTCATACCGCGGCTGGTAACATACAGTTTAGCGAATAAACCCCTGACAAAAGTTACTTGTAAGAGGTGAACTTTCCATTTTTACTTTACCGAGAGGGTGGTAGGTAAGTGCAGCCTCCCAGCAGAAGTGGTAGAGTGAAGAAGTTCCCAGGTATGGGTACCATACACTAATATAAGTATTAAATGGATGCAGACTGAAATACATACTTGTTTATTTAATCAAAATATCGTTATTTGTTAACATAAAAGTAAAAATAAAATAAAATAAAAAAAACAAGAAGATTTTGGCTCATTAAAACCACCATAGTGAATTTATCCGTAGGCTAGAACCATCCATAAAAGTGTTTATGCTTTAGTTCACTTTTGTATGGAAAATTCTATAGAGAATTGACAAGAATGATCTTTTTTTTAAAAAAAAATAAAAAAAAATGTTTCAACTCGTCTTGTGTGCCCAGCAGCGATATTCCTAAAAGCTAATATTATGTTGTGTAACATCTGCTCTGCCCGCCGGCTGCCATGCATTTTCATATGCGACATGTGAGCGGTAGATGCCGGGTAACCAGATGAGCACACAGTCCTCGCTATGAGAAGCGAGCAGTTACTGAAGTTCTGTAGATCATGTTGACAACGTGCTGGATCAAATTATGTGCAGAACGTTTGCTCTTCTCTATTTTAAGCCAAGCTGTGAGCTTCGCACATCATTTCTTATCCACATATCTTCAATGCCACAAGAAATATACCCTCCTATTGTCATGAAGTTGACGGACAGGTGGGAAAAGAGAAGACCATAGTGTGCGACACTGACATCATCTTTCATTGAGTATGATGACGTCTGTTAAAGGGGAACTCCAATCAAATGTCTTCTGTCTCTAGTATCCGGTTAAAAGTGGGTTTTTAAAAATATTGCACTATTTTCTTTTTGAAATAGTTTTAGTTTTTTGCCCCATAATATAATGTTTTCAGGCAGCTGTATATCTGAGCCCCAATCTACTGGACAAATACCCGGACTCCTTCTCATACTGCCAGTGGGGAACAATAGAATGGCTCTGTCTTAGTCACCCAGTTGGACACTCAAACTTATTAAAGTCTATGGAGGAACGGACTTCATTAGCATTGCCATAAAGCATCAGCTCAGTGTGGTGTTTCAGCAGGGAAAGTCACCCAAAATATCGCATAACTGACAACAATGGCCGCCTCCAGGTCTGCAGATAAAGGGAGTTTATGGGGACAAAATGAGATAAAACCAGGTTTTTGTCACCGACCGACATTACTGTATATAGCTCTGGGGAGTTATATTACTGTATCCAGCACTGGGGGTTATATTACTGTATACAGCGCTGGGGGGTTATATTACTGTATACAGCGCTGGGGGGGTTATATTACTGTATACAGTGCTGGGGGGTTATATTACTGTATACAGCGCTGGGGGTTATATTACTGTATACAGCGCTGGGGGGTTATATTACTGTATACCGCGCTGGAGGGTTATATTACTGTATACAGCGCTGGTGTTTATATTACTGTATACAGCGCTGGGGGTTATATTACTGTATACAGTGCGGGGGGTTATATTACTGTATACAGCGCTGGGGGGTTATTTTACTGTATACAGCGCTGGGGGGGGTTATATTTTTGTATCAGCGCTGGGGGTTATTACTGAATAGAGCGCTGTATTTTATGCTTATTTTTATTTTCTGACCATCCCTTTCAAATTCTCAGGGAATAATGGTAGACTCCATCACCATAATTAAGATGTATTTGTCTCCAAACATGCTATATATATATATTTAAAAAAAATAACATAAAAAAAAACTTAAGTAACAACTCCAGCTAATATCGAGATAAGATTTTAAAAATTATTTTTTTTGTGTGTGAATTAACTTCATTTTTTTATTATTATTATAGTCTTATGTTTAACCCACACATAATGTTCCATCCATGACGTGTAGAATGCTTTGTGTTAGTGTGACAAAAACAAACATCACATCTGCTCCTAGAAAAATATTTTTTGGCTGCAAGATTTAAAAAAAAGTCACACGACGTCTAATCAGCCGGCCTGCGGAAAAAACAAAATACCTACAGCGACACCAAATACAAGGCTGGTTATTTATTTCTAATGCTCAGGATCTGTTCCCCACCTTTCTGCACGAGCGGCCATGCAGATAACAAAATAATAACGGCAGAAAAAAAACAAAATGTGCCGAAAACAGGTGGGTGCAAACAGGCCTGCAGAAACGTACGGGGCGAGCAGTCTCGGTATCCGGGTGGTCGCCTGCCCGAAATTAATTCTGTTTTTTAGTTCTTTCTCAATGGAGCTCAAACATCCTGCAATGCACCACAATGTTTATGGCGGTTAACGTAGCGTCCTGAACCCTTTATGTGCCAAAATGGGGGGAGAAGGGCCGAACGTGCGCCCTGACATTACTTGGTTAATTCCGGGATCTCTCTCTCTCTACCATATTTGTGGGACTTGACTTTCCACTTGGTAAAGAAAGTGAATTTATAATAAAAATCTAGCAATTGGAAAATAAGTACATAGAAATGGGACGGAAAAAAACCACTAATTAAAGAGAAATAATTGTATTAAGCATGGAAAAATATTTTTGATTATTTACTGTATTTAGGATGAATTCTTAATCATATTTTTTTACTTTCTAAGCAAAATACTAGATATATTGTGCATACAAATATATATATATATATTATATATAAATATATATATATAATATTTAATAATATATATTTATAAAATTTGGATTTGAAAAAAGAGGGAGAAAGATCATGGTCATTTAAACATTTTGGAGTTAAAAGAATAAAATGTAAAATAAATAATTTTTGACCCTTCCTTGAATATCACGTTTATGGAAAAGCTACAAAGATTAAGTTAAGTCTCAGCACCGATTCTTGCCATGATTGGCTGTTAGAAGCAGCCAATCAGTGGCAGGAAAATGCTCCCATTGATAAGATGCAGTACAAATAAAAGCATGCAAATAAAAAAAATACCCAAATATCAGCACAATTCTCTAAATAGCGTGATTCCATTCAGTTCATTCTATAGGTGTTCTGCTTGTTTTATATTAAAAATTGTAAAAAAATAAATAAAAAAATTTAAAGTTCATGAAGAAAGTGGCAAAAAACAACGGTCAGGTTCTGTGTATAATACTATTATAAATTTACATAAAACATTGAATATTCTTCGGCTGCATAATACATTTATCCAAAGAACAAACAATTGAACGTTTGCTTATTTAAGAAAAACGAACACACTTTTTAATTATGATATTTTGTGAAATGGAAAATAAATGATAATTCTCTGGGTCGCAGTATGTGGCATGATAAGATTAGACATGTTCTGTAACTCGGGTGAATTATGATTTACATGACTTTGGTAAAATAAAATGAAAGAGGGAGATGGAGATTATTAAGATTTAATCTTGGGCTCAGAAAAAGCTTTCCATTAAAAACCCAGCCCTTCAAAATTTTATGAATATATATATAAAAAAAAAGACAGAATCCAGGGTAACCGATCTTTTAAAGAGATTATAGAAGGGGTTTTTGAAGCAATTTTAACAAATAAATGGCTAAAATACTCATTTTCCAATCTTTTCACGTCTCATGATCTCCAATGTTCTGGCTCTGGTAAACTAAGTCCATACCCAAGTAAACAGGATAAATTAACCAAAAATGCTATTAACCCCTTACGGACAATGGGCGGTCATTAAACCCATTGAAAACAATGCATTTTGAGGGCTTGTACATGTACGGACTTTGTCATTAGGGGGTTAAGAAAATAAGCACCTCTAAAGCTAAAAATGCGGATAGATTGTAAGCTCCCGAGACCAGATACCTCCTTCTCCTTCCGTTCCAATATATTTTAATGTGTGTTAATGATACTATCAATTTTTAACTTGCCTTTGTTAAATATTTTCCCTGTGCCTATTGTAACCGCGCTATGGAATCTGTTGGTGGTATATTTATGTTATGGGGTGTAAAGGGGGAGGGGTATGTTTAATTCCAGGTCTTTACATGGAATAAGAAACTGTTCTTAGCATACATTTTAGAGGACTATTGTTACAAAGCAACATTGTAATTAAAGTCGATAAGCCCATCAAGGTCAACTCTTCTACCGATCATTCCTACTTTTCATCCAAAAGAAGGCAAAAAAATAAAAAAAAATAAAAACCCCAGTAAAGCTATTTTTTTTGTCTTATTTTGACACTTAGAGTCAAAAGAATCCCCCCCCAAGAGGTAATCATATTTCTCATTGGATCTAAACTAATAATGTTTATTCTAGCATTTATAGCCGTGTATGTTCTGCTTTTCATAGAGCGAAAGGAAGAATCGTGTACATTTTTAGTAAAAAAAAAAAAATAAAACTCTACATCTGATCTATCTTCTCTGGGAAAAATAGAACAATAAACTATTGTGTTAAAAATGAACAATGCCAAACATATAACATATCCGAAAACTGTAGGTTTCTTGTAACGTGTCTCTTTGGGTCAATGTACTGCTTACGACTCTTATAAAACATTCAGTTTAAGATCCCTTTCCCTACTTTAGAATTATTAAAAAAGACAACCCCAGTCAAAGAGACGAAATAGTCAAGATTGTTATATATTTTCAGATTTTCCGTTAAATACCGTATTTATCGGCGTATAACACGCACTTTTTTAACTAAAATATGAAGCTGAAACCCTACCTGCGTGTTATACGCCGATAAATCCTAGAGCCAGTGGCGGAACTACCGGGGTCGAAACTGCGACCGGGCCCTGGAGTTCTGACAGTCAGGGGGGGCCCAAGGGGTGCCGAGCGGTTGCTGAAGACGACCGCTCGGCAACTCTCGGGCCCCCCTGACTGACAGAAATCCAGGACTCCTCTGCTGGCGGCCGCCTGCCGCCTGCCTCAGCCGCCGCCGCCTGCCGCCTGCCTCAGCCTCAGCCGCCTGCCGCCTGCCGCCTGCCTCAGCCGCCGCCTGCCTCAGCCTCAGCCGCCGCCTGCCTCAGCCTCAGCCGCCGCCGCCTGCCTCAGCCTCAGCCGCCGCCGCCTGCCTCAGCAGCAGCCTCCGCCTGCCTCAGCCTCAGCCGCCGCCTGCCTCAGCGCTTCAACTCCTGTGTTGGAAGCGTGAGGCGTTTGTCTCGGGTGCCGGCGCTCAGCATTGAAGCGCCGGCACCCGAGACAAACGCCTCACGCTTCCAACACAGGAGTTGAAGGTAAGTGACCGGGGTGGGGTTAGGGAGAGAGAGAGGAGATCCTGAGAAGGGGGGGTTAGGGTGTGTGTGTCTGAGTGTGAGTGTGTCTTACTGTGTGTGTGTCTTACTGTCTGTGTGTCTTACTGTCTGTGTGTGTGTGTGTGTGTGTGTGGTTTCCCAGATAGCAGTGATTCTGATGACGTTTTTTTTGTTCAGTTTTTTTGTTCAAAAATGGGGGTGCGTGTTATACACCAGTGCGTGTTATAGGCCGATAAATACGGTATTATATAAAAACTATGTGAAAAATAAAAAGATAAAGGGATCTACTATATGTTTTGTGTACATTTCCAATTGCCGGCCTGCCAATCATTAAAGAAAGAAAGAAATATAAATAAAGGTAAAATGTTTTTGGATTTACTAAAGATGCTTGGAAATTCAGACGTCAAAAAAATAAATAAAAAGAAAAAAAATAATAAAAGGAAAATAATAAATGTATTTGGACGTGAGACGTCAGTCAGCCGATATTGTGAATATGTTCATTTCACAAATACATGTCAACGGAATGCAGCAAACTAACGCTTTATGTGTAGGTAATTACATGGTAAGGAAATAACGGAAAATATGTGTTAATCCGTAAAGTGTAGTTTTATGTATTTTGTCATTATTTAATACAACAGCAGCAAATAGATGTACGTAGGAACGTGCATTTGCACATAAATCATGTATGTAAAGGTGACATTAATGCATTAAAATAGAAATGATAGAACTTGGAGGCAGATAAGAACCGTGCGACCCGTCTAGTCTGCCAGATTTTCCTGATGTTAAGACTCAGACTTAAATCATTCTTCTCTTAGATCCAGGATAGCTTTATGCCTATTCCATGAATGTTCCCCTCATTGTATTAACCACTACCACTTCTGCCTGGAGGCTGTTCCATATACGCCCTCCCAGTGCTCTTCCACCCTCTGAAATGATTAATGAAAGTAGTAAAAAAAGAAAAGTGTTTTTTTGTTTTTTTTGCAATCAGTGTAATAATTCTGGAGATTGTTTTTACAAATAAGATACTATATTAACTGAGTACTATTTATCACTCCCATCACGTCTGCGTTCTAATGGCCCTTTATCACTCCCATCACTCCTGCGTTCTAATGGCCCTTTATCACTCCCATCACTCCTGCGTTCTAATGTCCCTTTATCACTCCCATCACTCCTGCGTTCCAATGGCCCTCTATCACTCCCATCACTCCTGTGTTCCAATGGCCCTTTATCACTCCCATCACTCCTGTGTTCCAATGGCCCTTTATCACTCCCATCACTCCTGTGTTCCAATGGGACAGTGTTTTCGCTAATTTCAAGTTTGTTAAAGCAAGAAATGTCCTTGTTTTCCATTAAAACAGCTAAGTGACCCCAAACATCTGAATGCTGGTATGTATATCTGTAAATACAGTAATTTAGGGTGCTAAATGGCAAAATGCATAATTTGGGAAAGGGACTGATACAACTATAATCCTGTCATCATGAACTGTCTTCATCATTTTACCCAGAATCACCCGGATACACGATTTCAAAGTATACTTTTCTCTTGTAAAAACTGCGACCCCCAAAAGTCATTTTAATTTTTTTTTTCTTTTGAAAATAGCATCCAGCACAATTACGGCAGAGCGTGCACTTACTTTCTGGTTGGGTCACAACTTTAACGGGCTGGGAGCTCTCTCCAGGTCCCCACTCGTTGTACGCCACAACACGGAAAAAATAAGTCTCTTCCGGCTTCAGATTTCCCACGGTCAGCTGCAGTGTTGCCGGTTCTGATGTATTTACAGCCCGTTCCCTGTTTAAAAAAAATGTAAAAAAATAAGAAACAATATTCGCAAGAGATACATTATATACGTTGGATCAGTTCCAGTCTGTTTATAAAACTACATCCTATGGGTGTTATATTGTAGCCCAGTACGTGGGTTCCTTGGACGTACCTTGGCTTGTTAATTTCCACTTTATTTTTTGGGGTATATATATATATATATATATATATATATATATATATTAGAGTAGAGGTTGTATAAATAGATATATTTATATATATAAAATTATTTTTTTATAAACCGGGCACTTAAACTTTTTAAGTAATTCAACCAAGAAGCCATTGGAATGCACCCACAGAAACGTGAAAGACCCTTATAACCCTTGGTCAAGTGTTTTTTGACCAACAATATTATATATAACTTGAAGGACTGAACATTCTCTGTTTAAACCACTTTTTAGTGGTTTAAACAGAGAATCCACATTTACATCCTAAATCCACGTTTACAAAAGGCTGCCTGAGCCAATCAACAACAATCAGCAACTTAACAATAGGGATGACTTGAGTTAAGTTACGATTGATGTTCCTGTGATCTACACATATTTTATAGTATACATGCTATATGGTATATTATATATATATATATATATATTTTTTTTAGACTAACAGAATTTAGTTTATTTAGTGCATCTGTAAAATACATGAAAAAATAGAGTTAGAGAAGTATTATAGCGGTGTTATATATTGTATATATTGGCCCTTTATGTTTCCGTTTTATATGTTTTATATGAACAGATATGCTCCTAAGCACAAGTATGGTTTTCATTAAAAAAATATATTCTTTGTACGGTTCTCTGCTTCAAATTAGACCTTGCAGAAAATGTGTGAATATGCCTTAAAGACAGGACCAAAAAAAGGAAAAAAAAATTTCACACTGCATATATATATACCGTATTGGCTCGGATATAGGCCGCCCCCGTATATAGGCCGCACCCTAAAAGTTTGGTGCTTTTTTTTCTTTAAAAAAGCACCAAAAAAAACATGCTGCCACTCTGTCCCCCCCCCGAGATATGCTGCCACTGTCCTCCCTCCCCGAGATATGCTGCCACTGTCCTCCCTCCCCGAGATACGCTGCCGCTGTCCTCCCTCCCCGCGATACGCTGCCGCTGTCCTCCCTCCCCGCGATACGCTGCCGCTGTCCTCCCTCCCCGCGATACGCTGCCGCTGTCCTCCCTCCCCGAGATCCGCTGCCCTCCCTCCCCGAGATCCGCTGCCGCTGTCCTCCCTCCCCGCGATACGCTGCCGCTGTCCTCCCTCCCCGCGATACGCTGCCGCTGTCCTCCTCTGCCCCCCCTCCTCGACTTACCGGAGCAGACTCCCGGGTGTCTTGCGGGGCCGGCGAGGGACATTTACGCAATACGGTACCGGTACCGGAAGTTGCATACGCGTATTGCGTAAATGTCTCCCGCCGGCCCCGCAAGACACCCGGGAGTCTGCTCCGGTAAGTCGGGGGTGGGCAGAGGTAAAACGCTTAGATAACCTCCCGTGCCGGCACCCCCCCCCCGTGGGAAGTGCTGGCAGGGGAGGCTGTCTGAGCGTATCGGGGAGAAGGATGCAGGTCCCCTGCACCGCTGCGGGGGATCTGTATCTTAACCCCGCTGCCTGCCCGGCACCCGGGACTGCATGTCCCGGGCGTCGGGCGCTAGAGCCCGAATATAGGCCGCACCCCCACTTTAAAAACTTAAAGTGGGGGAAAAAAGTGCGGCCTATATTCGAGCCAATACGGTATATATCCAGGCTCATATCTGCCTAAAAGCTTAAGTGATTTAATTGAAAAATGAATTTGTAAAGCAGAATAGAAATATCTTTTCACTCTATTTCAAGGAAGGAGTCCACGCATTATAAATCTTAATAGATATTTTTAGAATGTGCAGGTGTTTTGGAGCAGAAACAAATTAAATTATTAAAAAAAAATGCATATATATCTCAGCTGTACACACCTGTGACACAATTATTCACATTTTCATTGCGACAAAAAAATAGTTAAAAATAAATTTAAAATAAAATAGTTTTATTAATTAACTACAAGGACGTTCTGTTCTCATTGAGTTGATATCATATTGTTTAATGCTACCGCAACAGAGGAGCGCGGTGTTCTAGGCCAAGCACCCACCCTCTTAGAAATAAAAATATTTTTCTAGAAAAAAATATGGAAATTTGGAAACTAAGCGGCAGAAAAATGTCAACATTTTTACAGGTCGGTATGTCTCTAGATCAGTTTTGGAGGCCACCTTCTAGTTTGTCGCATGTCACTAACATGCCTTTCATCAGATTAACAATAAAAGAAAAACATTTTGCCACCTGGCATTAAAAAGGTACTCCGTCTCGATAAAAGGAATAGGAATCCGCCATTTCATTTAGAGGCTTTAATCTCTTTATCAAAGCCGGACATGAAACGCCCGCATACCATTAAAGAAAGAACACAGCATTCTGCTACACTCACTTCAAACAATACTAAGCAGAAAAAGAGCAATATTTTAGTAGAAAAAAGTAAAATTTTGCCCAATTCTTCAATATTCCACTGTGGAGGGAATATGCTTATTTTTTTAAATTAAATTTTATGTGAAATAAGGAATATTTCTTCAACCTCTCTTTTCCAGACCGTTATACTACAAACTGAATAAATAATATTTAATAATTTAATTTATTGTTCCAAATTCTATAAATTAAAAAAAAAAAGCTGTATCAGCTTTAAAAAACCCGTACGCGTTAAACCAGTGACAATTCAGTAAAAGGAAACATAGGCTATTTTTAACTTTTTCCTTCATTTTTGCTCATAATGCGCCACTCAGCTGGAGATAAGCCCGAGGAACATTAAAGACTTAAATATTATTTTTTTTTTTCTAAGTATTTAATGTCAAACTGAAAATGTTGCCACTGCCAAATCACCTTAAATTCTGCACCGTAAAGTGATTTCCGAAACAGTCCTTCTTAAAAAGAAATAAAAAAAAATAATTGTTTTATTAATTAACCATAAGGACGTTCTGTTCTCATTGAGTTGATATCATATTGTTTAATGAAGAGCGCGGTGTTCTAGGCCAAGCACCCATCCTCTTAGAAATAGAATTTTTTTTCTAGAGAAAATATGGAAATTCACACAAACTAAGCTGCAGAAATGAAAAAAAAATGTCAACATTTTTACAGGTGGGTATGTCTCTAGATCCGTTTTGGAGGCCACAGACCCAAGAATGTGATTGACAAGCAATGTCGTGATGTAATGTCACACTAGGTGTTTGGATTATAACATGACATCACACCCTCCCACAAACTGGTCCTTTGTTTGGTGTCAAACTATCTCTGATTCCAATCGGATGGCCCCATCCTTTTATCACGCAAAAGATATCTCTGACCCTACCGGTCACCATATCATTGTCTTTCTTAGTTATTGTAGAAAAACTGCTACATTGTGTTACAAAATAGAACCTTACCCTGGAACGCTATACATTCGGAGAAGAGCCTTTGATCTCTAGGTGGTTTTCAGTTCTCCCACCATGTTCCATCTGGTTTCCGACCAATTGTCTGGATAGTGATGGCTGTCTCTGAAATTCAGCCCACCAACCAAGTCTCTTTATAGGGAAGAGCTCTGGGGACCAGTCCTAGGTCCTAGGATCATAAACACGCCAACGTAGTTTGCAGAAGGTACCCTCCCCCCCGTATATACCACCGCTTTGCCGACACCGTGGCTAATTCTATTGCTGTCTGTCATTCCCTGTCTCGTTCCCCAGCTGCCTGTTTCTTCCGCCTGTCATTCTTCTGAGCTATCCTTGTAATTCCTTTGGAAATTAAATAACAGGCCGTCTGAGTACCGCCGCTCCACATATCGACAGATCACTAGGGCTTCAACGTAAAGTTTTCATTATGCAGTTTACAAAGTGCATTACATAGGAGCGTGATGTAATTATACGTGTCCTGAGCATCTAAAAATGATGCCAAGATGTGTCAAGCACCTAATTAGCAGCCTCGAGGTGTAAAAGTCTCACTTATATTCCTCTCTGTGAACTGAAGAACATTAACGACAATCACAGAAATGATTATTTTTACCTTTTCCATTTGCTCGTGTTTAACAAAATACAGATCGTCTTTCTTTTTAACAAGATGGCTTTGTTAATAATGTTTTTTTATCAAATATTTAACGTGAATTTTATCCTTAATTTCTTCTATTTTTAACTGGCAACGAATCTCAATAAACCGTTACATTCAAAGTAAAGTATTTACTATATAATGTATTTTGTATGTAATAGAAATCGTTTTGCTATAGTCCAAGTATCCACATTTTATAGGAGAGTTTATTAAAACTTTCATCGTAGCTTATAATATAGCTACAGTATTATTATTATTATTATTATTATTATTATTATTATTATTATTACTACAGTATATAACATTTGCTCTAATGCCAACTCACATATAAATGACGTATATGTAATAACAAAACACACCAGCGAATACATAAATGCAACCAATAGTGAAAATAATACAGGCTTTTGTACCCTGATAGATTGTGAGCTTGTAAGAACAGGGTCCTTTTCTCCTTCTGCACCAGTATGTTTTAACACATATTAAAATGGTATATTGTCAATGTTCATTTTCACTGCCGCCCCCCCCATTGTTATAGCGCTCCAGAATTTACTAGATCTCCGTTAATAATTGTTATGTAATCAGCATCAATAATAATATTAGGTTTGCAGTGAGCGGTGAACTTCTATGAAAGGGTTAAAGCATACATACTCTTTACTATATCACTCTTAGAAGAAATATTCTGTGGTAAGTAACTTGGGTGCGAAAGGAAAGCCATTAAGATCAACCGTATGAAAGCTTGTAAGGACAAAATTACTAAGAAGAGGCGTTTAAACCATCTTGCTCCTTTACTCTTTACAAAATGGCTGACCCAAGACGGTATGGACCAATCAGAGTTATTCTTTAAGATGACTGACAAACAGAGCCATTCATACTGTTGGGAGAGAAAAACCTACACTCTTAAGGGGAATTTTAGTATCAACATAGAGAAATATCTCAAAACTACTCCTTTGCCTCATTTGTTTTTAATAAAAATATCTGTTTTCTGTTGACACCGTTTGCTGCTTGGGGCTCCACCAGGACTCCATTAGCTCTGTACCGGAGATTTCGCCTGAACGTCGACAAAGCACCATGAGTCGTATTTTTCAAAGCTGATCTAGAGACATTCCACATGTAGTCTTGAATTTAAAAATGTTCATGGGCATATTTCAAGGAAACAAAACATTTCTTTGGGATCGAGATGTACAGATTCACAAATCCGCCTCCAGAATCTCGTGTGTTAAATAATAAATAACGCGTCTGGATCTTCAGGACGTGACATGTAACAATAACCTGATAATCTAAGGACAGGAGGACTATAACTTCAGATAAGTGAAAATACAATGTATCAGTGTAAGAACGCTAAGCATTTAACCATGGAATCTGCATTAAAGACATCCTAAAATACTTTACATATCAGACAGATATCAGAACATAGAAATATTTAGCTTGTGTATTTCCTCCTTAAGTAGATGACTTATAAACTAAGTATAATAATAATGTTAAAGTCTTCTAATTCCTACCCCATGCTCTTCCCAAAGCTATGTACGAAGTAGTAGACACGTGGCTGCGTGGTAGACTGTGTAATAGCGGGCACAGGATAAATTTCACTAGGGCTATAAATACCGGTGGTCATAATTCACAATATGAATGCTGCTTGCTATGCCCAGGCTTGGCCAGGGTTCTTAATAAGGATCCGAGAATACCTTGGGCATAATCCCCTATGAACATTAATGTACAGAGGGTTATACAAATATGTCATTTCAGTCAGTACTGGATCATTTCTGTGTTCTGTTTCTTACAGCTAGTCAGAACTGGACAAGATTTGCCAGAACTGATCAAACCTGCATTAATGTTTAGGGACTTTTCCCCCCATTCTTAGCCCATTCATGGCGCTGGAACTATTTTACCAAGGCCCTGTGGCATATAAGCATCCCTGGGAACTCTTCGGGTTTCGTCCATAGACTCTGGGTGCAAAGCTGAGTCTCCGGGTCACTGCGTGGAAACTCCGGGTCGTGGGAGCGGCATTGTGGCACACCCAACTGCCAGCCCACTTTCCCCTACAAAAATGGCGCATGTTCCGCAACATCAGTAGGATGTCGGCGGGACCGCCCACTCACATCACAGAACCGCCCACCAACATTAGTGGGACTGCCCACCAGGGACTGTCAGCCAGGCATTTCGGGCACCACAATATGCTGATATTTATAATAAAAATGACCAAGCCATTAGATGAAAGCATAAGATAATTATCCTAGATAAAATATAGGATGGGGAGGTAGAGTAAGCAGTTTTTGGACTCTAACAGGAAGCCACCATTTCACAAATTAAGTACAATGTGAATTTGCAGCAAATAAATATACCCTTATATGCCCCTTCTCTCCTGTAAAATCACATTTAATCTGATTTTATGAATAATTACATGGTAACGGGTTTAAGGGAGGTAAACCTACTTTTGCTGTCACGCATGATTCATATGATATTACAAAAAAAGGCTAAAAGTCCTCGTGTCTAGATTTCAACAATAACATTTAATCTGACAGCTTGTGTGCCGCTGAAAAGCAGGTTAGAGCTTTTAAAATGCTTTTTTTTTTCTTTCATTTTACTGCGTAAGGCGGCCTAATCTTTCATGAAATGCACTATTTGTCTGTCTGTTGGAACTCAATAAACAGAAGTAGAATCGAGTCAGTCGGATGCAATATTTGTTATACCAGCTGATTACATAATAGAAGTCGTCCTTCACATTTCAAATATCCCTTAAATTGGTCCTTTCCTCATACCATAGCCTGCTAAAATATCCATTCCCTGGAGATTTCCCTTTTTGATTACTGCAACACACTGCTTACCGGCCTCCCCTCTCCCGTCTTTCACCCCTCCATTCTATTCTGAACTCCTCTTCCAGGCCAATCTTCCTACCCCGACGTTCTTCATCCTTGGGCCGACTGTCTCAGTGACTCCACTCAAGTGGTACCCTCAACAATTCAATTTAAACTCCTGACCTACAGAGTCTACAACACCTCCTCACTCCCCTATATCTCTGCTCCAAATACTCTCCCAACCACCATATTCGTTCTTCCCACAACTTGTGCCTCTTTTCATAAAGTAGCACTTTTTCCCCACTTTGACCCGAATTCACAAGAAATATACGGTCTACCCTCCAAAAACTCAAAAAGAACGAATTCATCGTCTCTACCTCTACAATCTCTCTCACAACAAATAAATCATCCACAAGCAGCTCCTCTCCTTCCCTCTCGCAAGAGCAGGGCTCTCTTCTCCGTCTGTGCCGGTATCTCTAAACGATGCGTCAATCTTATTGCCAATTATCATATTATCTCAATTTTAACATTATTGTTAATTCCCCCCTATTGTTTTATTGTTCCCCTATTGTTACAACGCTACGGAATCTGCTGGCGCTCTTTAAATAAATGTAACGCAATACATTACATATTTACCTATTTTACTAGCGCAGGAAAAATTGGAACGGCTCTTTTAAATCCCACGATACGTAACCAAGGAGAATAATAAAACGTATACTTTGTATCATCTAGTTAAATGCATAAAGTAAAAGGTATAGGGTATTCCTTCTGGGTTATAATGTTTTAATCATCCCTTTTTCGTGGAGTGTGGTCACATGTGGTAGAAAAATGCAACATCCTCCCAGCAGAGGTGGTAGAGGCTAATAAAGTGAGGGAACTTAAACATGCATGGGCATATGGCTCCTATGACAAGACCAATGGCTGATTAAGGTTTGAGTCTTTACAGCAGGCATAACGGGCCCAGACTAGACGGGGCAGAATGGGTCTTATCTGCCGGCCAATTTCTATAAATACCCACAAGGCCAATTTTTTTATATAATTGACTTTGATATAAAATATGCAAATACAAATGTTTACCAAGACTGACTACTTTTCAGCCTGTTCTGAGCTAAAAGTAAAACGTTTGACTTTATTTCCTCTTTGAAACAGCTAAACAGTTATTAGCAACGCTAATAATAACAGGGTAATTTTCATTTGGAAGTTAATTGACATAATGATTGTCAGGCTTAATGGTCGAAACAGCACTTTTACCGCCAGAAAGTATGTTATCAGTCGATTTATTGTCACTGATATTAGTGAAGAAAAACATCTTTCAGCTCGATGAATAATAGTGATGTTTGCCGAGGCTTTCCTTTGGGTTATTATGTATATAAAATGAAGTTAATATGTCTAACTCTAAAAAGTTAGAGACAAAGGGAAAGGCAAAATACCTAATTAGATCTAATTGTATCACTTTCACTATTCTCATTTTTCTTTGTTATTTTCTCTGCTTTTATGCGTTTCTCCAATTCATTTCATGTACTGATTCCGGCCGGAACAAGCCTGCCCTCTACAGGTGAAAGTGTGCAAGCGCGCTCGCCACATATTTGTATCATGTTAATTTTAATATAATAAATATAATAATAAAATTGTAAAATGTCTATCTTATTTTTTTATATAAAAAATACCCCAGAATACATACATTTTATGGCTTTTTTTCTTTTTTTGCAGAACAAAAAAACTGAAATATACAAGAAATGCCATAAAATGTATTCACCAATGTCAATGGCAATGATATTTAATTTTTTTTACATTTATTTATTAAATTATTATAATATAAAAAATAGAATAATTTATTTAGACATAAAAGTGTGAGTCGTTTCAATCTAGCAGGAACCTAATATAAATCATTTTTTTTTTACAAATATATTAATATTTAATAAAGAAAAAGGGGGAACTGATGAGTAGTATAGGATGAGCTCATCTGACCATATAAGAAAATAGTTATGGATGTACGGACTAATGCAATTAAGTATCTTAGCCAGTATAGGTTTTCTAGCAATTCGACGTTCACACAAAAAGCACTTTCCCTTAGCTAATTACCTTGATGAAAACATTGAATACATTTCAAAATAAAATCTTTGGACTGTGTTTTATTGATACATTTGTGCCGTGCTCAGGTAATTCAGTGGGTTCTCTCCTGAAATTGCCTTTGTTCAATAAAACAAATTGTCGCACAAGATAAGACAGCTAGTTAGCAAGATCAGATAAGTAATGAACTTCCTATTTCCACTTGAAACGGAGAAATAAAAACATTGAACAAAAAAAATAATTATTTGAATGTTTCATTTATATAACGTGTGAAACAAGAGTAAAATGCCATACAGCATAAAGAAACACCCCAGTCCTAATTTCACGTTTGAGTCAATTTTGTGTTTTGCTGCACCCGATGCCGCCATTTTATAGTTATTGGAGTTCCTTTGTCTCATTTAACTCCTCCCCCAGCTGCCTCTAGTGAAAGCAGGGCGCATACCTCAGTATGCTTCTCGCACATGCTCAGTAGAACTTACATTCTAGTCAACAGAAGCTGAGCTACCATTGGAGTAGCAGTGGCCAATCACATGTATGCTTCCAGAACACTGATGTTTTGCTACCCTACATGTGATTGGCTGCTGCTTCAGTGACTTCAACTGGAGTGCTACTGAGCATGTGCAAAAAGTTCACTTACTAATACTTCCTGGTTTTAGTAGAGCCTACCAGGGGAGGACAGAAGTCTCCTTTTCTAACCCCAATAACTAATCAATAAGCCTTAACATACATTTAAAAAATAAAAAAAATTACAATTTTGTGGACTTTACGACTTCTTTAAAAGTCTAACACACCACAATGACTCTTACAGTAAGAGAGACACATTTTATGAACGGATGTTTTCGAATCCCATGGAAATTTAACCTTATCTGATATCCTAATGATTATATAATTATTTTACAAAAGAAAGGAATTGGAAATGTAGGTAATGAGTTCTGTTTTTTCTATTTCAGGCTTTTCTTTTCGATCTAATTAACATCACAAAAGAATTTACCGGTGATAGTGAAATACAAATGACTTCTATATAAATACATTTTGTGATGAAACCTTTGAATACTGTATGCATACAAATCGTAATCATCCCTTTTAATGCAAGTCGGGTGACTCATTGACTAATGACTATACCCCTGGCAAAGGATGGGTTAAAGGTGCACATTTCCAAGTGCAGCATTAAAAATATCATTCTTGTTGAATGTCAAAACCGTTATATTTGTAATCATGTAAAATCATGCGTCATTCTTATTTTCAGTGAATGCTTAATCATGTGACACAGAGGCCAATGCAGATAGGATATTGCCATAGAACTAGAGAACAAGCCTATAGAAAACACATTCATGTGCTGTATTCAATGAAAGACCGCATACCATGTTTAAATATATTCACTTTCATGCAAAAATCTGCATAATTCATTAGCAAATTGCTAACGTAAATTGTTCATCATATCAAACATTAAAACAAATAACCCAGTGGTCCTTCAGTCCTCGAGTTTCATTGGAATGTTCTTGTCCAATCAGTAATCCACTGTAATCTTTCGCATGTGGATTTATTAAACAATACTTTAAACATGAAGAATGTCAAACTTTGGTAGGATGAAGCCTATCTTGGGGTAAAATGGCCACCCGCGTGGTATCCTCTAAGTTAGCTAAATCCCTGTTACAATCATGGCGTCTTATAATGGGCAAAGTTGGAAGACGTCACCAGTTTGAAGTACCTACAACAATACCTATTATCGCGAAGATTCCGGAATAACAATGTTAAGTCATCATATTAAAATTCTTCCGCAAATAGTTTTTTTTAGCCACCGCCCAATAATATAAAGAGTTATTAGAGACTTATAATACAGAAATACAATATTTTGGACCGCGTAGTCTTTTAAAGGGCTTACCTGTAAGCTTCGTCTTTGGAGTAGTAGATGGTGTAAGTCTGTATATTGCCTCTGGTTTCTACGGGCGGGCGCCAGCTGAGACGGACGAATCGACTGGAAACCAAAACGGGGACCACGTCTCGGGGAGCAGAGGGAAGGACACTGGAACTGGGGACAGCTGGAGGGGAAGGTGTGGATTTGATCAGAGAGGAGTTTTTGGATGTCGTCGGTGATACATAGGTTAGAGGTTCAACAGGAAAAGGAGTGGGAGGCATGGCTACTTTTTGAAAAACACAGGGCAAAGTAAGAAAAAAAAAAGCAGGAATACAAAGAGAATTAAGATATCTAGTAACTAAAGAAGGCATGTAAAGGTGAAATGTATTTATCTATAACATATATATTACTTTTGGGAAAGAATAACAATAAAAAGGCTTTTGCGACAAGAATATTGTATGTCTACAGAATTTGAATGTTTGTTGAGAACATAAATCTATTATTATCAACATCAAATGTTTCAGAAAATGCAGAGAAAAATCCCAGGAAAGAATTCAACATTTTAGATAAAAAGTATAGAATATAGAACGCTGAATTCATCTGCTGAGGAGTAACCCCTGCTGTAGGTCATCGACTGAAGTCAACGGGAAGTCATCGTGGGTAAACTTAGTGCTATAAGACCTATGACGGATCATTAATCAATAAAGCAATCAAAGGCCCTTTTAAGCCTTTACACTTAAGTTGCATTACAGATGACGTAGAATCATAGAATTTGATGAGAGATAAAAAGCATTTGGTCCATCTAATCTAACTCTTTTTCCTGCTTTAAAGACTCAGACCTTTATAAGTTCTTGGCAAGGTCGGGCTAAGGATGATGAGGGAGACTTGGCACTCTAAGGCTAGCGGCCACCAATGATGTAAGTATGGCTGACGGCTGAACAGGAGAGGTCGCATGTTGCGTTTTATGCTCATTCAGTGTGTGGCCGGCCATATACACAGCCGGTGGCCGCATACTGCAGCTGATCGGGGGAGTATGGGGAAATGTCGGCCAGCAGCCCACCGGGGTTTGCCCAGTGTGCCAGATGGCCTGGTTCTCGGTCTCCCTTTAGATTCAGTATCCCATTCATGTTTAAATTCTCTCACTGTATTAATACGGTTTTTAGTTGCCTTTTCAAGTGAAATGATACAATTCGATCTCTTATAATATATAAGAAGCAAACTGCCTGTAATACAGAGCCAACTGTTCTCTCCCTATCTCACCGTATACACGACAGGAGCCCACTTTATATCAGATAGAAAAAAATACAAATATGGGTTTTGAGTTACCATTTTTACATATTTAATTTTTGTGGCAATTATCGACTTGTATTATGTTGGGCACGTAATAGTCACACGCGGATAGCCCAGAACACGTTTCTGTAAGGCCCCATTCATAACGGGAAAACCATACATAGTATTCCATGTTGGACACATTGTAGCACACGTGGAGAATTCTAATTCACTTTGTACATGGTATTAACCCCTTAAGGACAATGGGCGGTCCCTAAACCCATTGAAAACAATGCATTTTGAGCCCGTACATGTACGGGCTTTGTCATTAAGGGGAATACCCCCGACGTTAAAAAGGGTCCCGCCAAGAATTCTATTTCTTCTGACTACTACTTTTCGAGGATAAGCTAACGGACGCGCGTTCTCTGGTAAATTTTTTTCGTACTTATCTCACGCTCACTCATTTGTTGGCTTAATCTAGGAATTAGCAATCACCATCTCTTACATTGCAAGGGCTAGACATGAAGCTGTTGCCATGACCACAGATCCTTTATCTGTTGTCATGGAGAAGAAAAAGGCATAAATATGCACCAGTGCCACCCCGTTGAAAGAGGTAGAATACAGTTATTATATTAAAGGTGTTTCAGCTTTCTTTCAAAATAAAATATAATTACAGTTTTGCCTACTGTTTGAAAAGCACCCATTTGAATTTTTGTATCATTTGCTCAGCTTTGTGTATATATATATTAATATATATATATATATATATATATATATATATATATATATATACACACACATTCACACCTGCTTTATTTATTTGTATCCCAGCAAAGTCTTAACCCTAACTCTATCTAGATTGTAAGCTCCTTTGAGCAGGGCCCTCCTCACCTGTTGTTTCTGTAAGTTATGTCATATACTACTTGTTATGTCCTGTCTACCCATTGTACAGCGCTACGGAATATGATGCCGCTATATAAAACAATAAATTATAACAATAATCAGGACATTTCATGCAAATGTTCCTTCGATTGCGATCACCCCTAGGTGCGTCGGTTTCCTACTGTCAGCCCAAGCACAGGGCTGTGAGTGATTTCCCGGACTCTGCGTTTAGCAGATAGCAGTTAAGCTTCTAATGCTAGGGATTGTTTGCAGCCGCCACAGTTCTTCTGTTTCTCGATTATCACAAAAGAAAATCGGATACATTTTGTTTAAAAGGATTTTTAAAGCTGTGTGTTTTAGAACCCGCAAGCAACAAACTGCTGTATTGGCGGAAGGAAGAAAATCTTCCCAGGACTGTGTTCTCTCCTAGACCGATCAGGCGTAGGACAGCCGTATTAGGCCATCAGGCTACCAGGAGCCTCCTTTGACCTATTGAAGAGATGACCTTACTCCGTGCCACCCATGTAGCGTGCTGAGATATGACATCATAGCTCAGCATGGTAGACAGCGACCGCAGCGGTAAGTGCTGCTCTGGGTCAAGTCTCTGTACTTTCCCCCCCGCTTTAAAGACCAGTCTCCACTCTACGCGTCTCATGGACAGCTTTCCGTGAATCAGGATTGTGGGGATATGGAAGAAGAAGATTTAGCTGCTCGGCTACAGCAGCAACAATTTCCAAACAAATCGAATTATTTAATGAGGCCCAAAAAAATGAAACGATTTCTTCTTTAACTCTTACAGTACATAAACGTGTATAAAAACACCGGAAAGGCGAATTAACCATGAGACATATTGACCAATGATCATGCACCGTATGCGATATTCATTAACATTACTAGAAATATTTCACTATTATTCAGTTTTATTAAATAAATGGGAATATAACGTGACATTTGACTTAGGACCTACGTTGTATTGTATTAGACACAGAAATGGCTTTTCCAAGCTTTGTAGACACCCAAGCCTAGAGGATGATGAGCACAGACGATAAAGGGTATTATTACTATGCAGGAGGTGTTACTAGGTAGGCAGCAGGGCTTGGCTCAGGGAAACAATAATCCTTTGCACGCTTCACTTCATGGTGAACCGCGGAGAAGCCTTCTGTTTGGAAATCGCTCCATGAACATACAGGGGGGGAAAAAAGCGTTACCTTTAAGCCGATGAAATTCAATTTCAGATATCTTCCTTCTAAAGTGAATTTTAGGAACAATTAAGTAGCTGGGGGAAGGTAGGATGGGTTTTGGGTCTTACAATTGGAATTTTGAAATGTTGTTACTTGGCTCAACCCTAGTTAGTCTTGTTACTAACCAGTGCCCTCCATTGCTTGAATAGGTTAGCCCATTTAACTACCTACCCAAAAAATCTCCTTTCGGGCTCCTGGCTGCACTCCTCCTTGTCCATGGCAAGAGCTGTAGCCTTAATAATTCTGATGGCCACCTTCTAGAGAGCGTTAAACCACCAAAGGTCCCCGAAGGCATGTGTCTAGGACGTCTAACTGATAGTCCGGCAATGCAATGGAGAGCCGGACAGGGGTAATTTTATTTTCGGTGGTTATTATTTCAACCTTTTTTCCTCTTTCTGTTATCCATTCCTCGTTTCCACGGAGAAAGGCTTTGAGCAACATTTACATTCTGACCAGATACACCATTTAAGGATGTTCAACCTGCCGCGAATGTGAGATGGACAGGACTCTCGCGTCGGATGGCAAAAAATATTCGATCAGTATAGTTAAGCTTGCCCTTTGATAAAAGTTGCCAGACCTTCTGTGCCCAAGCGGTTATAAATTAGGCTTCCAGTCCTTATATTCTCGTTTTTCTGGGGTTTCTGCTGGGATCCTAAGACTAAGTTTCTACTGTAGGCATTACTGTAAGCGCCATGCAGTCCCAAAGCTGCGTCCAGCCCTTGTACCCCGTATGACACGGTACAGACGGACTTGATGACGCAGAAACAACTAATGACTTTTACATTTACTTGGATAAATTAGTGGTTTCACAGAATAAGTTTAAAAGTTTCAAGTGTCTTGTTAGGAGACGATATGAGATTTGAAGTTCTGTAACTGCCGATGATTGACAGCTTAATTAGCCAATCAGTGGAAAGAAATTTGGAGATCATGGAAGAAGATTTTGTGGCTGCAAATTCTGTGTCAGGTTAAGTATTTTATTATTTTTTCCCCCGTTTTGGAAGAATGCATATTAAGGTACAGAGGGTTAGGGTTACTTTAAACATACATTCTTCTGTAGTAGGGGGTGTCATGTCCCTTTAAAACCATACATTTATTTTACCATTATGTTAAGTCACTGATGGATAATACCGGGTGGTACATGTACATGTTTCTGCTCTAAATGTCAGCGGATACCGTTTCAGAAACATTCAGGAGGAGTTTTGTAATATGTCGAAAACCAGAACGGCATTAAAAAAAAAAAAAAAAGCAAAAAAAAAAACAAAACCCAGCTACTTGTCCAAAACTGCAGTCTTTCCAAAACAAACCTCTTGCATATTAATTTATGTAAATGAAAGCACGAAATCACATCCTTGAAATAATCCACCGAATCGATTTCTGGTTGTTTTGTTCAGCTTAATTAATTTATTTATTTTTCTTTTGAAAAACCAAACTACGATGGTCATGCTATGGTAAATTCTAACACAATTTAATTGTACTTTTCCAAGTTATTATTCTGATGTCTACCATACCTTTTTTTTTTATTATTGTATATATAATGCCATACTTTATTTAACAATTGGCACTACACTTTAGATGCTGAAAACATGGATTTTAATATTGTAACAATATTTATCTATATTGCATACTGTACATGGTGTGTCATAGGAGACGACACTTCTTTCTACCATTAATTAATATCATAGCCAGATTTATAATATTTAACAAAATAATATTAATAATAGTATTTTTTATTATTATTGAACAAGTAGAAATGGGGAGAAATAAAATTCTCTAGCTTCATTTCATCTACGATGTCATCAATCCATCAGTATATGCAAATAAACACCTGCATGGGAATCTAATTTGCATATGATGTCACCGAAGGCTAGGGTTATCATGTGTGATGTTGGCGGGGATTAATTATCTTTTAAAAACTTGTGTTATATCTCCTGATACCATTTGCTTTTGTTTAAATCATCATCAAATGAGGTTGGCTAAATCACCATAAGCTTCATATCAGGCAATTTTGAATATACATAAAATATGAGCTAGTCTAAATTATACAGGCGCTGCAGCTAAAATCTAACTGGGGGGGGTCATTAACAATCATCTGATGCGGCCATGCCTCGCCTTGTGTTATATACGTTTCTATAGGCAATAGACCTGAATACAACCCAACTCTCCCAGAAAACACTTACGTAAAGAGAGTTTATATTTGATGTATATTTATATTATACATGCAATTGAAGTCCTGGCATTAGCATCTTTTATATTTTTTTTTTACATTTTATTCATTTTTATGTAGCTCACGTCAATCATCTCACACTAGAATGCAAAATTCAATAAGGAACATTACCGGTCAGCCCTACACCTACTCAATCAATACGGTTTTTAATATCTACTGCATCGCAAGCCGCATTCCCTTCTCCGCTGCGAGTGACAGCTGTCATAACCCATTAGTCTTCTTGAGAAACAAGAAGAAGGAAAGTTGCGGATTACAAGCAAACAAATCCTTTTGTAAACGTTCCCAAGAGGCAACCATGTTGGTTCAGCGCGCGAGGGCTGAGCTGATAAATAGCAAACAATTTTTTTTTTTTTTCATTATTTCAATTTTTGAGGTCTACATATGTTCTCTGGAAAATGTGTTCACATTCCTGAAACAAAATCTAATAAAGAAAAAAAAATATTTTATTTTCAAATTCCCCATGGAATTTATATAGGAATATTTTTATATTGTATTTAAAAGTGATTTTAAAGTAGAAAGCATCTATTAGATATTAGAATGCTCAGAATTTGTTGGTTAAAATAAGATTGGTGGGACTGCAATCTGTTTCATGGAATTTTAGAATGTAGGTAGACAAGAGATAACTAGCTATTATAGGTACAATAATACACTTAAAATCTTGGGGGGGGTGTTAAAATGTCCACATTTTACCATTGGAAACGGGAATAGAACCTGACGATAGAGAAGTAGCAAAACGCACAACCATTGCCATCAGTGGGGCCAGGAAAGAAGAATTTCCATGGCTCTGCTACAAAGGAAACCATTGAAATGTAAAATTCCTCTGTTGAGTTCTCAGCCGGTTGTGAATGGGTCAACATATCAAAACTGAAGATTCTCGGATACGGCCAAAACTCTTGGTCACAGAGAGGAGGCCAAGGAAGACTGCCTTGGTCTCCTTAGGGAGATGGATGGAATAGCGCTTCTCCAAGGACTACAGATTAAGTTGTGGAAGAACCAAAGACGAAGAGCTTCCAAGAGTAGTGAGAATATCATTATAAATTTTTTTTTATTTATTAATTTATTGCAGAATAAAAAGAAGCACAAAATATCAAAGCTTCAGGCGATGTTCAGTAAGCTTGAAACCCAAAGACAATTATATTTCAAACATTGATGGATATATCATATTTTATTGATAATAAACCAAATGTCATGTTAATTTTATAATGTGTATATATTTTTTAAACAGGTATATATATATTTTAAAGAGGAATGTTTGTACCAAGTATTACAAGGTCTCCAGAAAGACGTCTCACAAGGGACATTATGACGACTTCACAACAGCTCCTGCTTCTCTGTATCGCCTACAAATTCTAACAGGTTGGAAGACTTGTGGGTCACCACCGTGGAAGACTTTTTGGCATTTCTAGAAGGGATATGGGGTAACATTGTTGACGACAACCTGGAACATACTGAACACCCCTTCTCTTTAAGTATTACTCATGTGTGTCTTAGACACACCCGAGGAATACCTAAATCCTGGACTGCGAGGTGTGCCTTGAGGAGAGGGTTGAGGAGCACCGATGTACGGAACTAACCACAGAGGTGGTGGAGAGTCCACTCTTGGCCCCGACGGTGAAGACCTGAAAACACCCTAGATTGCATCTGGGTCTCAACTGGAGGTGGTCTCCTTTTGTCACCTGGATGGAGAACCCTGGATTTCAGGATGGTGTGGCTTCCTGATCCTTTCAGCGATTACACCAAGCCATAACTATTACGTCATGTCATGGGTGATCAGACATTGCACACACATAGGGACTGGGCCAACTGTCATCACATAATCCGGACAGCTGCATATAAAACGTATTACACGCATTCCACCGCATTCCATCCACCATTCGGCCCTTTTTAATGAAAGTTTTTTTGCACATTTTGGAAAATTACCTAACTTTATATGTTCAAATTGCGACAAATTGGGAAAATAATATGTCCCTAGAGATGATATTTATTTTATCATATCTGGCATTCAAAGGGCTAACCAGAAAAATGGCTGCTTTTGGTTATTCTGGAGCACGGCAATAGCTGATAACGACTCAAATTTGTATCACACCGACACATCCTTAGTGTTTCTCTTACTTCCTGAAATCTTAATTAACTTATTGGAGGGAATACATCAATAAAGATCCATCAAGGCAGCGTTTGCTTTCTAGACAGCGTGCCTAATTGACATGACAAGGGAGTAAAATGACTGTTCGATCGAAATTATCTTTTTTTTTAATGCTCTAGATCTAAAAGATTGAAAGTTGGCGTATTAGTTCATTTTACTCTAGAAAGAAAGAGAACCTTTGCCAATGTATAAGTCAAGGACATAGTTCTAAACTGATAGATACTGAAAAGGGCCAGGCATTATCAGAAACACACACTTAATATTTGGTAATTTTATATAAAAATCAATGAATTTTGTCATTGAAATACAATGTATTCCATTAACTGATTGATGGCTTTAATAACTTATCCCACATTTTTTTTTATTTTAAAGTGTAATTATTATTATTATTTTGCTTATTCATAAAATGGCAACATATTACAACATTATACTGTTTGTTAGTAATGTACAGTCTAAAACACATTTTTTTGTAATAATTACGGCTTCTATATTGATTCGTTTTCTGAATTTCATTAGGGCAGCTACATAACGAGAGGCAAGCAGGGTGGACATATTACGCCCTTCAGGCTATCCTTTAAACCTCATTTGGGCCAAGGATTAGGACAATAAGCCAAAGGTGAAACGAGAGATTAATCAAAATATTAAAAAGAGCCCCAAATCACACCTTCCTCCTGTACTGCAACAAATCCTTTGATGCAACAAAATTAGTGGCATAGAATGTCCTGTTTAACCAGAAACAGAAGAAAACCATCTTGTTACATTGATCAATGAAAAGGTCTAGTTTATATTATTCTATATGTTTAAGGAGAATTTTCCCTAAATTCCTTCTTTCTACTCTTAGCCTGGTTGCACTCTCTTATAGGGTTTAGCTCAATGAAGTGGAGAATTGATCATTTTCATCACCGAAGAGGAGAAACGTTATAATAAGAGGTCATAATCTAAAGCTGGAGGGCGAGAGGCTGAATTTAAGGAAGTTTTATTTTACTGAGAGGCTGGTAAATAAGTGGAAGAGCCGCTCAGCAGATATGGTAGAGGCTAATACAGTGAGGGGATTCAAACATGCATGGGATAGGCATACGGCTCCTGAATCTAAGACGAGACCAACGACTGATTAAGGTTTAAGTCTTTGCATCAGGAAAAGAGGGCAGACAACATTATCGATAAGATCATAGATGGTTGATCTTCATGGAACCATGAAGGTCGTTTGATGAGATACCTATTAGCTTGAACTTATACTGTATCTAAGCCACCTCTAGGGCACTGACCCAGAAACATGAATCTAGAATTTTTAAGCCAAAAATGCGTATTGCAATCATCATCATCATCATCATATCCCGCCGTCTTCTCCATCAACAACAAACTGATTGAAAAAGCTTATTTGTATGTTAGAAATATGCCGTAGAAAGGATTTACACACCCGTGGATTTGGCACTTGATTATTATGGTAATCACGCAGGCATTGTTTCTTTTGTCAATACTATACTTTTTCATCCCTGTCCCATTTGGTTTCAGATAAATGGGTTTGTGTTCTTTTTTTCTCCTTGCGTTTGTGAACCCAACCATGAAGATAATCACACGCACGGGCCCTGGATGCTGGGTCTATTCAGTATGAAATGAAGGGTTGATTTATCCTAAATAACAGGTATTCAGATTTGGGTGAACCATCCACATGTTTGGCCTTAAAAAAAAGAATATTGCTTTATTGTCCAGAGGGCTATAGCTTTACAAATCAAGGATTTGGAGGTAGCTATTGTTAAGACATTCTCTGTCTTCCTTACCAAAAATTATTCTGAATTGTTTTAAATTCAGTAATTTTTTTTTCCCATCAAAATTAAACGTACAAAATAAAGAATGAAAAGGCTTAAAATCCGTCTTTCAGCACAAATTATGTTTTCATACAGATGCCTTTGGTTTGACGTTAGCCGTGGAACTCTAGGGAACATAAAATGTATCTGGCGGAGGGTTGTATTTCTATTGAAACGTTAGCAATCCTATGCAATCCAAAAGCCAGCCATTTAAACCTCATTGTAGCTCCCGTTTTCTATGTTGCGCCGTCCAAAACAAGCTGACGGAAAATGAAAACCCTGTTAAAACCCAAAATCTGATTTTTTTATGATATGTATACATCATGTTGATTGAATTTTGAGCTGGGGGACTAACATAAAACAACAAACGCAGTTCAGCTCCTTTTGGATGGTCTTATATTTTTTTCATGATTTCAGCAGAGGTTCTTGTGCAAGTAATGAACTCCTTGATCTGTGAATTGATGACATTGTTGCTCCATGGATTATATAGAGCTGGGGAATTTACTGGGTTTTATCTGGAGTCTCAGGGCAAATTTACCAGAGCTCCAGGTTAGTGCCCTCAATATCACCCATTGCTGCCCACTCTTCACGTCTTTGATGTTCAGCTAGCCCAAGCATATTTTCTTTGGAACCCCTGGTTCCCTTTTGCCAAGGGCTGTGGAAACACTTACCTGATGGTTATCATTACCACCACCACCACATGCAAAGTGGTTTTGAAAACTGGGGTAAATGGGGTAAAAGGAATTAATGGGTGGCCCACAAGCAAAATTTGCAAGCCACACTTCCAAACGGGTCAAACTGGGTTGAGTGCGATTAATATGAGAGAGGAGAAAGGAGAAATGGGGAAAAGGAGAGTCGGAGGAGCTAAGTGAAGCAAATGTATCGTTTTGATCCCGTAAACCGATGAATAAGTAGATTTGTCAGTATGACCTAATGGCAGATCAGAAAACTACCGTATTTGCTCGATTATAAGACAAGGTTTTTTCCAGAGCAAATGCTCTGAAAAATAACCCTCGCTTTTAATCAGGGTCGTCTTATAATCAGACCTCAAATAGGTCTGATTATGAGACTAAGATCCAGATCCCCCGCAGCGATACAGGGGACCTGGATCCTCCTGTGTTAACCCCCGACCCAACTTACCGGTGCATCTGAGTCCCCGGTGCTTAGTCTGGGCAGCGTGTAGAGCTCTATGCGATTCGCGTGGAGCTCTACATGCTGCCCGGACTAAGCACCTGGGGCTCAGATGCAGGGGACCTGGACCCTCCTGTGTTATGCGCCCCCCCAACTCAGAAGCACCGGTAAGTTTGGAGGAGGGAGGGGGAGTGTTAAATGGGGGGTGTAAGGCATTTCTGGAGGCAGAGTGCTCTGTGAAATGCCTTTTAACCCCTTTAATGCCACTCTGCCTCCTGAAATGCCTTAAACCTCCCAATATGCCATTCTTCCCCATAATATGCCTTTTAACCCTCTAAGTGCCAGAGTGGCATATAGGGTTAAAAGGCATATCATGGGGCACAGTGGCTTATAGGGTTAAAAGGCATATCATGGGGCACTGTGGCATTTAGAGGGTTAAAAGGCATATCATGGGGCACAGTGGCATATAGGGGGTATAAGGCACTTCTGGGGCAGATGTGCATAACTGGGGGGCAGGTTGGAAAATAGAAGGAAATAAAACCAAAATATTTTTCTCAAGCATAGCTTTTATTAAAAAAAGTGTTTAAATGAATTAACATTTACTGGTAAAACTTTTTTCCTATAGGGTCGTCTTATATTCAGGCTTTTTCTTTTTTTCCTAAATTAATATTAAGATTTGGGGGGTCGTCTTATAATCAGGGTCGTCTTATAATCGAGCAAATACGGTATTTAAAGAGAGACTCCAGCCATTCTATCCACTTTAATGCACATGGTGGCTGAAAGTGTTCCTCTTAAAAAAGTATGGGGAGATTCTGCGGAATATTTATTTATTTTATTTTCATCTGCATTCATTGTTTGGGGGGGGTACCTTGTTATTGTATATATATATATATATATATATACACACACAGTATTTATTTACAGCCGCTATCAGCCTTCTTTTTTATCTGAAGAATTTTATTCACCTCTGGCGAGTTAAACAAATACAGCCCCATGAATTAAAAAGGATCCATAAATCTAAGACAATACAAGAACATTCTGCTTGCCTAAAACAGCCTAGCATTTTCCGCTTTTGGTTCCTGGGTCACCTGGGTAATGCTGCGATATCTGGCAGACACGCTGCCCGAGGCAAAAAATAAAGTGTATATCTTCCATTCAAAGGTAGGTCACACCGGGATAATTCTCCAAGTCAGCTGTGATGGTAGAACATAGAGACTTCAGACTATACGTTGTCAAAGAGTGATAAGGAAATAATCTATCATCCATAAAGCTCCTCTCGATTCCCACAGCTGCGTAAATTCACGCGAGCCGGCATAACGCGGTGACAGTTTGTTCGGATTATTTAAAGGACAACGGTTATAAAGAAAAAAAGGCATTCTACCGCTCCATGCGCGGAATACGTTCTATATCTTTAGAACCGTACCGCTTGGAGGAAAGAATCGAGAGAAGGAGAGAGAGATGTGATGGAAAGTATATTTCAAAGGAGGAGAAACGTTAAAACAAGAGTTCATAATCTAACACTAGAGGGTCAGAGGGAAGTGGATAAGTGGAATAACCTCCCGGCAGAGGTGGTAGAGGTTAATACAGTAAGGGATAGGCGTGTGGCTATCCTGAATCTAACACATGCGCAGGGATGGATTAAGGTTTGAGTGATGTCATTCATATCAGATATTTTGTTCTGTGACGACATGAATGGGTGATGGTTGATGACCTGATGAGAATATGGGGTTAACATGGATTACTCCACACTATAACCACTAAGGGCGATTAAATACACCCCCAAAACCCCTCTGGAGTCCTAAAAATTCCCATATTATCACCGACAGTTACCCAGCAGCCATTTCCCGTTGATTTCATCCCCTACACCAGCCGTACATCATCTTACTATAGATTGCTTCACAATTTCGTTATGGCAACAGGCAGGACCAAGTGTCTGCAAACGCCCTGGGGCGTGCTTTATTAATTCATTACACGCGGTTTGTAAGTAGGGGAGCATGTTTAAATTCCCTCACTGTATTAACCTACCATCTAACCTAGTATCTACCACTATTGATGGAAGGCTGTTCCATTTATCTACCACCCACTCAGTAAAAAAAAAAATTGCAAATATCTGCACAAAATAAAATGAATGAAACCTTAGTATGTTTTATGCGCATGTTCTTTAATATATGTATTAATATTTATTTATTAATATTAATTTATCAAAAAGTGTGTGCGTGTATTCAATAGTTTGGGGTCACTGAGCTGTTTTCATGGAAACAAGGACATTTCTGGCTGTAACAATTTACAAAAGGGTTTCTAACCATTAATTAGTCTCTTAAACTTGGATGAGCGAACACAACGTGCCATTGGAATACGGAGTGATGGGAGTGATAAAGGGCCATTGGAACACAGGAGTGATGGGAGTGATAAAGGGCCATTGGAACACAGGAGTGATGGGAGTGATAAAGGGCCATTGGAACACAGGAGTGATGGGAGTGATAAAGGGCCATTGGAACACAGGAGTGATAAAGGGCCATTGGAAACACAGGAGTGATGGGAGTGATAAAGGGCCATTGGAACACAGGAGTGATGGGAGTGATAAAGGGCCATTGGAACACAGGAGTGATGGGAGTGATAAAGGCTCTCTGTACACCTATGAAGAAATTCCATTTAAAATCAGCTACAATAGTCATTTACAACATTAACCCTGTCTGCGCTGGGTTTCTGATTGATTTCATGTTATTTTAATGGACAAAATTGGCTGTTCTTTATATAAAAAAAAAAATCAGGACAAAGCTTTTGAACAGCAATGTATACATATTTACACATACAGTATTCGACATGCATGCACAATCTCTTATTAATCATTCCCTTTTGGCTGCCTTCCATAGTCTTGGTTGCCGAGGCAACCGACAGGAAGCCAGAATCTTTCATCTGGGAAAGGAATGGCGGGATGGGATGAAGGAGTTATGAGCAAGGTCAGACACTTGCCGCCGAATACAAGTTTGTCACGCCTAATAGATGAAACTCTTTAGTTTCCAAGCCAGTCAGGCAGCGCCCAGCAGCCGGGGAGAAAAAAAAAAAAAAAAGACTTTCAAGCATGAATGGCAATCAGTTAATGCCGGCAACACGCATGTGTCCGTGTAAACCGTGTAAACCGCAGCGGCTGTGCGACACCAGGAGGGGATTAGATAAATGTCAATATTTCTGTATGGTCAGGTGGAAAAAATTTTTTTTATCAAAAAAATATTTATTACAGAGTTTGTGTAAAGGCCACAGACGGAGTCGATCTACCGCTGCTTATCTATACCATGCATGCTTGATTTTAGTACAAGCTGAATCGCTAATATATTTTTATTTCTATTGGACGGTTGCCAGTTGGGGACAATTATTATTTGGCATTGAGCCTGGTTTCTTTGGGGGGGGGGGTTGCTAAAAAGACTCGAACCTTAATCAGTCCCTATTCGCCCACCTTTGTAAGACACAGATATTGTATTTATATAGGCCCTGGCGCTTTATGGTGGGGGAGGGTGCCAAATGATGTACGTGTGGCCTCCATATGTATACGTGCGGCCACATATTATTGTTTTTGGTGAGCCCACATACTGTGGGACCCTAGATTGGGTGAATATGGCCGGTAGCCCACGAGCCGAGCTGTAAGCAAGCCAGGCCTAGGGCTTTAGTATCAACCAAGCCAAGGTTAATAGCAAAAATATAAAGACCCTCACAAACTCCCATGTGTACAGGAGGACCATGCGCTGACTCACACTCCTCCATTTTTACACATCCAGGCCTGGCCATAGGTACGGCATAAGCCAGGTTTAAGTCCACATAGAACTCCTTTGGGCGATATATAAAAAGTAATTCTGGTGCAAAGTTCCAAGATGTTTATATCGCCATAGCAACCAACAGAATGGTGCTGTGATTGAATAGTCTTATCGATTGCTATGGTGGAAAGGCCATTTTTCTTCATCTCCTCTGTATTTCAGAACCAGGTTCAGCCGGCTCTGTAATCATAACCTAGATTTCCACGAAATTCTGTAAAATTAGCACCTCGGCGCCGTAAATCCACAAAGAGTTTTTTATATAGAACATGTTATACGTTTGATATGTCCTCCTCAGACGTGTTACAGAATTTAAAAGCATTCTATAATTCGGGGGTTTCGAAAGCAGTTACTGTGGGGGGGGTGGCAAAAATAACTTGTTTACGTAAAATAGAACTATTTTTCAGAGCCACCTGTACATTTAATGTGAGAAAAAGAAGGGGGGTAATTTTTATTTATTTTTAGTTAGGTGTCAAAATCTCACGTTATCTGATATTTCCTCCCCCGAAGCAGCAAGACGCGCTTATAAAAAATTAAGGGTTATATATGCAAAATAGCTCTTCCTTGAAGAGTAACCACGATTCTTTTGTATATTTATTTGCATATATTTTATGAGTCGGAAATAAGGAAATTCACGTAGGAATTACTGCGTCTGATTAATAATAGATCAACGATCGGTCGAGACGAATTCGAGACCCGTGCTAGAAATTCATGCGGATCACGAAAAGACCACCAAATGTTTGGCCAAATAATATTGTATATGGGATTAACATTTTAATTTATTCAAAGCTTATTAGTCTTCCCTAGAAAAAAAATCAATTACATTAATCCAACATGTTTAACCCACGGGTTACACACTGTATTTACTAGATTTTATTTAATTATTATTTTTTTAAAAGAAAGACTACAGGCTTTACCATTAAAATATAACAAAGGGTTAAAGTATGTTCTATACATCCGTTTCTTTCTAACACCGCAATGCTTTTAGTTATATAATTACACTGATTAGCAATGGAAACGTATTCCTGACCTATTGGCCACGCTGCATTAAAATTAAATGTCGTACAGGCGCATGATAGAATGTGGAGGGCAGATGGCATTAATGCATTTTTGTTTATTTTTCTAGATATTTTCAGAGCCATTTACGCTCGAAGTATAAACATAACGGGAAACCGGGTCATTGTGCTCCGGATGGAACGTGTCCGACCTCCCCGTTTGGGTTTTGTTTCTGTAAAATGTTGCTTTTACTTGCTATCCACCAAATGTATCACTTTATTAATCGACATAATTTTCTATTCTACTCCCGTTTATTACCTACTGTATGTTGAAAACGATATTGGCGTCACATCGACTAGGATGATGGGCTGTGAAACCCCCAGCCGTTACAAGCAACCTAAGTATACCTAGTGGCCACAAAATGGGAACCACAAAATGAACGAGGACATAGAAACATAGGACTTGCCAGTAGAGAAGACCCATTGGGTCCATCAAGTCCGCCCATTGGTCCTACTGAAAAGACTCAAACCTTAATCCGTCATTAATCCCGTCTTAACTTTTTTTAACCAATATAGGAGATTTCGAAGTATCCTAAACCTCTCTGATCCATTTTGCAGATGCAGAACATGGACATTTATTAGAATGTTCTATGTCCTTCAGATATTGCAGACTACACAAGTTCCTGGAGATATTTCAAATGTATTTATTCCGGAGGCTGAAAACCGTATTCTTCTAAGTCTAGTTTAAGAGGGGGACATGTTTGCTAATCACCACGACAAGGGCAAATTTTAAATTAACAGCTCAAGGATGCTATATATCAAGATTTCTTGACTTGTCATCTTGGTTTTCAATATGTTAGAAACATCGAGTGAATCGTAAGAAGGTTGTTTTGTTACCACGAAGCCATTAGAGATTCCAGGATGAATGATGGAGAGGAGGGGGGGCACACAATAATGTATCTGAATTTAAATAGAGTGGAAGTCCATTATAATTATGGATCTGGTATTCAGTATACAGCACAACATCTTCTGCTGAGATTCACTTACATTACCATTCCCACCCAGACACCTTCTGGAAATTACATAGGACTCGAGATGCGGTTCTGGCCGGGAAAAAAAAAAAATAAGATTGGTTTGTCGGATGAAATTGACACCTTTCCTGGTTCATCCCCCGACTTCAAATGAATTTAATTTCACCGAGTTTCATTGGACCATAACAGCTGAATAATTAATGTTGGAATAAATACGGCCAGATTGCCGAGTTACAGCGGATATGTCAAATGGGAATTATTTTTAATGATGTTCTTTAAGTGTTAAAAAGAAAAACCGACGTTCCAGAATAAATTCCGGAAAATAAGTAATTCTTTAAACAACCATTTGTTTTTGGGTTTTTGTTAAATGTAATTGTTCAAGAAAAAATATTTAGGAGTATAAACAATTTTTTTTTTTTAGGAGGAAAAAAAAGAAAATAAGATTAGACAATATCGGGAAGCAGAAGGTAACATTGTGACCATAACAAATGGCTGGATTTTGCAAAACATGCTCAGGAAAATCAATTTGACATACAATACTTCAATCCATAAAGAAACTATTTGCTCTGTAGAGTAAAGAAGAAAATAGTCGGGGCGATTTTGTGAGTTTGTGGAGGAATATAAAACAGTTATTTTGGTATTTTCCTTTCAAGTGTTTTACGCTGGATAAACGGCAATGCATATGTGAGAACCTGGCGTATTTCATCGGAACCATGCTCAGACTTAATAACGAGAGGACTCCATCTCAGTTAGAAACATTTCTTCAAAGATTTACAGTGACTTAATATCAGGAGGATTGTTTCCTTGAAATTGACCCCTTTAAAATGACTGTATTTGAAGGGTTAAAGAGGCAGTATTTAATTCCTCTTTTTTTCAGCCATCAGGGAACCGGTTCTCCTAAAAGCTTAATATTCTATGTTGGTCCTCAGGGGTTTTTAATACTTAATACTTTCTACCCATGGATTGCAAATTTTTTTGTGATGGATTAAATGTTTTGGCTAATTATTACTTACATGGAAATATAGAACTTGGCGGCATTACAGACCCATTCGGCCCATCTGATCTGGTCATTAGTAGACCTGATGTAGAGACTGAAACCTTCATCAGTCTTCAGGAGCCATATGCCTACCCCATACATATTTAAATTCCCTCGCTGTATTAACCTCTATAACCATACCTGGGAACTTGTGGGCTTTGCAGCATACCCTTGGGGGGGGCAGTGGGCGGTCCTGCTGATGTTGGTAGGCGGTCCTGCTGCCGCCAGTGGGCGTTCCTGGTGACATCGTGGGAAACACCTCCATGTAAAGGGGAAACTGACGCTCACGCGACCCGGAGGATTCAGGTGTTGACCTGGAGAACCGGAGAAGCAGTGCTTCTCCAGGATTTATCCAGGCCAAACCCAGAGAGTTCCCAGGTATGTCTAAAACGTCTGCTGGAAGGCTGTTCCACTTATATACCACCCTCTCATTATTTAGAAAATGAAGGGTGCATGTGAAATATAATAAATACATTTCAGGACAACATTCTAACGGTATAAGAACCATTAATATTAATATTTTTTATTGAACTAGACCAGTGATTATTAACCCATGGCATTCCAGCTAACGCTCCGTTCAATGGCGCTCCATCGGATTACTACTTCTTCTCTTTTTCGTATGTTACTATGTTATACAATAAATAGACAGTTGGATACATATCAAGCGGACATCTTTAAATACCCTTGCGAATACACCCAAAAGCACAGTGCTTGATTTAGAGTTATTATGACACTTGTCATCTCTGCAGGGTCTTTATGTTTAAGTAGACTTCAGTTCTGTTGCCTGTTTGTAGCGCGGCGCGTACACGGCAGAGGAATATTGGTGCGGACAGCAGTCAGCATTTGGCAGATGTGCCACCGATGACTCCATTAACTATTTCAGGGATCGGTTTATTTAGCCAGGCTCTGCGAGACGGCTGCCGCAGTTAACCATCTGCCTAAGTGCTGGGGACAGAGCTGTATGGAACAGATGTACAGTACGAGCTCACACTGCATGAGAAATGCAAGATGACTACTTATCGACAAAACTTTGAACAGAACGAGCTGCTTTCCCACGGTGGTCCGGCCGACCAATTAATTTATATTTATAACTCGTTCCACTACTGTTTGTGCCTACTGGTCTTTTCTAAATCCCCACTGGGTTTGGAATGGGATTGTTTGAAGATCGGAATTTACAGCAAAGAAAAAGTAATCCATCATTTATAAGGGGCTGTATAGACAGTTTGAAAGGCGCCTTATAGATTTTAAAGTTCAGGGTTTTTTGGTTTTTTTACTTCATAACCTTTAGTTGACTTAAAGAAACATTGATCAGCCCACGGGTAAGGATTGATGATCATTTGGGTTCCCTAGAGGTAATCCTGAGTCTTTGGTTAGAGAGGAAATTTCGTTACAGCAGTAACGGTTAATGCGCAGGGAGATGCGTGAAACCGAGTGGGAGTGGGACTTTACCAAGACATTTTTGTTTCTTTGAAATATTAAGATTTTTTGGTACTCAATTTAATATATAAAAACATTTTATTGCTGTTCCTATATACTTTATTGTGACTTATAGGGCTGTAGAACCCTGTGATACCCTCATACCCAGCAAACATTCTAAGCTCTTAGTAAAGAGGGACATCAAGGAAAGAAAAAGATATCCCAATAAGATATCTGGGGACTTACCAGGGATCGCCTTATACCCAGCAAACATGCGATGTACCCTAGGTTAATATTTTCAATCTCTGGATAGGGGGTTGATAATTTGGTCATACCTACTCCCTGTTCTTCTTCTCTTAGTGCTCCCCGCCTTATTACTGCCTGTCCACACTTGCCATGTTCCCTTATCACAGCTATACCTGCAGGAAATAAGTGTCCCAATGTAGAAGGAACTTTCCCTTCTACATTGGGACACTTTGGAGATATCCTATTGGCTTTATGCGCTAATTATTAATTTGCAAGATGAAAAAATTACCCTAACATATTAACTATGCATTATATAATTATAGGAAGCTAACACACCTGGGAACTCTCCATGTTTGACCCGGAGTCTCTGGGTAAAGTGCTTCTACCCCAGGTCTCCAGGTCACTTATCCAATCTACTTCCTATCCTAGCCTGGGGCTAGCTCTGTCCCCTCGTGAAAACACTAACCCAAAGGAGGGAGAGCTCCAGGTAGCCCGCCCTGGACTACAAACCAATAAATCTTCAAAATCTATCTTTCCATAGCATAATGATCCACTTTTTTAGTTTCTTCAGTAGAAGTTCTACTTGTCCCATATGGTTAATTGTTTTTGTACTTAATCATTTCTATTGTAAAAAAAAAACAACAAAAAAAAAAGGTAGCCCAGAATCCAAACGATTCAAAAATATAATAAACAAAATTCTAGATAGCATAACCTAAGCAAAACCTTAGATGATAGATAATAGCAGACACTATTTTTCAGCATGGGATTTTTAAGTGCACTTTCTCTCCTGAGCACTTCCTGTTCAATACGGTTCTGTAAACCTAAAAATGGGTGGGGCTAAGAGTAAGCCAAGCCCCTTTGCCATTATTGGCCCAGCTAAAAATTGTTTCACTCTTGCCAAATGGCAAATGTACGTCTAAGAAAGGGATATACAACCTCACTATGCACCAAATGCTTAAAATATATAACTTATTAGTAAAAATGCATGATTTTCCATTCCAGTGGTGAAAAAGTCAATAACTAACACTCACACGAGGTCAACTCTTATGAAATTAACATAAAATGCAATGACTTCTGTGAACAAAAGATATAAAAGGTTTGAACTATGCGAGAGAATAATTTAGCAGCTAAACATAGGACATCGTAAAAAAAATATTGATTTCTAGATCACTTAATTTCGCTCTTGCACATGTTTTCTCTTTACTAATATTGTATTAACATACATTAAATTTCTAATATAATAATTATAGCAAAAAAAAAAAACTGATTTAATGCCACTTACCAGGATCAGGAATAATGAGCTGTGCATACGTCTGAATATTACCAGCTTCATTTTCAGCCACACACTGATAATAACCTTCATCTGATTTCACTAGTCCTAAAATACGTAGATTGGTCCCATCCTAAAAAATAATAAAATAATATAATCAAATATAACATGCCAAAAAATCACCGTAGTAAAGAACTGAAGCAGATATATGAAGCAAAGCAATTACCATGAAAACCAATGAAATTCTGCTTAACAAAGAACGCTTCTTTATTAAACTTGGGTAAGCCAGATAGCGGTGGTAATAGCCCTTTAAGACCCAAAATCTGATTTGCTCCGGTCCATACTCCTTATTCTTGACAAATTGGCTGAACCAGGCACATTGGGCTCAAGATAAGATGGGTTCATGTAGCTATAGTCTTTTTTTTTTTTATCCCTTAATGACAAAGCCCATACATGTACGGGCTCAAAATGCATTGTTTTCAATGGGTTTAGGGACAGCCCATTGTCCTTAAGGGGTTAAATACTTGGGGTGGTTGTTTTTAATGTATATTTGTGTCCATTTTGCATCGACGTCAATGCATCTTATTGCATGCACACAATACTCTCTTTAGTTATTGGAGTTCGAAAATTTGTTTTATGTCTAATTTTCCTCCTCCTTTGTACATGTGCTGTAATTCTCCCTTTGTAATCAATGGAAGTAGCGGCATTTCCAAACATTATTCTAAAGTCTGTGATAAAGAAGTCTCATTTTCTAACCCCAATATCTTAAGTAACATGAAACCATGGCTGGAATGTTCCTTTAAGGCGCGAGACTGTTCCCCACTTAGGATAGCGGGTTTGTAATTACCAGCACCCACCAGAAGAGGGCATCAGAAACACAGAATGCTTAGTGAGAACTTGAGTTGAGAGCCTATGTCTATATGGTATAGAAAAGTGATCTATAGATGGCTTTGGCCCTTTAGAGAAAGGGCAGCGATGAGGATAGATAGACCTTAGGATTCAATATTTCGGCATTAATACCCTTTACCCACTATCCAATATTTCTCTTAATATGAAGCGCCATTAAATGCTTCCAAGGATTCTCAGCAGTCTAGTATAGAGATTAAATAATAAAAATGTTTAAAAAGAGGCAGATAAAAAAAATACTATGGAGGTTAAAAGCAGTACAAGGATGGTATGAACTCTTTCATTGCCAGAGGAAGCAATGCTTTGCTAGCGTGCTTGGGACTCCAAGGGACAGAACGCTATTAGGCCGGGTGTCTGTTCAATACCGTATCTCGGGCAGAAATTGTGTCTTCAAGCAAAGTGAAATATGAACTTGTCAAGTGTTCAGCGCACTGGTTTAGGCGCTCATTGTCCCGATGGGAAAATCTCTGCTGTGAAAGTTTAATGGAAAATATTTTGCTGATGGGCAGACCTTTGAAATAAATGTCTACGATACAAATGTATGGCATGTTTAAACACTTGGACTGTTTCCAAATCTCTTTTTTCTCTATTCTGTATTTATATATATGTGTTTCTGTATTTATATATAAGCTGTTTCTAAGAATTCTAAAATACTGGTAGGGTTCTTTCACTTTTGAATAAATATTTTTTTTTTTATCAAAAAATATTTCTAATATTGGCTCCTCCATAATTACGTTATTGAATATAGCCATGTTCAGGGGAGGGCAAGGGGGTGGATTTCAGGCAACAGTTTGAAGCTTTATTGTCTGTTTCACATGCAATTCCACATACAGCCACTAGGGCCTTTAAGGAAGAATTTACTCATTGACTGTATCATTTCTGTGTTCCTTCTATCTCTGTTTATGTATTCCCTTACTGTTAATGGTATTAGATCACACTTAATAGTAAACAAGGAACACAGCTGTCTTCTAAATATGTTTTGGGCTACTTTATTATTAGGCCACTTGGCTAGAACTGCCCCCCCCAGCATGAATGTTACAAGCCCCCCCAACCTTGTTAGTCCAGTGGTATAAATGCAAAAAATAACTGTTAACCTACATGCATTTCCACAAATTTCTGATTTTAATTCCTCTGTTTAGCTTTGCATCCAGCTTGATAAAGGGACACTGATAAGCACAAATTAAACATTAGTCCAATAAAAAAAAAGGTATTTCCATAATAAAATAATATTTTTGTCATAGGAGAAATATTAATCTGTTGCTTTTTTTTTTCTTGCAAAGACTTAGCCACTCGAGTGTAAAAAATGTATATTAAATACATATTAAGGATTCTGTGTAGGTTTTATCATAAATTAAACATTTCTTCACCCATCTGGCACTTTCATCTCTACAACCAAATGATTATTAGATATCAAAGATGGAAAAGGTTCAAATTGATATTCGCAAAGCTCTAATTCTGTCCTTCATATGAAAAAGAGCATATAGTGTTTCTCGTGTATTGAGTACTCTCTAAATTGACCTTAACTGTGTCTACAGGGGATGCTTTATTGCAGGCATATTCAATTTAATATGCAGTCCTCATTTTTATAATGTATTCTCTATTACTATTTTCACGGCACTTGTATTAAAAAGCAGAACATGCTTTCTACAAGTGAACATATTCTAATTTTACTATAAAATAATTTATCAAATAATGTAATATTTTTATATTTAATATAAAATAATAAAAATATTCCAGAAATATTTAATATAATTACATGTCTGCATTGAATGTAATTTTCACATAAGCAGCTAGGAAAATGGAGACGGATGATTAAATACAAATAAAATGTAGGTGGTCTATGTGATCTTTCCAATAAATAAATTACCAGCCACTCACCGATAACCTGTTCATTAATAAGATTGTATATTGAACAAGAAGTCTTCCATTGAGTCTTGAGGAAATTAATTGTCACTTAAAGCATTGAAAAATGTTTCTTTACTGTAAGAGCAGTAAAGATGAGGAATCCACTCCCTACAGACATTCAGTGGATGCCATTAAATAAAGGATGATAGGGTGATTTTTAGCAGAGAAGAATATACAGGGATATAGTGGGTTTATTTTTTTTGAATCTAACGAGAAATCAGAGGCAATTTTGATGTCAAGAAGGAATGTTTTCCCTTTTTGAGGCACAATTGGAAATCTCTTAAATATGGAGTTTTTATGTTCTTCTGGATCAACGGAGGGGTGGACCTTGATGGACCTGGGTCTTTTTTCAATCTAAATTATTACCTACCAGATTATTTTTTGGATTCCCAAAAATGCATCATCCATACAAGTCTAGAAAAATGAAGAATTTGACCATGTATCCAACATGTGACTTCATAGCTACACCCTGATGTTTCAATAATTCTAAAATCAATGACAAGGAATTAAGAAAAACCTTATAACATCAATAAAATAATGCAAATTTATATGAAGTTCTTTTTTTGTGCAATTATACATCTCTTTTCCTAGTAGCTAACGGCTATTGTGTGTTTTTTTTGTTTTTTAAACCAGTAAATTAATTTTAAAGAGTGCGTTATATTTACCACTATCTGGAAATAGTCGCTGGGAATGACCACCTCTCCGTTTTTCGTCCACTTCACGGTTGGCGGAGGCTTTCCAGACACGGCGCATTCAAACTCAACGTCCATGCTCTCGTAGGCGTAGAGGTTAGCGGGGTGATTTCGAAACCGCGGAGGAACTAAACGTATAAAAAATATATATATATAAATAAAAGTACTTACTTACAAAGTGTAGACATATTTTATAGTATTACGTGCCATTAAAAATATAAATTACAGCATAGGGAAGGCAGCCCTGAAACATCCCATATCGCCTTCCCCATCTTCCAAGATTGTACTTTGGATAAAGAAAATAATCTTGTCATATATAAGCAATTCTATTTAATCCTGATGGAAATATGGCTGAAAGGGCTCACCATTGCCTTGCAGTATTGATTCCGTTTCTTATTTATGTTTTTTTGGGGTTTTTTTTTACAATTTTACAATTTAATCTCTATATAAATTTAAACCCATGCGTCGGGGGAGGGATTCTTGCCCACAGTATACAATGTTTGAAACATTTTATCTTCGGCGAATATGCCTCTTTTTTTTCGGGGGCTAATTATTACAAAAGCAATGAAGTGACACATAATACACGGAAATCCGTTGAGGCTGTCCCTAGAAGATTATCCCTGAATTCTTGGATTGTGAAGAACTTGCATTATTAAAGACAATCTCTGTTCCAAAAACGCCGCTGAGATAGTGGGCAGAAAAGATCAGCTTAGCATACATTAGAACATAATGGATTACAACGCAGCCCTTATTGCAATAAAGTGAACTGGCGTACGAAAGCTTTGACGGTCGTATATTAATATATTGTGTTATTACAGTAATATAAAGTTGTCTTTGTTACAATTTTGTCAACAGAGCATAATATAGTCCATTTTCTGATCAACAGTTAAAAGTTCATTAATAATAATGACTACGAGTATTAAAGGAGGTGCGTTTAAAGGGTTAAAACGCAGAACAGGGTAGGAGAACTTATGATCATGTAATACATCTCACATGGATGTACAGAGGAAAAGAAGAAAGAGGATTGGGTCCGTTAAGGAGGATAAAGGTAAAATTACTAAAATGCAAGATTAAATATAGGAAGATAAGGAAAAAAAAAACAGAAAGCATATAACATCTTTACAGAAGTGCAAAAAAATCATAACGCTTAAAAGATTATTATCGACAGAATGCTGCTATACATTTACTAATATATCCAAAAGCACGATAATTATTGTACAACGTCCATGTAATGTGTTAGTCTCTGGGTTATGGAATAAAGATTATATATGTTTTTAAGATGCTCAGCAGTGCTAAAAACAGCAGGGTTAAGCAGACCTGTACTGGCAGATACCCAGTGGGCCGGTGGCCGGTAGGGTACCATATATACCGGTACTGCTGGAAGATCAGGCCCTGCAGTGTGCGGCCACCAGCCGATGCTGTCGTATTTCATTTGGCGGCCTCTGGCCTTAAAGTGCCAGGGCTACTTAGTCATCCCCAGTAAGGCCCTCGGGTGCAGTTGAGACCTTACACCTGCATTCAGGGAATCATTAATTCTTCATCAGTTGTGACCCTGTTCCATAATTCCTAATACTTTTCTCAAGAATAATTATTTCCTCGTGTAACATTTAGCCATTATTGTTCCATACTGTTTGCTAGGAACACTAAATTGTCATGTGACACAAAAGCAGGAGCTTAGTCGTTGGTCTCATCTTAGATTCAGGAGCCATATGCCTATCCCATGCATGTTTACATTCCCTCACTGTGCTACCATTTCTACTGGGAGGCTGTTCCACTTACCCACCACCCTCTCCCCACTTCATTAGTCCTCCACTGGTATGCCGTATCATTTCATCCAAAAGCCCATAATATGAGAATATATATATATAAAAAAATATATGTACAATTAAAAAGTTAACTTTT
Source organism: Spea bombifrons (assembly GCF_027358695.1). Lineage (NCBI taxonomy): Eukaryota > Metazoa > Chordata > Amphibia > Anura > Pelobatidae > Spea > Spea bombifrons. The sequence goes on from NC_071087.1 coordinate 157,486,743, forward strand.
CTCATTTTGAACATTTTATAGCGCATGCAGTAATATTTCCATTTATCTAGAATAACGGAAAGACCTTTCCCATATTCTTTTTATTGTACGCAGTTAAACAGAATTAATGTGAGCTCAAAACCTTGACGCCATTATGTCGATTGTTTCCAAAGGTTTCTGACAAAGCTCGGAATTCTCACAAAATAGATTAACGCTTTAAACGTACTTTTATTCTACATTGGGCCAAATTAATTTAGATCGGCGGAACCCGCTTACTTTACTACCCACAATCCCAAGCAAAAAAAAAAACTTATCAAGAAGATAAACTCTTAATATCGAAACCTCCCATCCCTCGAATATGAAACACCGTTATTTTATTTCACACAAGAATGAATTCTTATGAGTTGTGCCTGAATTATGAAAAATACCAAAACGCGATAAATCAGATAATAAAACAGCAAAGAGAATAGGGATGGGGACAATCTCACGTGAAATCAAATTACATTGGCAGCTCCGGGCTTCGGTAAAAAAAAGTTTTTGTTGATTATTCTCTGTCATGTTCACTGAATTTCTATATTAAGTATTTTTTATACGCGCATGAAGCGATAATAAAAACAGCATTTGTTTTTAATCAGGGGCTACCATCTCGGTTCTAACTAGACAATAAGGGTCAGAATTAATTATGTCTAGAATCTTTCGTATATAATATTGTATTATATTGAATAAATAATTTAATATATAGTATTATATATTTCATATATAATATTTTATGTCCATAAAATAATTTATTGACCTTTAGCCATTAAAAGATGTCTGGCGTAGGTATAAGTGGTAACGTGGTAAGCCAATACATTAAATAGGAAGAACCGTGTATCTATCATTCAAAAAATTCAATAGAAAAGAGAAAATAGAACTTTGCTCACCCCATATTATTATTATTATTATTATTTTATATAGCGCCCTCATATTCCGCAGCGCTGTACAGAGGGTAAACAGGACATAACAAGTAGTGGATAACATAACAAGTTGGACTTACAGAAAGCAAAGCAGGGCCCTGCACACACAGGCTTACAATCAATTACTGCTACCTTCTATAGGCCTGCATGTCTCAATTAAATAGATTTAAACTGAATTAGAATATAAGAAGAAAAACTGTCTAATTTTCCATATAACCAAGTGATTTTCCTGTTTCAGAACATGTTTTTTTACACCAGTTTCAATATCCTTGTTTGGAAATGTTACAGTATAAGTGGAGAGAGGCAACAACTACAGGGGTCGCATCAGTCACAGCTGTGACGGGGCCCGGGGCTACCCCTGTGAACACTTGTTCCAGGGCCCTTCCGACCTGGAGCGCATGTGTAATTGTGTGTGTGGATGGTTGTGTAGGTGTTTGTGTGTGAGCAGGGATGTGTAAGTGGAGTGAGATGGAGTGTGGGTTAGAATGAGTGTGAGTGTATGAGTTAGTAAGTATGAATAAGTGTGTTTAATCTGTGTGTGTTTACAGACGTGTGCCAGAATGGAAGGCAAGGGGCAAAGTAGGCACAGACAAGTTGTTTGGGGCCAAAGATGGCACAGATAAACTGTTTGGGGACTGAAAAGTTGGAGGCCAAGATGACACAAACAGGCTGTTGAGGGAAAAGGTGGTTTAGGATGGCACTGATAAGATGGTTGGGGCAAAGGCACTCACAAGCTGTTTGGGGCAAAGGTGGCTATTTTCACCCTACGGGCCTGTGGTTTCTAGTTATGACCTTGGATAGATGTTTAACCAAATTGTGGAGATGACGATGAAATATTTTCACTACATTTCAATTTTTTTTTAAAAAACCCAACACATTTTGTCCATTAAAACAAATTAAAATGGATGGATGAGAAATCCAGCACAGACGGGGTTAATGTTGTAAATGACCACTGTAGCTGGAAATGGCTGATTTTTTATGAAGTACCTTCATAGGCCCTTTATCACTCCCATCACTCCTGTGTGAACTTTGGAACAAGGTCCATGCGAATGATCAGCTGGCTACCGTCATTGATCCCTGAAAATTCTATTGTAAGCGCCTTCCCTACTCACTCCCGCTATACGGAACGGTCAAAATCTTTGTTTACACTTAAAACCGCGAGGAGCAAGCGTAGCCTTAAAACGTTACAGATAACAGCAAATTCATAAGAAGGTAATCAAATTAGTCGAATCGGAAACAGAGTCAGTGCTCTGTGACAGAATAAATTCTATTTGTAATTAGAATTGTCCCGTAGTAGTTTAATATATGAATATTGTTCTTCGGTATGTTGGGAAAAGGGTAATTCAATTATGTTTCGTTACGATAATGTTAGAAGTTGTAATTTAAGTGAAATTGCTCTTCTGCGTCAGGCAGGGAAACGGACAATAAATAAACAAATAAATAAAAAAAAAAAAAAATATATATATATATAATTTTTTATTTATTTGTTTATATATATACATGTATATATATATATACATGTATATATATATATATACACATATATATATATATATATATACTTATATATATATATTTATATATATATATATATATATATATATATATATATATAAGGACAAGTACACAGAAAGACACGTTTGACCTAATTCTGCCTGCGGCTGTTTCTGTTCTACAAATTCTGAATATTTCTGAAGGATTTTTTTTTTTGCTCTTTATAGGGTCAAAATTACCCAGATATCCATTTCAGAACATCAAACGCAAAATATGCTTAGCGCAGTATACATGAGGTTTGATGGTTAGGTTACCAACACAATCTATTAAAATACAACATATGCCAACACCCGTACCATATGAACCTGTCCACAGTTGTAGAAAACATTTATTTACACCTCATTTGTCAAATGTGAGTTCATATTTGCGTATTTACCAACATCAACCGAAATTCAGTTTTTCTATTCTATTCACGTTGATCCGATTACCGGTAATTACCATTATGTTGGCTAATTAGCATTTGTGCCTGTCTGGTAATGTCACAAAGTAGCCAGGCCATGAAATGTCTTGTGTGCTACAGTCAGCCTTTCTAGAAGTCCCATTAGACCTCTCACTTAGCCGGTCTTCTATTAACCTTTTGTCAGCGCCGCTGGCATTTAAAGGGTTAAGCGCCAAGGATTAGCTGAAAGTGCACCTCTGTAGGGAAACGTTCAATAACTCCCATGACTCCTCTCCGGCTAACATAATTACTGTATCCTGTATCCAGTACCAACCCCGACCTGTTCCAATAAAGCGTTATGTGACCTTACGGTGCAACTCCACAAATTACTTCTCATATTCTTCACCCTGAGACAGCTCCTTATGCCGGCCTAGCTTATGTTTAACCATTGTTTGGATGTGGGTATCATAAAGCACCATTTTTTTTTTTACACAGTTGGATAAAAAGCCCCAAAATCTTGTTTAATTCCCTAGAGTTAATTCTTTTTTTCTTCTCCGATTCATTTGAGTTGTTTTTCTCTCTGTTTTTTATTGAATATCATTTGATTTTTGTCATTTTAAAACCTTAACATTAAATTGGAATGCCCTCTGCCCTCCTTAATATAATTACCTGTGTGAGTACTCCGTATTGCCTTTATATCTCACTTTAATACCTGGGGGCCGGACACGGCACACAATCACATGTTTCGCAAGCACTTTTTTGTTGTTTGGGCATACATGAAATAGATTTTTGTCACAGTTTAAATGGTCCCATTGCAAGGTCTCAGTCTTCTGGCTACAGACTCGGCTTGTCTTATGGTTACCCGATCATCTCCTGGCTACAGACTCGGCTTGTCTTATGGTTACCCGATCATCTCCTGGCTACAGACTCAGCATGTCTTATGGTTACCCGATCATCTCCTGGCTACAGACCTCGGCTGGTCTTATGGTTGCCCGCTTGTCTCCTGGCTACAGACCCCAGCTGGTCTTATGGTTACCCGATCGTCTTCTGGGTACAGACCTCGGCTGGTCTTATGGTTACCCAATCGTCTTCTGGCTACAGACCTCTGGTGGTGTTATGGTTACCCAATCGTCTCCTGGCTACAGACCTCTGCTGGTGTTATGGTTACCCGATCGTCTTCTGGGTACAGACCTCGGCTGGTCTTATGGTTACCCGCTCATCTCCTGGCTACAGACCTCGGCTGGTCTTATGGTTACCCGCTCTTCTCCTGGCTACAGACCCCGGTTGGTCTTATGGTTACCCGCTCGTCTTCTGGCTACAGACCTCGGCTGGTCTTATAGTTATACTTAGGTCATGTCTACGGTAAGGCTGGGCTGTGGCGCCCCTTCTGCTCCATGGCTCCATTAACCATTACCCCAGTGAGGCTGGGCTGTGGAGCCCACCTCTGCTCCGTGGCTCCATTTACCATTATCCCATTAACCATTACCCCAGTGAGGCTGGGCTGTGGCGCCCCCCTCTGCTCCGTGGCTCCATTAACCATTATCCCAACCCTTGGTACACAACTATACCATTTAAAATGGTAGAAGTTTCCTCTTAAATGCAAGCCAGACAACTAAGACAACACACTCTTATCACTTATGGTAGACGATGCACGTCTCATAATGAATAGTCAGAATGGTTACTATCTAGCTAAAATATATCATAAAAGCGTCTATCATATTTTTTTAAAATTCGTAACGCAAAGAGCAGTATTTCCCAGATTGTTGTTTCATGTAAACGTTTCACAATGGATTTCCTCGATGGAGCAACTTTGTAATTAAATACAATGAAGCATCGTCGGCTCCGTATAGATCGCATTGTTCTCAAAGAACGAAAATACTCTGCGCAATAATGAATAGGAGAGCAGTAAATTATACAAAGGTCAACGGCTCTTCTTTCCGCAACTACTGTTCTTGCAAATCATACGACACTCCGAAGACCGCGTAGCTCGGGGTAATTTATTGACCAAATACTATCTGAAGTGTGGACAATGTTACTCATCGCTCACTGTCCATTTTATAGCTTTGGTTAGACTGAAACTAAAGCTAATTGGGAATTTGACCAATGATACCAGATATGTGAGTAATTGAAAAACAATGCCCTTGCTGAATCAGCACATTTTTTTTTTCCACCGATGTGTTTAATGTAAAAAAAATGCTTTTCTTAGTTTTTTTTTTTAACCTATCAATGTATCGATTCGCAGAAAACGGTCACTTTTTAGATTATCCCTGATCATTATTCGTATACCTATACACAACATATTACTCTTTTATTAATAAAAACAATATATATATTTTTTTTTATTATTGTGCTGAAGGTGGCAGCTGCTATACCTCGGGGATGTCACATGTTCTAATCTAAGCGGACACCTTGAGATAAGAGTATTCACAAAATAATTTCACATTTGTAGCCAAATGAACACGGCAAACGACTTGAGGATGTTCGAGCTGGTTACTCATTCATCTTCATGTGTATGGGGTGGAAAATAACCATTTTCAAAGGATTCAGAGAAAAATGGAGTGGGAGGAGCTATGTCTTGCCCTGGCCTCCCTGTCAGCATTTAGTCTTTGAGGATAGGATCTTAACAAATTCCCGAAACAAGTTCATGTCAAATTTCAACTCCTTCCGGTATCTCTTGGAGGTGTCCATGCAAAGCTTCTCATGAATATTTACTGATATCTCTTTCTTTTTAAGACTGCATCTTTCAGAAAGGATCCTAAACTTTCAACCACATTCAATGAAGCAGACGAAGCTCCAAACCATTCAGAGCCTGAAAAAGAGTCGATTGGGCTTTGGCACAACAAATCTTGCCATGAAGAAAAAACACTCTTCATTTGTATCGCGTGTGTCTCAAACTTAAATGCTTTGCTTCTACGATGATCTCTCTAAGATATTGTCCATCACACAATTCTCCTGGTTCCTTAATGATCCACCTTGGCCTTTGCGCCGTGAAACACTTCGTGAACACTTCTTCGAAATCGCTCATTCTATACTATTGATAGTCGATAGACCCCTAGCAAATAGTTCTTTTCCACCCTGTGTTTTAGAACAGGACATAGTCTTCCAAAATTCTAAAGGTCTAACCAGCGTCTTCACGCCAGATATTGAATTCCCTACCGAACAGTTTAGCCAGAAACTGTCTTCTTAATAGAATTTCTTAATGTTATGATGAGCAGATCATTTAAAATGTTGGCTAAATATTTTATAACGTATGGCATCCAAATTATCTTCCCTTAATTAAATACCTGTCTCCTTTGTGTGTTTTATAGATAAGTGTGATTAAAAAAAAAAAAACACATTTTAAATTCCCAAGCAGATCTGCCATTCATTCAAAAAGCCCACATTTATTTTAACTTGTTAATAAAATTGGAGTTTCGAAAACACAGTTAGAATTAAGCGGATTTTACTGTCTAATAAAATTCCTTTTAGCTAAAATTGGCATCAATTAGTTGGCTTGCCATCCATTACTTTTGGGAAGCGTTGGATCTTTGAGCAACTTTTTGACTCAATTAGTAGCATATAAAGTATCCGTATGTTCTAGTTATCAAAATTTTGTCTAAACAAGACCTAATTCCATTGGATTAAAGGAATAAAGGGCCAGATCGGGGAAGAGTCAAGGCTAGCGGTCGCTACAATTGAAAGAATACTTTCAAAGCAATAAAAAAATTAATTAATTATTTGAAACATAACCTCATATTTATCCACATATATCCTCATACTTTTTTTTTTTTTTTTAGTGTGTTCATTAAATGGTTAGCGTCTGACGCTCATTGCCAACAATTTGCACAGGACTGACAGCGTTTGCCTCTGTGAAATGCCCACACCGACACAGACAATGCATTCTGCCCTAGCAAAAAGGTTTAGGACCCTCCCGGCACTTATCCGGCGCAATGCCATACGAACCTGGTCAACGTGTTAAGTGAAGTAAGCCAAAAACTGGCAAAGGTTTGCACTTAGTATGGCTATTGGATGTCAAATAATAAAATGGTAAAAAAAAATTACAATAAAAAAAAAGTTACTGTCTTTAAATATTTTCTTTTAATTATAATTTTTTTTTTTTTATTATAAAATATCTACCTAATTTTCTAAAAAAAATTAATTAAAAATAGTAGTCTATTGAGACCAGGTGTAATTTAATATTTCATTCTCATTCTGGACTGGAAACTTGATTTCAGGTTTAAGAATTTATTTTGCAGAGATATGGGATTAGCAACCAAAAAAATGGTTCTTTGTAATTACGGTTACAATTAAATAGCTTGACTATTTCTAAAATACATACAATTAAGTATGAGCATCTGTCAATTGTAGGATTTTCATATATTGTTTTTTTCAATTTAATTTTTAGATTTTCAAGCAGCATCTGGTGTCACATTAAAACTGTAAGGGGAAAAAAAAAGCATAAAACATAACAGCAAAAACATACGACGGAACGCAAAGTGCTGAGAAAAAATACAAATATTTTCCGTCGCTCATTTTATATTGTAGATTTTTTACAGAGTAAAACTATTTCCTTTCCATTATTAGAACTAAATGAATATGTGCTCCACCACAACTGCTGGAGTAATTGAATGGTAACAATAAAGGACTATATTACATGGAGTTTGTCTTCTAATTTTGTATTCACGACTCATTTTAAAAGTAGAGGGGTATTAATATCTAATCTGCATTGGAGGAGGAATAACCTCTCAGGCATTAGAGTTTCATGTTATAATATATAGGGCTAGATTCTATAATTTATTACAAACAAGTGCGGTTTTATCACGCGTGTCCTTTGTACATAATAAGAGGATATCTGGAGCTAAAATTAGTACATGGAAAAAGATACATTTTTCATAGATAATGGAATTCAGCCTATAGAGATTACGTACGATCATTAGGAAGTATTTTCCATCTGCAAAAGTGCATAGTTACAGAGTTAATTAGGTTAACGAAAGACAAAGGGTCAATGCTTTCACGAACCCTTATTTGTTATAAAAATTACAGATGCCGTCATTTTGTTATCTATTTTTTTCCCTCTTTTAGAGTTTTCCATACGTTCTCGTTTTCAGACAATTCATTTTTATTTGCTGTTTTATTTTGACTGATATCCTTTGGTTATGGATAGCTTTCAGAATAGAAAAAAGTACATGAAAAATTTTAAGGTCTTATGTAGAAAAGTATTATTTTACTAAGAGGGTGAAAGATGAGGCTCCAGGTACCAAAAAGCTGATAAGCGAGCCTCCTTGTAAAGTCTGTCTCCACCCACCCTCCGCCCACTCTCCACCCCTTTCTTATCTAATGAACGATAACCACACCCTTTTGTGATTTCCTTCCCTTCCCAGAACCTGTATAGAGCTAGAAGGGGACAACTTTTGGTTCTCTAACTTTATTCTAAATTATATGGGAAGCTCCCGAATATAATGCGCTTCCAAAATATGGGGTTATGTTTTTTTCATTTAAAAAAAAATTAAAATACATAATTTTTTAATTTTTACATTGTTTCCATACAATGGAAACCCCCCGCCTTATAATCCCCCCCCCAAATATCTCACATACTTGGAAAATATGTCTTGGAATTGGGAAGATTTGCCATCAGGGTGCAGGAGACAAACCATTTGCTTCTTGTGTGTTTTATATCCAAAGGTTATAGTTTGATATTCATACTGACCTTTACAGATTAGAAATTCCCATCAAACCTAGCAGACAGAACTCGCACTATAAAGGAGGCCCCTATAAAAGTACAGGGAAGGGACTTCTAATTCCGTCATGTTTTCCGAGTTACAGGCAGAATCGCCGCCATGACCTATTATAATGCAAAACTACGATGTGACATTTAACAGCTGCAAAGCCCTGATTCGATTGTGTCCCGGAGATCGCGTTCTTTCTAATACAACAGGATGGAAGCCTGGTCCGAAGTTCTAAATACGCTGCACCTTCCGAAACAAAGTTTCCAGTTTCCTTTCTTATATTTTTTTTTAAAGATTTTGTACCAAACCTACGACTATAACCTTGGATATAATTTACTTGGGCACGGCTGATTTATACGAGAATGTGTCTTCTAATGTCTGGAATATATAAAGTCAAGCATAGCAGGGGTAGTTTGTATCCCGAGATTTATTTGGAGAAGAGATTGGAGCCGAAAACAATTCGAAGAGCTTATAAATACTCCAGCATATGTTGCTTCGGTCTTTGTCAGTGCCAATACCGCAAGTAAATGGCAGCAAAAAGCAATCAAACTACACCTTGGTGATCTTAAATCATGAAACATCTCCGCACAAAGGTGCTAAATAAGACTAGGGATTGATGTGGATACTGAATTTGCAATGTCTGACGGAATGTGCTACATACACTCATACCTCCCAACACTCCCAAGTTTTTTTTACTGGTACACTGTCGATTTTCGGGCTCTGTCCTGATGTCCAGGGTAGCTGCCCCACCGTCCTGGTGTTGTGGGGATCATGGAGTCATTGGGGTGATCTGATATAGGCTCTGATCTTGCTTGAGTGGCCCAGGTAGCGGTAAAATAACAAGGTTTCTGCCTCCATTGATTTTACAGCTCCCTGGGCCGGGAAAAAAACATATCAATTCCAGTATAAAAACAAACAATTATTTTTATACTTTAGAGGGTTGTTAACCTTCTACCATGACCTTCGGCTTTGACGAAGATCTACCTCCAGTTGATACTTTGTTTCCATCAAAGGAAGGTGCTTTTTGCCATTGACCAGGCCTGGAAATTCATCTTCCTTTAATGCCCCAAACCCTTCAAAGAAATATCATTTAATGATGTGAAAGGTTGCCTCAAAACTCTAGACCAGGGGTGGGCAATTAATTTTCCCATGGGGCCACATGAGAAATTGGAATGGTTTTAGAGGGTCAGACCTCTACAAACTACAAACTCCGAAGCCTTGTCCATTTTGTTAACTTATGTGCTGTTTAATAAAGTTATTCAAGCCTACGTCATTGGTAGAGGTGCTTGAATAAGTAAGGCCTGAATAACTATTAGCACAGCAAAGAAGTGAACAAAATGAACAAGGCTTCGGAGTGCATACCGTATTTTTCGCTCTATAAGACGCACCTGCTGATAAGACGCACCTAGATTTTAGAGGAGAAAAAAAAGGAAAAAATATTTTGAGCTAAAAAATGGGCTAAAATATTTATTACAATAACTGAATAAGCTATGAACACAGTAAGACACACGCAGTAAGACACACACAGACACAGTAAGACACACACAGACACAGTAAGACACACACAGACACAGTAAGATACACACACACAGTAAGACACACACAGACACAGTGAGACACACACAGACACAGTAAGATACACACAGACACAGTGAGACACACACAGACACAGTAAGACACACACAGACACAGTAAGATACACACAGACACAGTGAGACACACACAGACACAGTAAGACACACACAGACACAGTAAGACACACACAGACACAGTAAGACACACACAGACACAGTGAGACACACACAGACACAGTAAGATACACACACACACAGTAAGACACACACACACAAACACAGTAAGACACACACACACACAGTAAGACACACACAGACACAGTGAGACACACACAGACACAGTAAGACACACACAGACACAGTAAGACACACACAGACACAGTGAGACACACACAGACACAGTAAGATACACACAGACACAGTGAGACACACACAGACACAGTAAGACACACACAGACACAGTAAGACACACACAGACACAGTGAGACACACACAGACACAGTAAGACACACACAGACACAGTAAGACACACACAGACACAGTGAGACACACACAGACACAGTAAGACACACACAGACACAGTAAGACACACACAGACACAGTGAGACACACACAGACACAGTAAGATACACACAGACACAGTAAGACACACACACACAAACACAGTAAGACACACACACAGTAAGACCTCCCTCCCTAACCCCCCTTCTCAGTATCTCCCCTCTAACTCCCTAACCCCCCCTTCTCAGTATCTCCCCTCTAACTCCCTAACCCCCCCTTCTCAGGATCTCCCCCCCCGCCCCGGTCACTTACCTTAAACTCCTGTGTTGGAAGCGTGAGGCGTTTGTCTCGGGTGCCGGCGCTTCACTGCTGATCGCGGCGTCTGACGTCATATGCCGGCGCCCAGCGTAAAGCGCCGGCACCCGAGACAAACGCTTCCAACACAGGAGTTTAAGGTAAGTGACCAGGGCGGGGGGGGACACCGGACTCATTGGTGAGTCACCAGGACACTCTTTGCGGGCCGGTCCGAGCTATTCAGCGGGCCGGATGTGGCCCGCGGGCCGTGCTTTGCCCAGGTCTGCTCTAGACCTTAAACCAAAAAAACTGCCGTAAAACCAGATCACCATTTCTAAATCCACCTAAATTTAAGGGCACATAATAATCACTACGGCGGCTTTTATTTAGGCCAATACAAGCAGTTTATTTAGATAAAAATAGAATAGATTCAGAGGACACGGAATGGCTTGGATCAATACCCAAGAGAGTTGGTTCGTGTCTGCTGAGACAACGTTAGATGCGCTGATAATGATAAGTTTGATGACTATTGAAATAATAATGGACATTCCTCTCCTCTGACTAACGAGTCTTTACAAGAAGGACACTAACTGCCCTTCTTAAATCGGTTCCTTGTAATAGAGTTGGCTTTTTTTTCTTACTAAATGTATCCAGAAAGCACAAAAATAATGACGCATTTCTTGTACTGCCTGAAATTAATTAGTAGTAAGTAGGGCTCCGCACAGCTTGACCTTCAATAAGTAATAACCCTTATGTTTTCATTAAAGTAACCTGAATATGCAGATCTTATCGGAAGATTATTATAAGTAATATTTTTCTTATATTGTTCTTTTCATATTCTCATTTCTCGGCATGTACAATTGGGAACTTTGTCTGGGAGCCTGGACTTATTTAACTGAAAAGAAATGGATGGCTCAAGTTATACGTAGGGGGAAACTTTCCTCCTCTAAACTGAGGGGGACGGGGGAGGGGATGTGCTCCTTATTATATACATGCATGTACATACAGACACATTTTCAGGAAGGCTTGAGACCCCAAAAAACCCTTAAGGACCCTCCACATAGTTAAACAATCGAAACAATAATATTTTACAATATAATGAGTATATACGGCAACATACAAAACATCTCTTCCCGACGCTGATCTCTTTATCAGGTGATACATCGGCGTCTTTTGAGTATTTTTTCAAAGCAGTATAAGCTTAGCATGTAGCACATTCACCTCCGGCTCTCGGAAGGTTAATCGTTAGCATTGCTAGCTTTGATGTTTGACAAGAACCTTCGGTACGCCTCTCGAAAACCAATTCCAAACTCCCACTGATTCCTCAGATTGAAGCAAAACGCTTTTATAACACAGCTATACGTTTCAGAACCGGGCGCGTTCTATTTATACCAGTAACAACGCAGTGCTCCTCCATTCATCAGCATGCACCAACCTCCAATCCAACCTCAATGCCTTCTTCATTGGTTGGACCCATCAATAAAACACTTTATCTATGTTTGTCCAGCTTTCTGGAGCAAAGGATCATGGTTCCGAATTCTTGTCTCTAATGAATGTCACATTGAGCCTTATTGTACAACTTGGAATTTTGCTGCATTTACATTTAAATCTTTAATTGCCGGAGTGAAGAACCGGGTATCTACACTTGAGTGCTAGAAGCCATGGAGAAGTAGCCCCAGCATTTCATTGTTCAGAGCAGGACTGGAACCGACATAATCCTGCAAGATCATCTGGGATTTCTCCCAAATTACTCTACCACCGTTATGAAATCTTTACAACTCAAATAACGGACACATTAGATGGCCCAAATAGTTCTTATTTGCTGTCAAATTCTACGTTCTATGGAATTCTATGGAAAAAGAGGTAGGAAGTTGTGTGCCGTGAAGCTTTGTGTGCACCGAGCCATACTCATCCCCTATATCCCAGAAGTCTACACAGATGTCTGTACCGTTCTGCATGAAGAGCGATGTATCAAAGGGCGAGATGCTTTGGTTGGCTTGGTTCCAGCTCCGATGCCATCTACTTTAGGAGCCAGACCGGTATGGGTATTTGGCCCTACTCAACATCAAGCTGGCTCGCAACTATATTTTACTTAAATTCTGACCCAATGCCATTGCACATCACTACAGAAAACGATGGCCGCACTTGTTCAGCTTCACGTCAGATCAAGTTACCGGCAAAGTTTTCCAATTACTTTTTGTATCTTCGCAAACATCGTCCTGCATCATAGTCTAGAGCTCCAATTACTTAGATTACATCTATGGAATTCCCATTAGAGCCAGAAACAGCCGGTGGTTCCGGAAACGCTGACTCTCCAGTTCAAGCAGAATCTATCCCCAAAACAATACGTAATTATATATGTGTCTAACCGTAGCTTTATGTAATGCCTTTACCAGTAGCCTTATGTTGAGCAACACCACAATATAATAAGTATAGGATACCAGGGAAACTTTATTTAGGAAACAGCTTTATTTATGGTCACGTTCCGTGATAGGCAGCAACATTTGACTAAATGCCCCATAAGCAACAATGACCTTCACAAGCCTTCTCGTGAATGCTGGTGCCCAGGTAAGGACACTTTACCTATCCCCGGTTTCTGTATTGGGCATAAACATCTGACTGTTAAAATTGCTTCAAATGGTTGATGATGCAAGGAAAGATTACTTTATTGATTGTTAGAAAAACTGAACATACAATGGCTGAATAGTTATCTGCTGGCTAGCAAAGGTCTTCTCGCCATCTTGTTTCCCCGGGCAGCAAAACACAAAGAGAGGCTGATGACTTTCCAGAATAGTTTTATGCTTTATTCTGTGTATTTATATTGTTGCCGTTGTGTGGACTGAACACACAGATGATGAAGAATGGACGGCCAGACTTGTAGCGACGCAGCACATGGATTGGCCCCAGGCCAGGGCAATGGGAACAGAATGGGTCGAGAGAGGCAAGCTGGCCCACAGAACATCACAAATGGTATTGGAGTAAGCAGAACTTAGAGATTACTGGGCAGGTTCTAACCCCAACCCAACGTTACTGAGAAGGTGGAAGATAAGTGGAAGAGGCTCCCAGCAGAAGTGGTAGAGGGTAATACAGCGAGGGTATTAAACATGCATGGGATAGACATATGGCTCCTGAATCTAAGACGAGACCAACGACCGATTAAGGTCTGGGCCTTTACAATGTTCTACATTTCTGTGTATTACGATTACAGTTGCCTGAATTTGCAAAACTACATAATTCCCACAAAACGAAAGCTCATAATCTCACTGCATCTATGTTTTCAGTACAAATATGCAAATTTCAAAAAAATGCATTTTAAAGTAGTACATACATGTAAAAATATGCAAATTCTTCCTTTTTTTTTTTGCTTACAGCGACAATCTAATAATGCTAAATAAATAGTATTTTTTTTTTCTGCCTCCCCATCCCTGTGTCTGTAAATTAAAAAGAATATGACCTAAAGGGATGATAACGTCCTTTCTTGTTCCCTTCAAGCATGAATAAGACAAACAGAATATAAATTTATTTGATATTATGCGATAATGCCTTTTTTCCTTTATTCTTCTCCTTCCCAATCTAGATACTTTTTGTTCTAAACATTAGTCGGGGATTTAAACTCAATCACGCTGAAGCCTATTTCTATAATACATTCATAGAAAAAGAAAGGGGGGGAAAAAAAGGGACAAAAAGAATACATTTTAGTATTCTAGGATTTTTTTATAATGATTACAGTCGATGCCCGGGCATTCTAGGAAGCGTAAAGTGTAGGGTTTGTGGCAGGTTGTAATTTATTTTCATAAGACTATATTTGACACAACAGGGATTCTATCCACAAAATGAGTTCATGTAGGATTAACGATACCTACGGTGCTGGGTCAGAACTCCTCGTGGAGGGAAAAAAAAAGCCTTATTGTTTCTGTCAATCATCCGGATAACCCATCGGAACGCAATTTCAATATTCTCTCGGAAGCGTGTTTACGATGGCAAATAACAAACCGCGGAACAAACTGATCTTTTTCTCCCTGACACTTGACATGAAACAAAAAAAAAGGTATCTTTACGACTCGCAACTTTATCGTTCGACAAAAAAAAAACAAACAAACAAAAAACGAAACGAAACGATATTCGCATTTTAATTTCCCCAAGGAAGAGCGCTGATCATCCTTAAAGGCCACGAAATGTAAGCACATTATTTAAATGTTATTTATTTCCATTAATGTCCACCCGATGAAGTGACATTGTTAATGTATGCGTTATTGGTAATGGGGGTATATGTTAACCGTCTCCCTAAGGATCCGAGTATGGATTGCATTAGGTATGCAACATGCGCAGAGGTCAGAACGGGCTCAAGTGTGATATGTTAATTCAGCCATTGAGTTTCTAGAGGAACGTGAATAATCGGCGATGTATTTGTTCAACCACATGGTCCACGAGATCATTTTTTAAGCTCTTTTCATTTAAAGGCAAGTCATATCAAGACATTTTACTGATATATGGAAAGCTGTATATTAAATGTTCTGCTCCACTTCGACAAATATTATTATTATTAATAATAATAATATAATTAATAAAAAAATTTGCTTTTCGATTCCTATCAAAACAACCTATCAGTGCCTGCTTTTGCGCCTCATGACATTTAAGCATTCCCTAAAAAATTATGAATGAGACCAAATTTGAAATAATAATTTTGACGTTCATTAGTACTAGAAACAATGTTGTATTTAGTAAGTGTCAATTACTCTAAGGATAGAAGCTTGAATAGAATTTGCCGGCCCCATCTAGACGCCCGTTTCTCCTGCTGTAAAGACCCTTAATCTGGTCTCATCTTAGATTTAGGAGCCATATGCCTGTCCCAATTCCCTCACTGTATTACCCTCTACCACTTCTGCTGGGAGGCTGTTCCATTTATCTCCCCATCCTTTCACTAAAATAACATTTTCTTTCATGACACCTAAGCCTCTGATCCTCCAGTTTTAGATTATGACCTCTATAATCACTAATATAAAAATAACCACACTTTATCTGTGTATTATCTTAAATTATGTTCCTAGGACAATATCAAAGGCGCTCTATGAATGTTACATTCTGCTTTACAGTGTAAAACAATCTAATAATATAATATAATATAATATCTGTGTGTAATAATAAGCAGACATAACAGAATATACTCCAAACCGCGCCACCATTTAGGATTATTAAGGTTACCGGTTTAAATTGTGATCCCGCCGCAGGGTAAATATTCACGTTTGGAATAAAATGAACATCAAACGCGGCTATATTCTAATGCGTTTATTTTATGATCTGTTTACCAACTTCATTCATTTAATAGCACCGTGGCCCCGCTGATAATGAAAGCGGGCACGTGTTAGCATATTAAAAGCTTTTACAATGAATTATGCATTCCTGCTTTTGAAACAAAATCAATATTAGAGCAGAGCAAGCATTAGTTAAACTTAAACAGTCAATATAGAATTTAATTAATAGGGGAAAGGGGATGGGAGAAGGTACTATAAAATACACAACACTTTGCCTATACATTGTGCCGGCCAATATTCTAGCATACGTATAGGGGAAGAGTTTATTTTCACCAGAAAATGTGTATGTTTTATCCCTAGCCCGCTATTTAACTTTATTTGCCCAGGGCCGGACTGGGGATGACTAAGTGGCCTGGAGTCTTAGGGTCAGCCATCCAATGGCTGGATATATGCGGTGGGCTTATTCAGCTGGCGGCCACACGCTGTTGGACCTGATCTGCGACTGGAGCAGAAGAAGCGATAACCATGCGTCCCTAGGGGCCACTGGCCCATCAGGGGCATGGTGTGCCAGAAGTCCAGTGACTAAGGGGCCCTGGAGATTGAAGGTCGGCCTTCCACTGTGGCCACACACTGTTGGACCTGACCTGCCGCTGGAGCAGAAGTAGCGATAACTATGCCTCCCTAGGGGCCACTGGCCCATCAGGGGCATGGTGTGCCAGAAGCCCAATGCCCTAAATCTCAAAGGACTATTCTACGGAATAACCAATAAACATGTAATTACAGTAGGTTGTTTTGGTAATATTATCCCACGTTTGGACATTCATATTCCAAAAAAATTTATATTCCATGTTCTTCGAGAAGAAAAGAGAAAAAATACCACGCAGAGAGTTAACGTATCTGTAAACCAACACAATGTCAAAAGACAGAACTGGGAAAATGAATATATTTCCTTCGATATCTTCATAATAATGGCAAATTCTTTTCCTTCCAGATAAAATTCTAACAGGCAATTTTTTGACGGAGGTAATGATTACGTCAACGACACCACCGGTGTAAGCCTGAAAATGTGCCCGTTCAGCCCGAGACCCGGAGAACGGAGTAAGAACCCCGAGACTCGGGGGCGAACCCCAACACTTCCCATGTATTCTCATATAATGAGCAAAAGATAAAGTATGCCAAAGAAGTTTGCTTTTACTTTGTATCCTTGCAAGGCTACAAGTAACTAGAATTAATTAATGAGTATAAAATCGAATTTATCTTCTTTAGTATTCATTGTAATGGCGATCGACGCGCCCAATAGATTTTTAAAAATCAACCTAAATTTCTTACCCCTAATGTTATTTACATGCAGATTCTGTATAGAAACCGGTGGCCTCTCCCGTGCCGTTCATTTGTTCAGTTATTCTCAGTCAAGTGGATCAAACGGCTCACTGTCTGCCAGCTGGGAAGCCAGGCGGAACGCCGTGCCAAGCTGGCAACGGCAGGTAATGCTTTCCGACTCTTAAGTGAACGGTGGCATCTGCTGGGCTCTACCCGTCGTATAAACACGTTAATCACAGAACACTTATCCTTTTTTTTTATTTTTTTTAAAGTAGACACATTTCAGATCTTCTATAAATGGGGAAAAATAGAATAAAATTTCTTTAAAACAACAAGATATTTTTCAAATAAAAAACTGGAACGTATGTAATGAGATGGGGGCGCTATGGACATTTTTTTTGAAATGATCCTCTATTTCTTGTCTACTCACCAATTAAAGGGAAGTAGTCTTAAGGAAGCAACCAATCAGAAATATTTTAGTTTTTAAAATTTATTAAAAAAAAATAAAATAAAAAAAGAGGAGGGACTATGAACAAAACAAATACAAATCTCGTAAGGAATAGACAGCTAGTCCCTCTTTGCATACCTCCCAACAGTCTAGGTTTTCACTTTTTTTTTTTTTATTACATTATAAACGTATCCACATGCATAACAATAAAAAATAATGAATGTTTTCTCATAGCGTAATAATTTGTTGAGCGAGGCTTCCTAAAATATTTTTTAGAACTTCAGCCTTCTGTAAATAAATATATATATAAAATATAACAGAGACGTACAGCTCATATAAAGAAGGTAAGATGTTCTCTGAGGATTATGAGCCTCCTATGAAGTTCTAAAAGATACTTGATGACTTCTACAAATGCAGACCCTGGTAATGGCCTTAAATACAGAGGTCTGTCTGACATTATTTTTCTACGGTCTCAGGACAAATTCAAGGAAATCTTGTCTCCTTTGATGAATCCCGAGTGCTTCTCAAGCCGTGAAACACCATTAATATCCATCAAGAAATCTTCTCTCTCTGGGAAAGAGGTTCTCCATTTTAATTGGCAAAGATCCACAACAATACAATTCATATATATCTATATCTATCTACAGTATATATATATATATATATACCTATCTACAGTATCCATATATATATACCTATCTACAGTATCCATATATATATATACCTATCTACAGTATCCATATATATATACCTATCTACAGTATCCATATATATATATACCTATCTACAGTATCCATATATATATATATATATATATATATATAGTGTGTGTATGTGTAAATATAGAGGGATAGTATTGCTTTTCACTTGACAAAGGGAGCTTTATACTCTCTAATGCTCGTCCTTAAAATGGAATTTTAGTCCAATAAAAAGGTATTACTCTATATTGCGGTCTCTCTCTCTCTCTCTCTCTCTCTCTCTCTCTCTCTCTATATATATATCCTCTCTCTCTCTCTCTCTCTCTCTATATATATATATATCCTCTCTCTCTCTCTCCTCTATATCTCTCTCTCTATATAAATAAATAAATATTATATATATATATATATATATATATATATATATAAATATGTACAGGTGGCTAAATACATCAAGATGTGTCAGTAATGATGTTTCAGTTAGCTCCCTACAGAAGACGGATACAATAGTTTGGAATTCTCCTTTAGAACGAGCGTTTTCTAGTCTATGATGATCATACGTCTACATCATGCATTCAGGTGTCAGATATATAAGCTCAACAGCTGATACACAACTCTTTATCTGGATTTCAACTCTTGGTATCCTTGGCCAACCTATGACAGCCATTTTTTTTATTTACACAAGGCTAATTTATTTTAAAAAAATAATCTAATACATCGGGTGGTAGATAACTGGTCCTAGAGGCTGACACTACTAGTAAGGGAATATAAACGTGCATGGGGTTCGCACAAAGCTATCGTGAATCTACGACAACATCAAGGACTGATTAAGGTTTGAAAAAAACACAGACTGGATGGGCTGAATCAGTCTTACCTACTTGCGGGCAGATTCTATGTTTCTATGTAACATGGGGCTGCTTATGAAATGTGACCCTCACTGGGTTGGATTTCTCAGCAGACAATAACGGGAGTTGTAGTTGGCAAATACTTGGAAGGTCTCAGCTGCTCGGTCAACAGACAACATTTATATATAGATAAAGTCTACATTTATTTTCTTCAGAGCGTTTCATCCAAGCCCTGCTATGGTAGACTGATCGTTTGGCCTAAATATTTCCACCCAAGCCCTAAATCAAACTCATGCCAGAAGCTAGAATATTTGGATCCGCTTAACATTTTATATCTTCTTCTCTTTATTTAAACTTGTCCATCGCAAGTCCAAGTATACAATGTATTTGCCAAGTTGAAACAACTGTACTGTTCATTTTACTTAAGTAGAACTGACTGATGTCGGCTCCCATCGTGTAATTCTATTTCATTTGAGTGATTTTCACAATAAGGGTAGATTAATTTGCTGCGCTGGATGGTCAGCTTTGAGACGTTACTTAAAATCAGCGGTACCACCTGCTGTCTGACGTTAGCAAGAGCCAAATGAAAATAGCCGCTCGGAAATATCTCATTGTCCTCCAAAGAGAAATGGAACCCGCACTTATTCATCTCAGGGCTATTTCTCTTTACAGATGAATGAAAACGAAGCTTTTTGGGGAAGAAAAAAATACTAGTATATCAGTGATCCTGGGTCTAGTGGAAAAAAAAATGTTTAGAAGGAGAAAATAGGTATTGGCCACATACAGTTGATGATGTAATGGTGTCCCTTTTGGTGGGACCAATGTTTTCAGAAGATGATAGAGATATAGTCCTTCAACATCTCAGAGTTGATAACTTTTATTGAGAATATGGAAAAAGATGTAAAGTCACACAAACTATTGGGCTCTCAAAGGTCTGTCCCCAAGAGTAAGGAAGCTGGCTTGCTACCCTCTGAATTTTAAACATAGAAAACAAAAAGTTTATAAAAAAATGTTCATTCATTCATTCATTGATGTGCGTTAAAACAATCCAAAAAATGGCTTCTCATGAGTTGTCAGTCAAACACTATCTCACAATACTATACTATCTGTATATTAAAGTTACGAGCGATGGGATTTCTCTAGGAGGTACCAGCATTATTAAAATTGTGACGCTGGGAGTTAACATGACTTCATTCTTATAAGGTTAATAAGAAGATTGTAAATGCAAAATACAAGGCAAGTAAAAGGGATTTGACCCTACTTGTCCATGACTCAATGCAATTAACATCTGGCTCCTAAAGCCTCAAAGGGTTCTAGGTCCTCCAATGTATATCAGACTCAACTAAAGCGAAGAAGCAGAAGGTCTAAGGGGTCTATAGAAGATCTAATCCCCCTTCCCTCCTCGGATCTGGAACTCCTTGGTGAATAGTGACCTTAAGAAAGAAAACAGTGATGGTTTGATTAATGGCGGTCCTTCCGATAACGGTGCTGGTGGGGATGAAAATAATAATCCCCTAAAAAAAAAAACTCTTTAGACATTGGTCTATTACGAAAAGGATGGAGCGGGACTGTTATTTAAATTAGGGAAGGCTGTTTAACAATGAAGAAGAATCCAATGACAGCTTGCCGTGACATTTACTTTCTTAAGTTCAAACAAATGCTATTTGACTTTGTAAACAAATACTGTCGCTTTTGCTAATACTTATCAGGCACACGGCAGTCTGAACCGCTGACGTCCCTGTGACCATTCATCTGTATTGTCTACCTAAAATAAGGAGATATTTGGGATGCGGGATTGGGGTAATTTGAGAGGCAGGTGGATGGAGCGGACTTTTTATTGTTGATTCCAACATGTACATTATGATTTCTTCAGTCTCACCTGGCAGAGCCGGGCTCTGGATAACAAGGCGGCCCCGGCACTTTAAGGCCAGTGGCCACCTTATCAGATAAGCGTGCGTGACAACTGGACATGAGAGGCTTCATAGTATGTTTCTAAGCTTGCGTAGCATGCGACCAGTATGGAGCGCCAGGCCAGCGTGGACCTGTCTGGAATATTTGCATTTCATTGGGGTCAACCCCCTTATTGCCAACCAGGAACTCTTCTCCAAGGCTCAGAGGCCACATTATTTATTTCATTTATGCTAAATTCTGCTAAACGTGAGGTCCTTCATGCAGGAAAACATCGGACTTCAGACTTTGTATTTCCATACGAAGGACAGTTTTCCATCAAACTCCATGGACCTCTTCTTAAGTTCCTGTTCTTCCTGGGACTTGATGGACCCTAACCCTGGCCGGGGTACGTCTGTGAGCCCAATGGAAATATTAAAAGTCCTCAAGGGTTATAGCCCTGAAAAAATTCTAACACCACCATCGTCTCAGCTGCTAAAGTAGTAGTACTTGGTACATAATACTGGTGGGAATCCGATGGTTCTGATACAATTGTGATACTCGTATGATTCTATAACGCTTACCAAATGTTCTTTATCTACATTATCCTTCACCTATCAAGCAGGACCCTAAAAACCCAATATTTTTGCGTGCCACTATATATTTAAGTCATCCATCACCACCAGTGACAAAACTCTTTTAGAATAAAATATCTAAATAATAAAATAAATACAATAATAAGGTCTGCGTTCTCTATAGAGATACGGCGACTTTATTCCAAATCCTCTTCCTATAGCATCTTGCGTTATATATAATGGCTGTTTTTGGCATGATTTTTTTTTCTCATCGACCTCTGAGGTTTTTTTTAAAAAAAAAATAAAAAATGTTTTTACTGTTCAAGTATAAAGGCCGATAATAAAACAAGTCATAAAGATTACCGCTCTTTTATTTAGAAAACGTTTTAATGACACTTTTTTTTTTTAATGCGGTAAAGCTTTATTGCGAATATATATATATATCAGCCGCTCCAGCAGCGAACACACGCTTAGCTGCAATTCCGCAAAAACATAATAGAGAATAAATATATATAAATGTACATATTTAATGGGGCTCTTCCGCCAATCATTGGCAGGAAAGTGCTCCCATTGAAATCAATAGGAACCCTTTGAATGCATGGGGGGAGGGTCTCGTAGGTAAGTATATCACATGCAGGAAGATTCAAACGGGTTGTTCATCGAGAAAATGATATATCCTGGGGATGAAATGTTAGATACTTGCATTTAATTGGCCTTTTTTTGGCATTTGAATAGTTTTAGCCATCTGCTTGGAGGTGAATACGTTTTTTCTTAAAGGGCAGCGGAGGGTTAAATGCTTGACGTTGGCCATGACCTTTCGTTCTGTCTGCTTCACTGTGGCTTCAAAAATAAATACATGTGTAGGAGAAATGGATGCCTCGTGTCCTAGTAAGTCTACAGCTAAACCAGCCTGAATATGCTTTGGAATGATATAATTAACCCTTTGGTAAACTAAACAGTTTGTTTTCATACTTACTATCCTCAGCCAGCCCATAACATGTGTGTTTCCTGGGTGATCAGCTTAAATTGATACCGTCATTTTAACTTCCTATTAAGGGATTTACATGATTATTCCTCCCCATTAAGCCCCCCCTTTTTGTAAACTTACTTAAATGGCAGCCTGTGTAAGAAGGGGGGGAATCGTTAATGAAATCCGCCACGCTACTTTTGCCACTTTATGCTCAGCCGGCTGAGTTATAACGTCTGTTTTAAAACAAATATAGGTCGTTTTAATGAATTAGGTTGGTTCTGCTAAAACCTTTAGCTCTTTAACACTTTCCTCACTGCTTGGTAAACCCTGCTGTGCCAAGCAATGCACGCATCCCTGGCAATTAAAGGGTTATAGTTATTACTCTCTATGTAACAAAACCATACAAACGTGAAAAAGCTTTTAAAGCTGCTAATGTGTCTTGGGACAAAACTGTTTTAGAGCTTTTTTTGGGGCATATTTATGCTTCTTGAGATATATTCACATGAATGAAGCTTCGCACTCCGGCAGGGGTCATACAGCACCAAGGGTAACGCAAACGGCATCGTAAGCCGTAACGTCAGCCCCCCTCCCATAGAAATAATTATTGAAAATGCTTACCTTTTAACTAAACGACCCCCGAGTAACGCAATAACCCGCAGCGACTGGATCCACAGCCAGGGCAAGCTGGCAGCCGGATGGTACATGTGTGGCTATTAAAGATCAGCTCTGGCCAAATGCCACCGCACACAAAAACTCTGTGCCGAGCGGTAGGGGGATACTGGGTAAACGCCACATAGCTTAATGGGGAGGAATAATCATGCATTACCGAGAAAGAGAAGAGACACTTTGCCCCATGGTATAAACATCAGGCGGGTTTTCTCTCAATGACCCGGAGACCTAGAGGAGCGGAGCTTCACCCGGAGTCTCCAGGCTTAACCCGAAAGGGGTTCCCACTACTACTACCGACTACTTTGGGCTGCTTTATGTATCGGTTGCCTCCCCTACACTTGCTTGAACTCCTTAAATACATCTCAAGAGCGACAAGGTCTTAGCCCCAGAGGTACAATCCGTAGCCCCCATTTGAGGTCAGAAATAAAGTAGGAAACATCGAGCAGCTTCGTGGCTGGCATGGCTGGGTCTTTAACCCTTCTAACCTATGGCTACCAATAAGCTGCTTTTATAATAATAATAATAATAATAATAAATAAATAAAATAATAAATAAAATAATAATAATAATAAATAAATAAATAAATACAATAATAATAATAATAGATAAAATAATAATAATAATGGTCCTTTAATTCTGTCCTTTGCTATTGGTAAATATGCAAGAAGCATACAGTGTATCCATCGTCCATTGTCTGCTCAGCAATAACTTGTAGAAAGTTCAAAATAGAGAAAAATACTAAATTGTCAAACGTATGAATTTGTTTTTTTTAATAGGTTTATCATCTCCTAACAGACAGTTTCCGGCCAAACCTTGTCCTGTTTACTTAACAGATCCCCATTCCAATCCGCTTAGAAAAATCAATCCCCTATTCTGTTGGGGCCGTTATATTATCCCCACGTCTCAGCCCAGATATCCGAAATAGAAATGCAGACGCGTATCTGTCTAATCCGTCACGTGCAGCGGAAGATCTATCAATGACACAAAGCACCTGTCAATGACTTTATACGGGAGCTTCCATGTCTAAAAAATGACCGTTCCGTATTATTACGGTGGATGGAGATGCCGGGGGGGGGGGGTTATCAGAATGAGGTAGTGAAGTTGGTCTGGGAACTGTCACTCGGAATTCTTCTACACAGCGGTGTTTGATTATGTGCAGAGTTAATTAGGGAGATCCTACACTTTTGTGAATTTCTTCTATTGACACAGTTTGATGTCTTAATCTTGCCAAAATCTTTCAGTAATGCATTAAACATAGAATGTGACGGCTGATCAGACCCATCCGCCCTCCGTCTAGTCGCCCGTTTCTCCTGCTGTAAAGACTCAAACCTTAATTGGTCGTTGGTCTCGTCATAGATTGATGATCCGTATGCCTATCCCATCGCTTTATTACCCTCTACCACTTCTGCTGGGAGGCTGTTCCACTTACCTACCACCCTCTTGGTAAAGTTAAACTTCCTTACATTACAACTAAGCCTCCAACCCTCTAATTTTAGATCATTACCATAAACTTGCCTCCTGTATTATGTAAAATCCATAAAATTATTTCTCTATTCCGAGTCGTGCAAATAAAAAAAAAAAATATAATAACATTATAATAACGAGTTTTATTTCCTTGGTGCCATTCAGGGTTTAAAGGAGATCTATTGGTTCCCAAATCCCCTATTTTTATGTTGCTGATTGTTGTTGATTGGTTCCGGCAGCTTTTGGACAGGTCGGGTAAGGAGAAGGGAAAGAACTTCAGGACACGAAACAAACTTGCTAGTTTTGCCACCTTTTGACGCAGATTTCAGTTTCCCTTACTTTTCAAGCAAATATTTTCAAACCTACTACACATTGGGCAGCGCTGAGCACAATCCTACAATCTGTTTCGTCTGTGAAGCTTGTAGTTTAAGAGTAGTACCACTTTATTGAGAGGGTGGTGTATAAGTGGAGCAGCCTCCCTGCAGAAGTGGTAGAGGGAATTTAAACATGCATGGGATAGGCATAGGCATATGGCTTCTGAAACACAAGACCAACGACTGATTAAGGTTTGAGTCTTTATAGCAGGAAAAATGGGCGACTAGATGGGGACAAATCAGTGTATATTAATTAAGAATGAAAAAAAATGTCTTCTAAAGCTACAGAGCTCGGCCCCCGTACAGCTCTACCCTGGCAGTCAGCACCAGGTTACTAATTAACCCCTCGGGTTTGCTCCTACAGCTGTTCATTCTTTTGGCTCCGCTTTATCAGCATTTCACTTGTTTATGTTTATTTTTTGTAATTATACACAACGGTGATCCGCATCGACCGAAAACTAGTAGTTAGGGCTCTGAATAATTGTAAAACGTCAGAAGATTGACCCAGAAAAGGTAAACAGAGTCTGGACACGGCTCGGATCGAGGAGGCTGGCATCTGTGCTTTGCTCGTGCCGCGCATCATAACCATTTTCAGTTACTCTCGATGAAGTCGTATCTCCATACCTGGGCGCTCTCCGGGTCACTGCGCTCCAGGGTGCCGGGGAACCCTACTTACATTTTAGTTACCATGAAGCCTCCACTAAACGTCTCCCTATTCAACACACGGGCACATTTACATGAACAGACCAGTTTGCAAGCAGGGCGTCAAGCTTCTGTTGGGTTCAATCCAGAAACCAGCTACTGCGGGAGAATACGTTGTGACAGAATGAATACTCATTCCCAATGCTTTGCAAGTGAATGAAGAGCTCAGTTTAATGCATCTCTTGCTACATCAAACGTATACCGACCACCAGCCAGGTCCAACACTAGCTTGCTCAAGAGTTCTGGTGGGTTTGAACGAGACCCCGCGCATGTGCTTTCATGCTAAATTCAGACTGCTGATATAGCAGTACACTGCAGCTCTGGAGCTGCAGCTTCTCCTCAATGTTTTTTTTTTCTTGTAAATTAATGCTTAATATACATTCTTTGTTGGTTGGACAGGATGGGACAATAAACTGCCCCCTTATACCTGACACTTCTATCATTAAAGTATATAACTGACTTGCGGATGTAGGATTCAAATACATAAAATCCTTAAATAAATTCAGAATTATTTTAATATTTATCCAGTATGAAAGTACATATGGAAGGAAAAGTTGAAAGAGAAAAGCACGTTGGATTTCAGACTCCCGGTATTCCCCTGTTCCCATGTCTCTATAATTTAAACATACATAATAGCATTGGTTCTGAACATGTAGCGATTCTGTCCTCTTTCCCAATTCTCTTTTATGTCCGTTGTATGCGCGGCATGAACCCAGAATGAAACATTTTATTACATTTGTAATCAAATCATCCCTCAGGGTCATTTTAGCGGCCTCCTGGTTATAGGAGAAAAGAAAGTTATCAAAGACGAAATCCCTCTATCATTTCTTTGCATTTAATCTAAATGAATCCAAAATAGGAAGTGTTGACACGAGAACACATTGGAATATTTTTTTTTTTTATATTATATTATATATATAATTAAAGAGCGATTTAATTAGTTGAGAGAAATGGAATTATACAGTAAAATCACTACGGAATGATATTTCCACCAAATTACCCTTCTGAAATCTATTTAATATCTCCAGACCTGTAGCCATTACATTTTATAGCAATATCACAGAATTTGACAACGCGCTTGAAATTCCGGTGGTAACATTATATTTCCATCAAACGACGTTCTCAAAGTCAAACAAGAAGATAAAAAAAAGCGCAATCTTTAAGCTACTGAAAACTTTTAGAAGAAAATCAAAGTTTACAATATATATATTTTTTTTGCAGCAAGAAATTGGAACTCAGAAATCTGACCCTTTGCTCTGAATAAAGGGATTTCCATGTTTTTTCACTAAAGTGGTAGTTGGCAGGAGAGCTGCAGTTTCAACTCATTGGCTTTATAAAGGGCCATCCATATTAAGGCTGAGCTGGCCCTGCATAATGTATAGTTCAAGCAGTGAGGAGACTTTCAAAAAGCCTTACTGCCCAAAATATGAAAGCTGATCCAAGCTAACCTTGGAGCAGAAGCTGACCAGGGTTTTGACCCTCATAACAAAGTCAATACGTTGAAACTGAACACCATCCTCCCAACTTCCTCATTAGTGAATAAACTCCATTGGGTTATCTGGAGTATATATAGTTTATTAACATTTATCTCGAGGAGCCACGTGAAGATACAACCTTCCCAGCATGCTTTGCACGTGCTCATCCGCATGGCCCTTGTGTCTTTCCTTGATAGAGTGTGTCCAAGAAATAGTATCAGTGTTTAGGGTTGTGTCCCCTTTAGGACCGGCGTTGGCAAACCGTGTCTTCCCTTGAAGACCACAGTTTTTTTTCAAAATATTTAAATTCCGTGCTCGTGATTCGCTGCAAAGCGATCACGTGCACGGAATTAGGGGGAGTGGCTGCTACGGATTGCTGGGGACACCCAGCGGTCAGTAGCAGCCGCCCCTCGCGATCCCAGCGTCCATAGCGACGCTGGATCGAACACCATCGATGACGTACCTGGTACGTCCCGGTCTGCCGGTGACCTTTGACCTGGAAGTACAGGGTATGTCCTGGTCTTGAAAGGGTTAAGGTAGAGTTAAAACAGGGAGTCAGTCTTGTTAACTTCCTTCATCCTTTCTCTTGATCTGAATGATGATTCCTCATTCATTAAACCATTATGACATTATCTCCCTACTGTAAAGTTGCTGATTGTTTTTGAGTGGCTCGTGCAGCCTTTGTAACTGTGGTGGAGGAGAAGGGCGAGAACTTCCAGACTGAGAACGGATCACAGCTTCCACGGGGTGACATTTAAAACAAAATACCTCGAGCTGCCTTCTCTTGGATCTTGCGTTTCCCATAAGATAAGGCCTTGGTAAATTTAATATTTAGTAATTATACTTTGTAAATCCAGAGAAATATTTAAATGGATTTAAAGGTGAAACGTTAGAACAAGAGGTCATAATCAAAAACTAGAAGGTCAGAGGCCTGGGTGAAATGTAAGGAAGTTTTACTTTACTGAGAGGGGGGGTAGTTAAACGGAACCGCCTCCCAGCAGAAGTCATAGAGACTAAAACAACGAGGGGATTTAAACATGCATGGGCTAGGCATATGGCTCCTGAAGACGAGACCAACGTCTGATTAAGGATTGAGTCTTTACACGAGGAAGAGCCGGCACACTAGACGGATGGACTTGGTCTTATCTGCCGGCAAACTCTATGTTTCAATAGACAGAGCGATCAACACTTAGGATGCTTTTGTTAAAAATCACCGCTTGAAAAGTGGTCTTATTACCAGAACAACCAATTATATGTTCCTGTTGAGTGGGGCATTCTGTCGGTTGCTATGGCAATAAATATTGCAACAAATTACTTTTTTATGTATAACCCTTAACATTAATGTGGTAAATTGTAAAAAAAAAAAAAACCAAAAACCCTTCAAAAGGACTAAGGACATATGTTAGAAATTTCAGACATTGCATTTAAGAGAGCCGGATATATCTGTAACCGGATAATAAAAACAGTCTGTTGTTTTCGGATTCAATTCTGTACAACCGGATTTTCTCTGTAGGGACGTGAACAATTTAGGAGAGAGTTACTACCTGGTAGGGGGTTAGAACAGCTAAAAAAAGATTAAAATGGTGGAAACATCTGTTACCTGATTTACTCGTTCACAGCTTTCAGTATATCGACGGCATACCATTTTTTTTTCAAGTTTAAATCAGAAAAAAAAAAACACTTTTCCAATTTCATGGAAAATTCTAGGTAAAACGATAGAAACATCTCACGACATAAATAAAACTCGGGGAATTTTTCTTTTACGCTGTTCACTTTGAGAGAAGTAGGAATACTTCCAAGTAGTAAGAATTCGTATGCAAGCCACTAGGTCACTGCACTCCAAGTTGCCCCTAGGCCTTGCATGGGTAAACATTCCCTGCGAGTCCCCCCCCCGGTGGGATATTGTTGAAGACCACCATTGGCGGGCCGATGGTTTTCATACAAATTTGGCTGTAAATCCAGAGGCGAAACATTCTCACCGAGTTCCGCACACTCATTAGAAATATTAAACAAAATACATGCAGTGCTTGTAGACGTGCCAAAGATTTTAAGCTTAAAATATAGTTAAAATTCCACTCGGAACGAATTCTGTATCAAACTAGAAACGACCCCAGAAAAACCTACAGAATAAATAAATTTACAGGCCGCTGGGAATTAGCATATGTTAATGGACAGGGCACATGTATGAGAGCTGTTTGATTGGGGGAAAATATAACAAATGGTGGGTAAAAAAATAAAATTGCTCAAAATACATATTCTTAATTTCTAGTTTACACCTATTGAGATTAACGCAACATATGGATATTCAATTTATTTATATATATATATATATATATATATATATATATAAAATATTTTAAAGACTAAAAAAGCCATTATAAAGCATCTCCAAACATTTTCTTTAACAAGTGGTAAATACTATGATGCATGATCTGTCATATGGAGCTGAGTGCCGAATGTATCCATGTCACTCTATACCAGTTAAATGCGTCAGTAATCTATCATGGAACTATAAAACTATATCCACTAAGAAGAAGCCAACGATGTTTAATGAACAAATAATTGAATAAAATCGACATCGCCAATGGCTTATATAACCATAGTTACATTTAATCAAAGTTGTTTCTGGTACAGACTATTAGCGTGTTTCAAGAGCTGTTAATTTACGTTAAAGTCTATATGGTTCTTGGTGGCTGAAAATGTAATCCACTGATCCTAGCTCAATAACTTCTTTATCAAGAAAAAATCATTAAGCAAAAGACACGATGATGCAATATATATATATATATATATATATATATATATATATACACACACACATATATATATATATACACACACATATATATATATATACACACACATATATATATATATACACACACATATATATATATACACACACACATATATATATATACATATATGGTAGCACGCGAGACGCATGATAGATAGGTGTTCTATATGTATACTATATAATATAGTATGTGTATATATATATATATATATATATATATATATATTTTAGGCTTAAACTGTATAAATTATGGGTTTTTTTTCCAGGAATAGGAACAATTTATAGCTCGCAGTCCCAAGTGTATGATTTCATCTTGCAGTATCAGCAGGTATTGATCTGACCTTCTGGTTTGGGTTCTGGAAGCCCCCGCTGCGCTGATACATTTAAAGTAGTTCATAGCCGGTAACTGGTTGCTCAGTCATGCATTTCATTCTGAAATAGCTTGGAGTTTAAAATCAAAGTGCAGTTCCATTCACACCTATATGATTAGTAACAATGTATATGTGTTGGTAGCCTTTGCTGTGATCCCAAAATTGCTACGGTCTGCAGGCACCTGCTTGTTTGTTATAATGGGGGCCTCGTGTCTTCTGAATAATGCTGGATACTGATGCAGAAATGAGGTTCCTTAACAGGCAAATTGGAACAGAAGACATCTCTGAACTAAAGGACCTCTCAATAACAAGCTGATGGCAACTCTGTCCCGCTAATTATGCTCAGATAAGCAGCAAGGGCAAAATGTTGGACCTAAACCCTTTTAAAAGTGGGGGTACAGATGGACCCCCACATAGAGTAGGGCAACAGTGTCACTACATAAAGCAATAATTCTAATAAGACAAACTCAATGCAGAACTGTTGGGAAACCTCCATGCAGGAGAACTGGGGAGATCCAGTTCTGTCGGAGAGACAGGAGCGTATCGTGACCCTGCGTTGAAACAGAGGACGCTCGTACAGGGTGCAAGCAGCCAGATTAGCAACCTGCACGAGCTGCAAGAGGTAAGCGGGGGCAGGAGGGATGTACGTGTATATACATGTATATATATATATATATGTATGTGAGCATGGATGTGTAATTGTATGTGTGAGTATGGATGTGTAATTGTATGTGTGAGCATGGATGTGTAATTGTATGTGTGAGCATGGATGTGTAATTGTGTAAGCATAGATGTGTAATTGTGTGTATGTGTGTGAGCATGGGTACGTAAGGGTGTGTGTGTGTCAGCATGGATGTGTGTGTGTGTATGTGTGTGTGCATGAATGTGTGTGAGTATGGATGTGTAATTGTGTGTGTGTCAGCATGGATGTTTAAGTGGGTGAAATGGAGTGTATGTTAGAATGAATGTGTTCATTTGTGTTAGTGAGTATGAGTAGGTGTGTGTGTAATTTGTGTAAGTGTGTTTACATATGTGTGCCAGAGTGTATGTTGGAAGGGGGGGGCAGGGGGCAAAGAAGCCACAGACAGGTTGTAAAGTCGGGGGGCCCCGGGACAATTTTCGCACTAGGGCCCAGTGGTTTCTAGTTATGTCCCTGCCCTACACCAATGGCCAAATCTTAACATTGGTTTAGTAGGCTTAATCATACAGAAGGTATGAGGAATAGCCGAATACTACGGTGGCACGGTAACAGCATGGCAACTTCTACCAGCTTGATCATAATTCTAGAATGCTTCGCATTGGCGGTACTCAAGAGGCAAAAAGCCAAACTTCCCTTCTAAAAAGTACTAAGCCCCCCCCCATGAAAATTGGATTAGGAGTTAAATATCTAAGCTGCAGGCAGTCACCAAAATCGAATGATATTCTTTTCTCAGTTTTTAAATTATAGGGAGAGATTTTTGATTCATATCCTTTTCTGATTCTAGATTGTGCTAAAAAGACAAAAGGAATAGGGAAATCTGATTGCTCTTTTTCATGCCTAGCAAGGTTATATTCCATTTTTCTGGTTTTGTCTTTAGAAAAAGTGTGACAATTCTCTTTTGTTTTTCAGTCTAAGAGTGCCTGTACATAATTCATGTTTTATAAAAATTAAAAAATAGAAATGACAAAGCTGGGAAATAGCAGAACAATGAAACATTTCAAATATTTTTAACAATAAAAAAAATGTTAGCACTTAAAAGGAACATATTGTGAATTATATGCTGTCTTTGCGTTTGCCAGCAGGACCCTTAAAAAATAACCAAATAATGTAAAAATATCTAGAAAACAATGTAAAAAAGCTAAGGTGGGGTCTTGTTTTATAACATCCATTGATTAGGCATTGATCATGTTATTACTCGAGATAAATGGATAAATGGACAAAAATGTCAGGTTCTCGACCCACACTTTCCATGCTTTTTAGGAGATATGGAGATTGGTTCTACTGTAAATATTTGCTAGAAGGCCATGGGCGTACATGGGAACTCAGGGTAGACTACCAGAAGTTCTCCCACTTCTGGCCTAATACATGGGTGTAGTTAGCCTTTAATGAGTGGCCATTGGGTAGGGAGTGAGCATGACCAAACAACTGGGGAAAGAAGAAACTGATTCGGAGACCCAGGGAAGCAGAGTTTCATCTGGAGACTCCAGGCCAAACCCTGTAGAATCGCCACTTATGCCTCTAGCTTAAATTCCTTTAGTCTTGTCATGACCAAAACACCCAACCAAAAACATTGTGTGGCCAACCAGTCACCTTGAAAGACGAATACATTAAATATAATCCATACACGTTTCTAGAAGAGACGCAATACACCGGATAAAAGCCTTCAGCTATATCTAAGGGAAGTTAACCTGCGTATCATATTGCGATCATAGGTGATCTACAAACACATTAATAGGTGATACACAATCTTAATTTAAATTGTATTATTTAACATGTATTATTGTATAAATTGTATTATTTAACATATATGTCAAGGAGGAAAAACCTAACGTCGTGGCAGATTAAGGGCATTCATCGAGAGGGGTGGATGTCTGACTAGATGCATCTACAACCCGGCACACCAAGCTATAGGTTAATTTGTTCCATGATTTAAAAGATTTTTTCTTAAAATTTAATGGGGAAAAAAGTAATTGAAAAATCCGAATGTTTGTATTCTAGCTAGAATTTTCATTTCACGAATTTGCGTAAACCATCGCTGTGGCATAACCTAGAATGACTGTAATACAACGTATAACGTTAGCCATGGAGATTTCAGCCCTAGGACATATCAATAATGTCTAGACGTGCATTTTTAGCACGCGTGTTACCTAACTGCTAGACACATCATTCAACGCGCATGTTCAGGGTGATCTGAAATCTTTTGTGATTGTAGACTAAACATGCAGAACTCAATTATTCACATTGATAAAATAAATAAATAAAAAATGATAACGGCCGACAAGTTTCATTGTATCTTGTCCTGATTGATTTACATTCTATCAAATGTTAATCTGAACTAATAATACTGATTCCTCCCCCTGTATAATGCTGTCTATACTCTCCCCTGTGAAAATCATGGCTAGCTGGCTTCTATCATTTCTAAACCTAGCCATAAGGGGTTAATGTAATTTAACCACTTCATGAGAATAAATAGTTAACATAGACAACACAGATACCCAGATAATGTCGATATCTTAAAAAAAAACTTTCCACCGAAATCATTTTTTATACATAATTCTGAAAGATATCATAAGATACAACAATATAGTAGATTCAAAAAGATTCCGCCTAGAATGCTTTCCTTGTGATTCTGCAAGCAGTAGCGTTTAGGTGCTGTAACAGGCATGAAATACTAATCGATACGTCTCATTGAGTAATCGGAACAATAACCTGGTGCACTTACCCATCACCGTGAGCTCCGCCGAGGCGCTGCTGTTTTCGTTTTTGTAGGTGACCACGCAAGTGTATGAGCCGGCGTCGTCATCCGTTACATTGGAAATAAGTAAATTGCTTCCTCCCAAAAGGGAGTATTTCTTTGTCCTTAAATATAAAACAAGACTGTGGGTAAATGTGTGTTCATTCCAGTAGTTAATGTTATAAAAAAAAATGTATCTCCAGGTGCAGGGGAGTAACTAGGAACCACAGGGTTCGGTGGAAAAATGGCCCCGGGTCCCTCCCACCAGACTTCACCAAGAAACATGTCCCACGGTTCCAGCTTTGCCACCAAACAGGGTGCCAGTGCCAACGTTTGTCCCCAAACAGTTTATCTGTGCTATTTTAGCCCCCAAACAGCTTGCATGTGCCATCTTTGGCCCCTAAACAGCTTGCACGTGCCATCTTTGGCCCCTAAACAGCTTGCACGTGCCATCTTTGGCCCCAGCCTGTCCGTGCCTTCTTATCCAACCATTCAGCATGCAGGAAATGGATGGGATGTGACAGACAGCGTTTGGGGAGAGAGTCCCTCTAACTGCAGGTGTTACTCGCAGCTAGTGGCACGGTCGCAATTCCTACCATGATTGTTACTCCCCTGCCCAAAAGGTCAGGTATCAAAGAGATAGTTCACACTTCTTCAACAGAGAAGCAGGCACTCTGCAGCGATACTTGGTTGCAACAGTCATACAAAAAAAATAATTAGCTGTTCCTTTAACAGTTTAAGTTTTATTGATTTCAATGGGAGCTGCAGCTTCTACCTAAATTTAAAAAAAAAATTAAAACCTTTTTAAAGAATGCGTATTAAAGTACTCACAAAGTACTTTATCACGCGTTCTTCTATAGTTTGGTGAATAAACCACGTTTGTAAGCCATTCAATCGAAACGATTTACAAAGTAGAATCTTAGGTCGTTATAGAAAATGCGGCTACCTCTGGCTCAGGAAAAAAAAAAACGTTTATTGACACAAACCAAAGCGGATTATAACTTAATGTTACTTTTTTGTGTATTTTGTTTCTTGGAAATCAACAGTAACAAAATAGGGTATTTTTCTTTAAAGGTTAAAGATTGTTTTGTGTGGAACTGACCTAAAAACAGGCATTCCGTAAGAACTGTATTTATTTGATTGCTCTGTTCTGGTTTGCAGCATCTATCTATATCTCCTATTATTTCCCGCACTATACTTTGGTGACTAATACTTCAAAATACAATATTCGGGGTAAAATTGGACAATATAATGCAATCAGATTTAGAGATAATGATATGATACTGAACGTTTCTCAGCTGAAGAGCATTTTCTTATTGAACGTCAAACAATGTTACAAAAAATTATTATTTTTTTCTTTAAAAGAAAGACAGGCAACCTTGGAACATCACATAACAGAACAAATCACTAGACTTGATCCCGAATCCAGTAATGGCCTGAGATGCGACCATAAACCCCAAAGATTCTGCTCAGGAAGGAATGCTTATTTTACGGTGGTTTAGCGGCTTATTGACTTTTGTACAAAAACGCGCTGTCTCTCGGCTTGATGCAGAGGATTTGTACGGAAAAAAGGTATGGAATGCTGATTTCACAATGGTAGAATTTTTCCAATAATTTTGCCTTCTCACATTGACGCTGAACTATAGCTTGACCAATCTCGAACTAGAAATACGGGCCTGTTTGTTAAAAATATAGATATTTGTCTTTAAAAAATGTCATATTTCTATACATTGAACGTTTCTGACCCATTATGAAAAATGGCTTACTCTGGATCCATATGCTTTACTATTCTATAAGTTTCTGTTCAAGAGAAGTTAATATTAAAACGTCAAAGCATCCCAATTCATTCACATCACCTGTTTAAAGGTTAGAGGGGCACCCAGAGCCCCCCATTATTTAGATAATACATGAAAATCACGTACCTGGTTTGAATAACTTGATCTCCTTGCATCCAGAAGACGGTTGGCGTTGGATATCCAGAAACGGCGCATTCAAGAACAGCATCTTGTCCTTCGACAGCCGATACGGTGGAAGGTCTCTGAAGAAAGATCTGCTGTCGATGTAAACCAGAATCTGGACGATAAGAAACATTCCGTTTAGTCTAATTCAGACCCTTAGTTCCAAATAGGCCACTTTCCCTTTCACATTTTTAACTCCATAAGAAAGACAGTACGTGATACAAAGAATTTAAAGTCTGCTTTCCCGATTTAAAAGAAAAATTGGTATAATTTACAACAAAATACTAGGTTATTGCATCGCAGTTTTTTCACCTCTTTAAATAAGAACACTGATGAAAAGAATTGTGGACAACTAAACTTTTAGATCAAGTCCAGAGTCAGCAGCAAAATAATGGAGATGAATAATAATATAAATCCTAAAAACATAAAGTTAGAGAAATATATATATATGTATATATATATATATATATATATATATATATACACTCAGTATCTGCCAACATGTGGTTTCAGCTAACACGGCGGAGGCTACAGTAATACTAAAATGATAGCGGGACATATTAAGCCATGCGGCGAATGCACTTTTTTCTTTGAAAAATGATTATACCGAATAATATTTTTTCGGTCATTTGGCTGGCTGTGGGATTAATGTAAATTGTTTGCCTCTCGTAAATGCTTTTACTGCTATCTACCGCGCCATCACATAATTGCCCACCGATCCACGTTGAATTGTGGAGTGCAAGCCCAGGGTTGAAACGTTGGGTCAAAAACATGCTTCAGCACAAGAGGGAAATAATAGCTTGCAGAATCATCTGAAACCCTCGAACGGGTTCAACCGAACAAAAGAAAACACTTTGTGGAAATATATGTATCGGCAGGCCAAGATTAACGATGGGTGAACATTTCGTTCGGTCGGGCAGAAGACGGCTGCAGCTAACGCCTAGAAGAACATAAGAAATAGAATAAGAAAGTGAAAAGATCGTATAGAACCATTCGATAAGTACGGGGTAAGAACTTTCCAATATTCAGGCAAAAGTGCGATGGGAACAAGACTCTTAAATATTAAACCTTCAATGGCAAATTCTATGTAGCGTCTCATCAAATGGCTCTAAGATCGGTCAATGGAAACCTTGACTTGTTATTATTCAAAAACACACTTAACATGAATTTAAACAAGGATATCATCCAGTGTCTCTTTTCAACGAAGTCCCCTTTTCTACGAAATTGAGATTGAGACTCGGGGTCATCCTAGGTATGGAGAAGTCACTTCTTCCGCCAGTTTCATAAGTCAATTATCAAGACAGGTAAGAAGGTGCGGGGGAAAGAAGAACCAGTAATGATAGTGACGGGAGGCCACACAAGAGAACACAAAAGCCTCTTTTTCTTTTATGTATGGAAGCAGTTACATTTTGCCCCTATCCCTGCTCTAGTTGATACAATGAATCACATTAGCTATATACTGTAGTAGAACCATGACCACTTTATCACCAAAACAGCTGCCGCAAAATTTGGAGGGCTAATTTTTTGCTATAAAGGCTGCCCACAGGGTTTGGGGGCCTCTTTGTTTTATTTCTTAGGAAAATGGGGGTCCTGCTTGTGGTTTCTGCATCACGGAGAACGTAGAGTGCTGGGATATGACATCATACCTTAGTGTTCTGCGTCACTCAGTGATGCAGAGGCCACGATAGAGAGAGAGATATGGGGTAAGTAGTAGCACTGTGAGGCCCTTTTAAGTGTCACCCCGTTGCACCCCACTTGTTCATGTCTAAGGGTGGTCTTGGTTTACACAAATGTACCATATCCCAGCCTCCAGGTCTTTTAGATTCAAGAACATACCAGCTCACCCAACACTACCAGAGACTCAACCCTTACAGGAAAAAAGTAATAAATGGGACTGGATAATTATCCACTCCTAAAGAAACAAGACGGGAGCTCTAAACATCGACGATCTCAGCCAAATTCTTATTTTTGTTCCGTTGTATGTTTTTTAATAGCTGTAGTGAATTTATATCAGTTTATAAAAGAGGTTTGTAGACATTACGCAGATAGGCTGGAGTGATAATGTATCACATTATGGGGTAAGGATAGGCAATGCCGTGGTTATATCTGGAGATCAATCCATGTTTACTGTTTACTGCATGAACATACGCTGGCTGGGAGAGATTATACTCGTTTATTATTATTATACATTATTTTAATAGGCACAAAACATTTTTGCATAGTGGGCTATTACATCCTTAGATACTGCAACAATTTTAAATTAGTGTATACGCAAACATAGACATCGTTACCGAAACTTTCATACAAGCATCTAAACTTCTTTAATGGCCATAAAACTGCAAATGTATCTGAAATAAAGTTTAAATTAAATTTAAATTAAAGTTTAAATTAATTTAATGGTTTCATTTATATGATAATATTACCGTTAGCCTACGCAACGTCGTGTTTTGAACGGACACTTCGATTCCTGCACAGCCCCACCAACACAGTAACTTTGAAAAAGTTTTTTATGGCAACAACCTATCAGTGTCTGCTTCAGCGTCACATGACAATTTAGGGCATCAAATGGGCCATCATGGGGCATGATGGGGCATCAACCCAGGACCCAATCTCTTACAATCAATTTATTTGCTGCAATCCGTGATCCGTGATTGAGGGTTTGTTAGGGAAAAAAATGAAGAATAGTCTTAAATGATCTGAAAAAAGCTAGAACTTCCAATCATTATTTAGTTTAGTAATTGTCTAACCTACCATGGGCAGACTAGATGGATCAAATGGTCGTTACCCTTCAGAGGCTCCTGAAATTAACATGAATATGCCTTTAACTCGCTCATATACCAAGATAATCCATAGTGTGCCAGGCTATTATTATGCCACCCATGTATAGTGGGAAGACCGATGAATGCCATACATGCTGGGGCAAACGCTACCCTATATGCGCTAAGATGGTGGAGGGAAAAGGCAGAGACATAGTTAGACCAGGATGCCAAAAACCCTAGAACCAGCCTTGTTTTAAGTACAAGTTAGTTATAAATACTTCTAAGTGTATTTTTTAATACCCTTGTGGTATACAGTTTATTTATCCGGCTAATAATACCCCCCCCCCCCAGTGATAATAGCAATAACTGCAGAAGATTACACTTTAATGGAACAGAGACTCTGGAGCCTGGAAATTTACCATCTAAGTGGTCTAATAAAGACCGATGTTCCAACAAAGTGCATTTACTATAAGAGAAAGTCACAGAGTTCAAGCGTATATTGGCTAAGTGACGGAGTAAATCGTTGAAAGAAAAGATTCTTTAAAAAAAAAAGGAAACCTTTAACTGGCTTTAAAAAAAAAAAAAGAGAATTGAAGGTTATTGGTGAATAATGGACAAGAAGAAAGCTCTCAGTATTAGACAGAATTACTGGCTCAATCCAAAGGGAAATCCACCTTTTAGTGACCTGGACTTTTATAACAGAGTCCCAAGATAATTAAGTTATTTTAACCACATGGTGAGTACACATATAATTCATACGTGGCTCCTTCATGCGTTTGTCCGGCAAAATTGGTGCATGCATAGATTATTATTATTATTATATATTATCCCACAAGGTTTGTATAAGTATCTGTTCCATAAACTACAAAAAAATAAAAAAAATAAAATAAAATAAGTAAAAAAAAAATATATATAATAAATAATAATAATAAGTGAGTACACATATAATTCATACGTGCCTCCTCCATGCGTTTGTCCGGCAAAATGTATCACATGCATATGCCTTATTGGTGCATGCATAGATCTTTTTTTTTTATTTATTATATCTTATCCCACAAGGTTTGTATAAGTATCTGTTCCATAAACTACAAAAAAATAAAAATAGTAAAAAATATATATAATAAATAATAATAATATTATTAATAATAAATAAAATACACAGTAGGAAAGCATAGAACTATACACAAAACATATGTTTAAAAGATAATGTGTTTTTGGTGATGTTAGTACAGTAATTTAACCTGTCAGCTTCCATTTGCTGAGACGTATATTACCATTAAACTCTCTTGGCCTTGGACATCAGCCGAGACTGAATTAATAAACTCCTGTCTATGAGTCTACGCATTTCGCTCATTTCTAATTTGCAATTCTTGTTCCTGAATATAAGGTGTTATAGGGGACAGACTTGAACTGCATGACAACCTGGGCGATAAGGATTACTTCGATTAAAATATATAAGGGGAGGGCTCTAGATTTATAAGGGCCCCATCTCCAAAACAAGCGATAAAAAATAAACTTAGGAACGTTTTACTTATTATGACAAGTTCACAAAAAAAAAACAACTTATGTGATATTGTTTTAGCAGAATCAACCTCCATGGGGGGGGCATAAACTAATATGAGGCCTAAAGAGCCACTTCATCTACTGTATGGTAGTGCTACCAATAAAAAATAAATATATATGAAATTATGACAAATTATTTGGTTTATAGGCTGCATGCATCAAAGATCTAGAAAAAAATGTGTGCCTTAACAAAAGTAAAAATGTTAACAGTTTGCCAAAAATATGATACGGAGATTATCTGTAGAAAAAAAGTTTGCAAATGCTTAAGGGACATTATCAAGGATATTTCTCATTGTTAGATTAACACAGGTGGGTTTTTTTTTTTGTTACTTTTTATGTTCTTCTAAATAAGTCTTCCAGGTCTTAAAGATCATTTTTATTTTTTAATCAGTGTAATTTGGTCGATTTAACCTCAGGATCTATGGCAAAAAAGGTGACAAAACCAGCATATCCGATCAACTTCCTGTCCTGAAGCTGCCTGAACCAATCAACAACAACTTGGAAGAGAAGCAATTCAGGGAGGGATCTTGGGAACAGGAAGCTGCTCCCAAGTTATCCCCTATATAGAGCTTGTTATTTATATATTACATTAAATATATATATATATATATATATATATATATATATATATATATATATTATATATATATATATATATATATTATATT
The DNA here is from genome assembly GCF_027358695.1 of Spea bombifrons. NCBI lineage: Eukaryota > Metazoa > Chordata > Amphibia > Anura > Pelobatidae > Spea > Spea bombifrons. The sequence goes on from NC_071087.1 coordinate 157,527,914, forward strand.
CGCAATTTATTCTATTTATTCTAATGGATTCACATGACTCTAAAATGTATAATTTTGGAAGGTGATTAATCTCTTAATTACTGTGTAGGCTTTAATTCCACCAATTTACCCACTCAAGGTACCTATATACTCGCTGCCTTTTCTTCAAACCCTTTGTTTTAAAGAACGCCACCCTTTTGTTTTTATCATTCGTCTTGTAACCACGCTAAAACACGTTCATTTTCAAATTCATTTATCCATTGTTCGGCACAAAGAGCATTCATGGCTTCTATTGTGTACCGGCGGATACTCCTGTTGCTCTACAATTGTTCATCATGTCGAAATTACAAAGTAGCAGAGAGTAAAGACAACTTGCTCGGGAAACGCGCCAATCCAGTTACATTCCATTGTACGAGATTTCTATTTTATTTGAGGAATCAGCCGGTCCCGGCGCAGAGGCTGATAAATATGTGTTGTTTTATCAACCACCTATACAGAATTCTCCTAATTATTCCATTGAACGAAACAAATGGTTTTAAGGCATCTTCTAAGATCCTTTAAAAAAAGATAAGCGCTTAGAAAGATTTTGGTGATCGAAGAAGATAAAACTGTAAAGAAAAATTACAGAATTTCACATGAAATAGTGTTTTTTTTTATTATTATTACGTTTTAAGTCTAAATCGAATCTGTTTTGCCCTTTTTTTCTTTACTTTATCACAGGTATGGCAATGCAAATATGTTATAGTATCATCCAAACACAAAATAAGTACATCTATGGGTCCCCCAAACCACCAAGTTTCGTTCCACCATTTTGGACGGCCTCCCTTACCGGATAAAATGCGTAGTTCTGCCTCATTTCCTGTTCTGGAGCTGCCGGGATTTTTAGCCAAGCAGCGGTAAACGCCGCCGTCCGTCGGCTGAAGTCTGCTGATCTGTAACGCTCCCGAGGGCAGCACCAGCAGCCGGGTGTCTCCGGGGGTCAATACGAGGTCCTCCTGGTTCTTCTGCCAGCTGACAGAGGGCATGGGCTCCCCTACAATCTCGCACTTTAATAACGCTGTGTCGCCAGCGAACGATGTGACGGACTCCGTCTGCGAAAGAAATCTCAGAGGGCCTGCAAATGCGAAACAAGAAAAGGAATTAAACATCACTTGTTGTGTTAAATTATATGCGGTTTATTGAAATAAGCGTTTCCTCGTTCCTAGACTAGGACGGTAGCTCCGGGCCGCAGCAACCCTTTTGTCACATGCCCTATGGGGCAAAAACCGACACGGCCTCCGTGACAAATTTACTGAGTGCCCCTCGTTTTTAAAACAAACTATGATACGGTGCCATATTATTATTTCAATATTTTGTATTAATATTTTGTTAATTTATATAGCGCCATCATATTCCGCAGCGTTGCACAATGTTTAAAAGAAATAAATAGCGCGTCACATAACAATTTGGATTTGCAGAAACAAAAAGGTGAGGAGGCCGGGGCCAAAAGAGCTTGCAATCTAAAAGATTCTGGCACACAGTATCCTTGCTGGATCGACAAATTATATTTTTGCTGCTTCAACGTATCGCTCAATTTTCAACATGGTTAACTCCCTTCCTGTTGGGTAACATCCTGTGGGTGAGCATTAATCCAGGAAAATCCTCATGCGCACTTTAGTTTTTATTGCAATATCTCCCTTACGAAAAAATTACTGCAGTTTTTCTGAAGTAATACTGCAGTTTTTTTGGACATGAAAAACTGCAATACTGCACTGTTACTGCAGTTTTACTGCATTTGTACTTCACCGTACTGCAGTTATTTTTGTACGGAAGTACAAATGCAATAAAGCTGCAGTACTTTGAAGCACAACTGTAGGTTTGCAATATAAAAAAAGTGCAGTAAATGTGCAGTAATACTGAAGTAAAAGTGTCCAAAAACTGCAGTATTACTTCAGAAAAACTGCAGTAATTTTTTGTAAGGGCTCATCATCCATTTTCTTCTAAAATATCATAGAATCTGGCGGTAGATCCGACCCATTCGCTAATCTACTCTACCTTAATCAGTCGTTGGTCTCGTCTTATATTCAGGAGCCGTATGTCTATCCCATGCATGTTTAATACTCTCACTGTATTACCCTCTACCACTTCTGCCGGGAGTCTATTCTACTTTTTCAGGATCATTCCTTAATAACATAGATTATATATTTGATGAAGGCCACTATATTCTAAACATATCCATCCCTTTCAATAAAAAATATAACGTTTTCAATCTTTTAAATGAGCTAAAAAAAGCCATGTATACATTTCTGCACTACAGAATAAAATGAGAAAAAAAAAATGTGAAATTTGGCTTTTCCAGGTTTTTGGTGAATTATTGGTGCCAACATGATTTATGGTTATAATATTTATGTTACCCATATAGAATAGCACGAGACCTTCACACAGTTAAAAGAATGGGTAGAAGCCACATGGGAAATAGTTCCTATCGGAGGTAAAAAATAGGTGTGAAAAACCTTTTTTGCTAGCCCTGCCTATAACCAATATTACACATTTTTTGTAATAGCGTAGCTGTTCCTTTCGGAAACATATCCCCGGATAATCTAGAATTATTTTTTGTTACGCTTTATATATATATATATATATATATGTGCCTGCTCTGATAGTCTATTACTAAGCGTTAAGCTTTTGTCATAATGAACAATAGGAAGGGAAGGCGGTTTGTAAACCTTGTTTTCTTTATAATATGGTGCTTAATCACATCAAACAGCAGGAACCCGCTATGTACAACGCTGCCATGATCCATTAGCTTACGGCTCGGAACAAACACACAATATTCCAAATACCAAACAAATAAGAATTCTTTTCCTTCCTAATGTAAATGTGCGTGAAATACCGCTTCCAGGCCGCTATTTATGCATTACCATGCAAGTTCTACTTATTTTCACTCGATGAGTCATGTAAAAATAAATAAAAAATATGGTTTTCTTCCCCTGGGCAGAGCACCTTTTTCTTTATTTTATTTCAGAGTTCTATTAACTCCTCGAAAATCCCCAAAAAGCAGATTAAAAAAAAAAACACACAAAAAAAAAAAATAATCATCAAATGCATTGTTTATAAGATCACATTGTGTTGTAATTAGCCGTGTTGTTCCATTTCAGATGATGTATACCATGCAATAATACTGTACAAAAATAAGTATCGCGGTTTCATTTTGAAAAGTTCCCGACGGATAAACCAACGGTTTAACCCCTTAATGACAAAGCCCGTACATGTACGGGCTCAAAATGCATTGTCTTCAATGGGTTTTGGGACTGCCCATTGTCCTTAAGGGGTTAAAATTGGCCAGCCATTAAAACAGAACTTGCACGGTTCTTACTAGCAGTCAAATCCTATGTTTCTTTGTTTCCGTTAAAGATTCACTTTGTAGAACAATGACAAACGAGGGCCACGGAATTAAAGAGTACTTTTTTTGGGGGGGTGGTGGGATAAGTTGTGAAAGTCCATGGTGGTCTAGTTTTGAACGGGGCTTTCATGCATTATAAGTATCCTCCGTAGAGTCTTTAAATTTGGTCATGGATGAGTATAGAATGCTTAGAAATAGGGAAAAGTAGCAGAGATGACCATTCAGCAACCCCATCTATTGCCCCCTGTGAAGCTATAGACCCTTGTGTAGTATGGGGTATGGAACTGGAACGTAGAGCACGTAGGAGGCTGTCGATGAGTGAATACCGGGAAGGTGTGCCAGTTAGTGGAAGGCGATGGCGCTCTACTCATCGTAGACTCTTGTAAAATATTAAGAACGGAATTCACATGATGTCATCACCAGCGTTTTCAAGGACTCATTGCCTTTGCAAAGATCTCAACATTTTTGGCCAAAGAGGGACATTTTGGTTTTATTGTTGCGATTGGAAATATTGTATGAGGTCATTCTGAGACATTTTTCGTGGCCATTTCTACATTTGTATAATTAAATTTATAAACACATTTCCTGCTTTTTCAATATACATTGTTGTGGGTATTAGGGCTGTGGAACCCTGTGATTCCTTCACACCAAGCAAGACATTCTGAGCTCCTAAAAAAAAAAGATGGCAAAGGAGGAAGAAAAAGGGAACAGAGGGAATATGGACCCAAAGTGACACGGGAATGCGTGTTTCGCTGTGTCAATAAAATAACTTTTCAATTACATGAGTCCCGGTACAGTGCCGGGGTCACCAACGATGAGAAATTACTCGTGTGCATCACTACATCAACACCATGACCCCAACACTGCTATAGGTATAAACAAGTCAAGGAAAAGAATTCCGCCTCTTAATTAAATGTCTTAAATTTCATATTAAAATATCTGATCTAATGTTTGTGGGACTCCAGAAGTAGACTCCTTTGGATATCATACAGCAAACCCTAAACCAGGGGTAGGCAATCTTCGGCTCTCCTGATGTTGTGGACTACATCTCCCATAATGCTCTTACAGTCAGAATGCTGGCAGAGCATCAAGGGAAATGTAGTTCACAACATCTGGAGAGCCGAAGGTTGCCTACCCCTGCCCTAAACCTACTAATGCCGCCATCTAATGGTTACATTCTTACCGAGCCCATGTTAAAAGGCATGTAGTCAATTAAACAAATCTCCTTTCCTTATTGCTCCGTTATTAACTTCTTCTTCTTATTCCTCCCAACCTCTCCTTGGCTCTGGATCGTTGCTATCACCGCTGTTTTTTCAGCATCAAACCGTTTCAGGGCCCTCATTCTAGTATCTATATTTGCTCTGTTTATTTCGGTGCTACACAAAGCCTCAGATTGCCTACAAAATGAAATCTTTTTCAATTTGCTTTCATACGGTTGGCCCCCAAGGGAGACTTGTTTTCTTGCCCACGATTCAACATGTTCCTCCAATACCTGCAAATCAATTCTAATCTGGAAACGGTGCGCGGCTCTCATCTGCCCTACGGCGTACATCGCTGCCTATCGGGATTCCCGTCTCTCTCTCTCTCTACAGAAGGTATAATTATTAAGTAATTAAAGTTCACTTAATATAAATGCTTATCGTTAAGGGGACAGACCTCGGGATTCTAACGGGCGAATCTATTAACTATTCAGCGATTCTGCAGCACCGGGGGGTAGAGGAGCATTCAGTCTTCTGCTTCAAATAAAATATCTGACACTCATTTAACATCAAGACCTTCAAAATCACATTAAATAATGAAAAGTGAATTATGCGTTCAGAGACAAGAGCGCCCTTATCCGGCTGACCTAATCTGAGCGTTTACATTTTAAATCTTAAAATTTTTTTCGTTTAGGCGATTCGTTAACATTGTTTCGGTTTCTGGTTTGCAAAAAGTCCTAAAAAAACAATAATAATAATAAAAAATAATAAATATTATAATAGCTATATAAACCGATATGATGCCTATTCATTGCATAGCAGAAACCAGTGTATACTGCAGACTATATAGAGACTACAAAAACATAATATAAAGAAGTTTTACTTCCCTTAGAGTGTTGCAGATAAGTGGAACAGCTTCCCAGTAGAAGGGGTAGAGGCCAATACAATAGGTCTTATCAGCAGGAAAAACAGGCAGACTAGATGGGTCTGAACTGCCGGTAAATTCTATGTTTAACTTTAGCGTACTATGTATATATATATCTATATATACCGTATATATATATATATATATATATATATAGTTATTTTTTACGCGTTCATTTCATCTTCAATCTGTTTTTCTTCCGCCATCATTGTTTCTACACATTGTTCAATTGAAATGACTGCTGATATAATCTTGTTATTTTCCCCCGGAGGTTCATGTCCTATTACTGTCAGTAAAGAAATTGTATTTAAATTGGAGGAGCAGATTCTGTGTCTATGGAAAAAGTCATTGCCCCCATCATCTCAGCTCAGTGAAGCCCTCACTCGTTTGTATCTCCCGTGTTATTAGAATTACACCGAGGCTTTCTATTAAGGCTCCGTGAAGCGGAAGAACCCGATTCAACATCGTGGTGGACCCGTGACCCCTTAAGAACTACATTATTTCCCTCTTTGCGAAGTTAAAACAATTATATTGGAGGTCCCCAGGTAGGCGTCGGTTTCACACCTTCATAATATCGTCAAGAGTGTGAACGGTATTTATATACATGAGTATAAAAAAATAAACGATATAAATGACTCAAGAAAAAAGAAAAATACAAGTAGAAAAAAATGCTACATTTTAACTTTTTAATTATTTGAAGTTCATATTTTTTCTAGTGTTCAACACAGCACATGAAGCATATACATCAGAGCTGTTTTCATGGAAAAACAAGTGACCCCAAACTTTTGAACTGTGGTATATGTGTATAATTATATATATATAATATATATATATATAATCAGTTTACAAATAAAATGTGAGCAAGAACAGAGGTCAAAACCCATTTTTCAGAAATATAGTTTGTGAAGTCTAAAAGTAAACCATGAGGATTTTTTTTTGGAAATTAAGTTTTTATTGATTTCAAAGTAAATAAGCAAATGTAAACAATTCAAAAGGCAAACACATCATCAGGTCTCACTATACTTGTTATTAAAGGGAAGTTTAATAAACACACAACATATTCCAGCAGCCCCTATACTCACTATAACCGAGCAGACCCCCTACGCACAACATACCTCCACAACAGCAGCCCCTCTCCCCCCAGCACATGTCAGAGCTAATCCCCCCCCCAACAACGCCTCTCCTTCTAACCCTAATAAGAAGGTGCCAGGTAGTTAGATTATTTTGTTATCCAGAGAAAATGCTATTATTTATATGATTTTACTATCGCACAATGCTTGGAAGGGGGAGGGGGTTAATCTACCGCGGCTATGAATCACTGGGGCATTATCTCCCTCCGTTCGCTAATTGCATGAAAGCATTTCGAAAGCTTTGGGTTTAGCATTACTCAGTAAGACGCGGTTCTTTAAGAGCGGACGCGAGCGGCCGATGCAAATTCTCCCAAATAAATGCAGCGCGGCAACATAAAATAGCTTGTTATTCAGCTTGTGAAGTTAATGCGCGGCAATCATTCACAGGCGTCCGAACGTTTCATCTTTGCAGGCTCTTACGGTGGATATGCTGGAAGTTAATTATACTGTATATCAAAGAAACGTCTCGCTAGGAAGATTTAAACTGTGCACAACTCCAATAATCTTAATGTCTAAACATTCCGTCGCACAAGCGTTCGTAATATCGCAGCTTCCTGTTTTATGAAATAAAGTTGTTTTCTTTTTTTTTTTTTTATGGCCGCATTTCGGGAACCAAGTAAATGTGTTCAGGGAGCGCCATTGTATCGATGTACGCGGTACACAGTTTGATGTCGAATTGCTAGAATTTTCCTTATCTAAATATCTTATTCACCCGGCGAAAACCGTTCTGTATTACCATGTTTTATCCATCAGCGGAAAGACTTCCGATAAGCTTTGGATGGTGCTCAGCGGCTCGATGAAAAATGATTTGTCCCGGTTATCTATGAACAGAAACTGCGAATATATCCATTTGGTGATGTCACATGATATAGAATGTAAAAATGATGTCATTCGTGATGTAACCGTAGCAACATTTTTTGCTATCTAGAATACGTTGTCGCGTATGATCTTGGCTCCTGTCATGGGGTGCGGCTATTTATTCTATTTAATCAATTCAAAATATCCAGGTATCCAGAATATCCTTCTATAGAAGTGGTTCTGAATGTTTACAGGCTCTTAGAAAAGGTATTTATGATCTGGAGCTTGAGTCTTACAATACATTTTGTTAATAAAAATTTTTAAAAAGCAGCTTAATGATTCGCTTTATGAATCCTCGGCCTCTTTATCCTCAGTTAGGGGCAACATCGACTAAGTTGGCCCAACCAGTCGTCGGCCCAACCCAACATCACCTAAGCCATTGTTAAGCAAATAAACATCATGAGATGCGTCCTTTCATTCTTCCCTTAGCAGTTCAATCACAATTCAATTTCATTCCCTTGAAAAAAAAATCTAAATTATTTTTGCTTAAATTATTATTTCTAGGAAGGGTTAGAATATTCAAAAGTACCGGGAATAATATGTTTAATGTTACATTTAAATGTACGACGTTCTGTAGAGGAGGCGGAACAGCAGCTTAAAAATAATTATATGATAAAGAGAAGTTCCCCTGTGTTTTTCTTCTACTTAGTTCCAATATGGAGAGGCATATTAATCTCTAACAAAAACCCTTTTTACTAATCCCTTCTTCATGTTTATGACTCACTTATAAGAACAAAATTGAACGGAGTTTTTTTTTTTTTTTTTTTTTAATACTTTCCTTAATTCAACATCAATGAATTTACAATTTACAGTATAGTCTACCGGTCATCAAGTCTTAGACACCGAAATTTAAAGATACCGTAGTATTCATTATAGATTGATCTGGGATTAAACGCTAGAAAAATCTGTCCATAGGACTCCGAAGAAGGTCAACATGATCTGTGATTCCAACCATGAAGCAGAACATAGAAGGGAACTGGACCATGCCGAGGGTCGTTAACAAGATATGCATCTTCTAGAAAAACCCAAGCAAGAATAAATGCAATATTCCCCAAAATGGATTGCCGATGATACCAATATCACCTGATAGGGGTTTACGAGATGAAATTTCTTAGAATCAATTAACCTAGACATATCTTTGCTAGCGAAGCTTGACCATAAATAAATCCCACGTTGAAGGTTGTATAAGTGTTGTAGGAGTTCCAGTTCTCATTCTTTTTAAGAAATAAACCTAACCAACATACGCAGCCTGTATTATCCAGCTTTTGAGAGAAAAATGTATAACTCCATGAAGGTAAACAGTCACATTCCAAATATATTTCTCAATTATTATAGAAAAAAAATATTTTTGTACTATTTAGGAAAGGTAAATAGTATTATTTTCAATTATATAAATAATTAAATATAATGTGTTATATATATTAAATTTATAAATATTTATTGTTTAGTATGATAGTAGGCTTTCAAATATTTGACTGTAAAATATGCACTTGTATCCTTTTTCAAATATATTGTACCAGAATGTCCCTCTCCTTTAGATATAAAGCACGTGTTTGATGCAGTTCCCCTCCCAACCACTTGTGGTGCTGTAGGCAGCTCTGCTTCATGCAGAGACTCGAGGCCCATCTAGCAACACCACTAGATATTTATGTTCAGGAAAAAACAAAACTTCAAGCCATATTAAATGGAATATGAAATACTACAAAAAAGCCCATATTTAATAAGAAAAACAAACAGAGTAGTTCTTAGAACACAGTTTAACTTTATTGCTCAACATCCTGGGAGCATTACATTGTTTGACGGCCATGACTTTGAGTCAAGGACCAAATCTCTAGCTCCGGATGAGACAATTATCTCTTCTTTCTCATTTCTTATTTATTTTTTATTTTTTTTGGCTCCTTTTCTCATATTTTACATCTATTCTTTGTCCAAATCCAATAGAACTGGACGTACCCATCCATCTATTCTCTATGATCAGATAATTATGATGGAAGGCACACGAGGCAAATAGGATTAATAAAAGCTGCAGAAAAAAAAAATCAAAACTTTTTTGGGTATAAAGGTGAAAATTGTTGTAAAGGATAATAAAAGACTCTGAGTGCTAACCTTCCTTTAACAATGGACAATTATAGTACTTGTATGAAAAGATGTGTGGTTCTTCTATTCTAATTAACACAATTGTACAGGACATTTCACACTGATGATAGGCATAATTACTAGGAGTTATTTTTATATATCTATCTACCTATCAATATATATAGATATATATATATATAATTAGAATTTTTACAAAATAATAGATTTTACAAAATAATATTTAAATTCTAAGCTTTGCAATCACTTAAAAAAAAAAACATTAAAACCCAAGCCTACAGCCATTTAAACGTGAATCTAAACAAATACTTCATACTAAAAATGATCATAAAGCCCTAATCAATCACTACGGGCTCCACTATAGTGTCCTGATAGCCGCTGAACTTTCTTTAGGCAAATCTGTGCATTTCCAGCCTCTGTCTGGGCTTTATCCAAGGATTTCCCTTTCCATGTAATGAGCTGTAGGCTTAGCCTGCGTCTGAGCAGATAATTCCGGTCTCAATATTGGCGCTTTTATCTTAAAGAGAAAACGTGTAGCCACCAGAAAAGATCAAAATCTCAAACCCCCCTTTCAATAAGCCTACGGAACCAAGCGGCGTCGTCATATCTTACAACTAGATTTCCTTAAACCTAAATTGGCTGTCAAAATAAGAAAAAAAATATAGGTTATAAAATGAGTGTCTAATAGCCGTCTCTCCCAGGTTTATAAAGCAATCGCTAAGACGTGTAACTATGTATCATACGTGACATTTGCTGAGTGGTTTCCAGCGCTGTTACATTTGTATGAAAACACTTTAACTGTCTTTTCTTCCGGATTTATTATTAAATGTAGGCGACATGACATTATGTACCTAAATTATTACACAAAGAATCGACAAACTGCAGGTTATTCAAATACATTATCTGTAACTAGATAATAATCACCGTTATAAGTGTTATTATAGAGTTTACCAGCTAAAATTGTAGAAGAATTCACAATTAATAACCCTGTGTCATTTTAGATCATACTAAATATTTATATAAGCAGGCCACACATATCCAGCCGTCACTTACTTAATCAGGCGGCCACAGGCCTTAAAGTGCCAGGCCGGTCCCGTCGCTGCCTGTCTGGTCCTGTTTATAAGGGTATTTCCATGTTTAAATTATGATTTCCTAAATATGTTTCTTAAATTAAAGCAAACACTCTTTCCTTGCTAAGAATCTAATGGCCAGTAAGATATAACTATCTCTGTATCATGAAATTGTCGGAACAACTTAATAATCTTGCATCAACATAACTGATGGACCATGTAATCCATCTGCCTGGTGGGTATCAAACCAGCATAAATATAATACAGATTTGCAAAGTATTTCACTATTGGTACACTACTAGGTTTTTACAGTTATTTCTGTATCTTCGTGAAATTAGATCAATTTATGTAAAGGAAACAACGTCCACATTTCCACAGCTACCGACCCCCAAAAGACCAGTGACGTCACACTTGGGTCCACCACCGACACGATGTGAAAGGTCCACCTAGCACATGATATCCACTTTGGGCAGTCTTTGATTAATGTTATTCTGTGTAATCCTAGCATTCATTATTATTTATTTTTTTTAAGAATTTACAAGAATTATATATAGTACTGGGCTGTATTTGCAGAGGACTTTCTTCCAGCGAGAGAGGGTTATATGTCTTCTTTTAAATGGTCAACGGGATAACATTAGAAACCAAATAAATAGCTGCTGGCTGCATAATAAAAACTAATAAATAATAATTTAATTCAAGTAAAGAATCCCGGTGACATAGAAATATGGAATTTACTTGCAAATCGGGCCCATTTTGGCTCCATCTAGTCACCCATTTTTCGTTAGTCTCGTCTTACATTCGGGAGCCATATGCCTATTGCATGTATGTTTAAATCCCCTCACACAAGTAAGATGGTCATATAAAAAATACACGTCCTACAAAATACAATCTAATATAATAACTTTGCAACATTAGAGTAAATTATATTTAATAAATATTAAATAATTATTATTCATGGAATAAGGAAAGTGTTGATAAGATAAAAAAAAAAATACAATTTCAGATCTGAAATTAAAATGCCAAATTATATATTTGCATATTTTTTTTAATTTTTTTTTTGAAAATTTTCGTAAAATGTGGATAATGAAACACTGATTTGAACTCAACACGCAGACAAATTATCTCCGTAACGTGAGCAATCTCGCAGTCCAACTAATTTACATGGAATCCAGACATTTTGACAATGTCATTCTGTTGGAACCATAGCAGATATTTTTCTTTTAAGAAAATCTATATGGTTTGCGGAGAAAACACTCAGTAAAAACAAACATGGCAAGGATGAGGGTGATTAAGTCCCAAGCATTTACAATTAGTAATCAGCAGTTAAGGCTTCTTTCGTTAATTATCACAAGGAGCTGATCAGAGGTAAAGAGAATGCTCGTTGTTAATGGCATGAAGCCATTTATGTAGAAACCGTCAATCAACTCACAACAGAGTAATACGTAATGAGATTTCTAAAGGTCTTTTGGATGTCTTTCAGAGTTAGAAATGCTGTTCTAATGCCTTTAAAATTATATGAACACAATAACAAGGGTTATGCCCCTCTCACCCTTACCTGCTCTCCTCAGCCGTCCTCCATCACTGCAGGCTGTCCAAAAGCTCTGCGATCGCCGAGTAGGCCGAAGCCACGGTCTGTAGTAGCGGAGTCTACCCGCAATCGCAGTAGCACAGTAGGCCAAAACCGCGGCCTAAAGTTCCAGCAAACGCCAGGGAGGACTTCCAGGTGTTCCCCAGACATCAGCATGATGTTGCACACCTGTGGAGGGTTGGTGAAGCCTGCCTCCACCATCAACGATCCACCAATAGTGTTCATACACAGAATCATGCCTCTCTGGCAACCAATCCAGTGAGGAGCTTGTTCGGCACAGGGGAGGAGTAGATACCTGCAGCTCTATAAAAAACCCTCAGACTGTGACCACTTTACTCCAGTGTTCCAGAACTTTGGTTCCTGTATGTCCTTGGACTCCAGATTCCTGTTCCTTTTTTGGATTCTCCAGTATTTGACCTTTGGCTCTCATATTGAACTACCCCCGTTTGTCTATTTCCTGACCCCAGCTTGGACTACTGTTTTCTCTGAGCGCCGTTTGCCCCTGACCTATTGGACTGTTCCTGACATTGTTTTTGGACTATCCTCTGCTCTTACGCTCCAAACCCAATCCTGACAGTTTCTGTTTCAGGGTCTTGATTTGAGTTGGTACCAGCATAGAAAAATATGTAAAGTTCCCCAAGCATTTGGGACCTCAGAGGTCTCTTCTTCTAATGGAATATCTCTTAACGTTATTATGTTATGATATATATCACTGCATGTTCTAAACGCAATTGTTCTTCGCCCCATGTGCATCAGCGAGCCTTGGCCGCCCATGACCCTGTCGCTGGTTCACCGGTTTTCCTTCCTTGGACCCCTTTTGATGGTACTGACCCCTGCAGAAACACCCCACAAGAGCTGCCATTTTGGAGATGCTCTGACCCGGTCGTCTTGCCATCACAATTCGGCCCTTGTCAAAGTCGCTCAGTTCCTTACGCTTGCCACATCAGACTATTTTAATTATGGTTTTACATAAACTATAAATGGATTGTTTTTTAATTTAAATAAGTATTAGGATATTTAATTGGCTGAACTTCCAAGCCGCTTAAAGTTCAAGGTTAGAACAGCAGAGAATTACTAAATAATGTTAATTCGTTGGGTTAGCACTTTGAACTCAATCTCATTTGTGCATAAAGAAAATTCCTTCTTCCTTAATAGAAAATATGATTAGGATACGCTACTTGCAAAGCGCATGCATAATCTTGTATTGTCTGTGCATTTTGTGAATTAGGTAATATGCATTTCACATCCCCCTTAATACCGGCTTCTCTGTCATATTCATCTTGTGTCTGCTATATATATATATATATATATATATATATATAGGCGCACAGCAGACTGAATTAACCCCAAAAAGGGGAAAATGCATGCTGGGAGATTCTGCAGTATCCCCCCCCCCATACATTTGCAAGATGCAGAAAAAATTAAAGGGACCACACAGCTGTCATATGCATTAAAGTGCGTATGATGACCTGGTGTCCTTTTAATCAAAGGAACAGGTAATTTTTCTCCTCTTAGACCATTGTGCCTGGCAGAGCTGCTGAGGCCTTCCCCGTTACCCACCATGAGAGGGCGCTATTAGGTTCCAACTGCCGTAGAGAGATGCGTTGGGGAGGTTTCTGAATCCACCCTTCCATAGCAAGCTCATATGCAAGATACTCTTATCTGCTGACAGATGACGGGAGCTTTCATTCAATTCTCCCCTTAAAGATTGCCTTGGTAGCCTAAAAAACAACTGCCTCACCTGGAGCCTCCAGGGTAATCCATTAGGTTTCCAGGAATGCGCATGATTTAGGGCCAACTCATTCTTTGTTACTGAAGAAACTCAGAGCTTTGCCCTACATAAGCTGCGCAGCTATAACTCGTATATTTTTGAGTAAATAAACCCAAAGTGTGACAAAACGGTAAAAAAACACCCAATATTTCCATCATTTGTTCCCAGCTTTTGTAAACGTTGCATCGGATTACTCAAAATGAACCTTTATTACGCTTCTTAATAAATTATTGACGCTGAGAGCTCGCACTTATTATTTACAAGAAGGAAAGCGCCTCTGAAAACATACAGAGTTACTCGTACCAGGTTTAGCATAAAAGACTGAAATCAATGCACACGTTACTGAGCAAATATTTTTTATGAAGAAATCAATTACAGTTTCAGAATAATACCTTATAAACCTACCTCCCAAAAAGTTAGCAGACTGAATAATAATGCATTTTTTCTTTTGTGAACTAGTGATCTTCAATAACATATATAATTATTATTTATTGTTTTATATAGCGCCATCAAATTCCGTAGCGCTGTACAATGGGTATATATATATATATATATATATATATATATATATATACAGAAAATAAAAAAATAAAATTAGAAATTTATGGTAAAATATGATATGGTAAGATTGGGCAGACTTTCCCGATTTCCCATTATTATGTATTTTCTTCTTAAATTTCCCCTGGCCAAGTTAAAGGTAGAAAAGAACATATTCTATGTTGATTCATAAGTCACAAGTGGCAACATCTTTTCAAGGTATATAAACCACCTTTCCAGCAAGGAACTTTAAAACCTTTTAAGCAAGTGAATAAAACTAAAAAAAAAAAAAAAAAAAAATGTAAAAAGAGCAAAAAATAAAACTTCCGGACACTTTTTTTGACTGCCTTTGTTTTGTAACATGTAGACGAGTCGAGTCCTACACGTCTTAATATTGAATGTCTGACAGTAGCTCTGCCAGAGGTTAACGCATAATTAATTTCAAATGGGGTGTTAAAAAAAAGAAAACAAAAAGAAAGATTATAATTGTAAAAAGCACTGTGATACATTTTAACAGTTTGCACCGGGTTCCTCTACAATGCCACCATTCATGTGGATTCATGTACGACGGACAGCATGTCAATCTCAAAATTGTTCCTTGAACAAAGGTTGCTATGCTCTCCGTCGAGACTCTGTAGGGATTTTCCATTAAGCTATAAAAATGAAGATTTTTTTAAAAAGATGTCAAAAAAAGATCAAATCAAGTGAATAGCATGCTTAATAAAAAAAAAATGAACTTTGCAATAGAATGGGGTTTTTTTCCTTCTAAAGATTAAACTTCATGGATGGAAATAAAACATAAGTAGTGCTTTTATCCTTCCCCTTTATCTCCGGCTGTCGTCATCATCTTATAATTTTTAAATCTTCAAAAATAAAATAAATTCACTGCTGTTATTTTGTTCAATTTTATTTTTCAGATAATTGAATAATAGCCGTATTAACTTAGGAATTCACTTTTAAAATCAAACTATTTTTTTGTAATTAATTGTAATAAGCACAAAATTTTATGTAATAATGTAAATAAAAATACACTGACCGGTTATATGTCAGACAGAACCTATTTATTCCTAATACATACTCCCCCCCATATATATGAAGAACAATAATACAGGTTTTAATATAAGGGAACGCGGAGGATATTAGCCTTTATTATTAGAACTAGGCTATCAAATCGGATAAATTATTAAACTGCCCTGAGAGAAAGAACCATCATTTTACATCAACTGTCTGGGGGGGGGGATTTCAGACAGACAATGAAGAAGAATGAGATCTTTAAACTAGACCATTTAGAAAGTTTAGGTAATTAAAGCAGATCCACCACTTTCTCCTAATCCTGCATTTTGTAGTTTACTATATCAAATAATAATAATATATTATTATTAATATATTAATATATTAAATAGGCAACATGTACATAGCAGAAACCCAACATTATATATATATATATATATATATATATATATATATTTATATATATATATATACACACATATATACATATACATATATATATATATACATACACATATACATATATATATACACATATACATATATATATTACCGTATATATTGTCTCTCCCCAATGGCCGATTACTGGTTCAGGCAGCCTTTGTAAGCTACTTTTTTAAATTATTATTATTATTAATTCATTTTATATAGCACCACCAGATTCCGCAGCGCTGTACAACGGGTACATTAAACATGAATGACTTTTTGAAGCCTGAATAAGCCTCTGTTGGCCTACACGTGACCCAGGGACATGAATCTCAATCACGTACAGATCCGACTCACATATAAAGCTATTTATTGGCCCATTGACTCTAATAACTCATTGGAATGAAAAGGATGAAGAAAATTAAGTGATACATATTACATTCAACAATGGACAGCTGCATTATTGGGAATGACTGATATGTTTATGACTCATTTTGCGTCGAAGCTCTCCCCACCCTCATCACGTTAAGGCACAATATCATAACACTGATTACATACATCTTGGGGGAGATGTAGAAGGGTTTGATAAGTTACAAAGCAAATATTAGCAGTATATGAAAAGTCAATAGCTTCACCGTTAATGTATGTATGAATAGCTGGGTGGAATCTATTAAATTGATCCAGAAAAGTCACGTGACCGACTCCATCTTTTTCTACGGTGGATCAATAAAAGCTATCAGCTCAGAATAAAGACTCCAACTCTTCTTGGAACAGTACGGCTTTCTCCGTTATCCCCAATTAATTTATAACGAAGCATGTGGCTTGTAAGGAAAGGTTAGAAGAATTAATCGGCAGGTAAGGGCTATTCCACCCACCTTGTCCACTTAAACCTCAAACTTCTTTCGATCTGTGGCATACCTGGGAACTTTAGAGGGCTGGTTTTTTTGAAGCTCTCCCTCTCATGCTCCTTCAAAGAGACAGAAAGAAACGGGGTGGAGTGGAGAGGCAGGGCTAGCTGCGAAGTGGGGCAAAGTGGGCAAACCCGAATCCCACCCGACCAGAGATCAAAGCCTCCAGAATGAGAGCTGGTTACTGAGCCACCAGGACAAAGCCAGATAGTTTTTAGATACATTCCTTGGTTCGTACTGCTCTGGGGTCGTTGGAACACAGGAGTAATGGCAGTGATAAAGGGCCATTGGAACACAGGAGTGATGAGAGTGATAAAGGGCCATTGGACACAGGAGTGATGGGAGTGATAAAGGGCCATTGGAACACAGGAGTGATGGGAGTGATAAAGGGCCATCGGAACACAGGAGTGATGGGAGTGATAAAATGCCATCGGAACACAGGAGTGATGGGAGTGATAAAGGGCCATTGGAACACAGGAGTGATGGGAGTGATAAAGGGCCATTGGAACACAGGAGTGATGGGAGTGATAAAGGGCCATTGGAACACAGGAGTGATGGGAGTGATAAAGGGCCTCTGTACGCCTATGAGATTCCATTAAAAAAAAAATACCTATTTTGAGCTACAATAGTTTGTTTTTTTTGTTCACATTTTTTTGTCGTTTAATGTGAGTTTACCTGCCCGTGTCTTATGTTCCAAATCCAATCACATTCCTTTTTTTCTGAATTTCTATCTTTTATCTTGGAATAATGTGTGTAAAATATTCTTAAAATTATATGTATTAAAACCGTTTAAAAAACAAAACAAAAAAAACCTAGAATTATAATAATTTTATTATCTTAACATCGGGTTTTTGGAGCTCTTTGTAGCAGTTTTAGATTATTGCTAATTGTACATAAAAGCTGATTTCAGGGACAAACGCATCCATGAACTCCGTGTCTTTTTGCTCATTGTTTCCAACAATAGCTGCACTGATTGTTAAGGAACAGAATTAATTAAATCTGAAAGGGACATTTTTAAAACTTTCCTAAAATGTGTAATTTGCGGGGGGGGGGGCAAACAAAAAAAAAGTGATGACATTCTCAACCAGATGGTGATTAAAGATTTAGAATAAAATAAAATGAACATTCATTCTGTTCTTCCAGCGAGCTGGTGTCTGACAGAATAGAAAATGTCATAAATGAACTGGAAAGATTGCAGGGCTTGGATTAAGGTCACATTTTCCCATTGAGATCGTTAAAACCAATCGGTTTCATGTATAGAAGCAATGGGTCACTTTAATGCCTCACCTTGGCTTTTTTGCCGTGTAATTTTTAGCATTTCGAAACGATGCATTTAGATGAACGAAATACAAAAGATGCAGATCGCCTATTATTATCGTGTTATGGATACCTTGTAGACCAGGGGTGGGCAATTAATTTTCCCATGGGGCCACATGAGAAATTGGAATGGTTTTAGAGGGCCAGACCTCTACAAACTACAAACTCCGAAGCCTTGTCCATTTTGTTAACTTATGTGCTGTTTAATAAAGTTATTCAAGCCTACGTCATTGGTAGAGGTGCTTGAATAAGTAAGGCCTGAATAACTATTAGCACAGCACAGAAGTGAACAAAATGAACAAGGCTTCGGAGTGCATACCGTATTTTTCGCTCTATAAGACGCACCTGCTGATAAGACGCACCTAGATTTTAGAGGAGAAAAAAAAGGAAAAAATATTTTGAGCTAAAAAATGGGCTAAAATATTTATTACAATAACCGAATAAGCTATGAACACAGTAAGACACACGCAGTAAGACACACACAGACACAGTAAGACACACACAGACACAGTAAGACACACACAGACACAGTGAGACACACACAGACACAGTAAGACACACACAGACACAGTAAGACACACACAGACACAGTGAGACACACACAAACACAGTGAGACACACACAGACACAGTAAGATACACACAGACACAGTGAGACACACACAGACACAGTAAGACACACACAGACACAGTAAGACACACACAGACACAGTGAGACACACACAGACACAGTAAGACACACACAGACACAGTAAGACACACACAGACACAGTGAGACACACACAGACACAGTAAGACACACACAGACACAGTAAGACACACACAGACACAGTGAGACACACACAGACACAGTAAGATACACACACACACAGTAAGACACACACACACAAACACAGTAAGACACACACACACAGTAAGACCTCCCTCCCTAACCCCCCTTCTCAGTATCTCCCCTCTAACTCCCTAACCCCCCCTTCTCAGTATCTCCCCTCTAACTCCCTAACCCCCCCTTCTCAGGATCTCCCCCCCCCGCCCCGGTCACTTACCTTAAACTCCTGTGTTGGAAGCGTGAGGCGTTTGTCTCGGGTGCCGGCGCTTCACTGCTGATCGCCGGCGTCTGACGTCATATGCCGGCGCCCAGCGTAAAGCGCCGGCACCCGAGACAAACGCTTCCAACACAGGAGTTTAAGGTAAGTGACCGGGGCTGGGGGGAACACCGGACTCATTGGTGAGTCACCAGGACACTCTTTGCGGGCCGGTCCGAGCTATTCAGCGGGCCGGATGTGGCCCGCGGGCCGTGCTTTGCCCAGGTCTGTTGTAGACTAATGTGAAGGATGTGAAATGTGAAGAAAATATATTATTATATAGAAAAATTAAACTTAACTCATGTATTACGCCAATGCCCGGGAAGTTATTCACAACCCTACACATAGCGAACCGTTGAGCTATGACATCATATCCTGTCGTTTTGTGTCATAAAAGCATAATGCATCATCTAATGCCTCCCATGGACGCCTTGCTGGCTTGGGAGACCTTCCATAGTATGAAAAGGCCAAGTTGGGGAGATCAGAGGTCTCCTTGTAACTGGCCCATTGCGTGGTGGCACAGCGTAGGGACATATTGCCCAAAAGGGCAACCTGTCCCTTGGTTTTGCTGCAAGGGGACTATCGCCCCTTCCCTGGACCTGCCACCAAAGGCCAGAATAAGTCACTGCCAATACCTAGGAACTTCCCAGAGTAGGCTACCTGGAGCACCCTCTCTTCTAGAGGGCTTTGTTCAGGTGGCATGGCTTGCCGTTGGGGTCTGACAGAACCTTGAGGGACCATACATGGAGACTTTCCGGGGCTGGTTCCATGGAGATCCCTTTATCTTAAGGGTGTGACTGTGATAAAGCGGTGTGGCTAGCCCTGTGTAGGGGGAAGTGCGAACGCCTGTTAGACTTTAAAGTAGGTGGGCAGTGGATGGAGACGCAAGGAGTGGTCATCAATAAAGATGGCTCCCTCAGCTGGAGAATGAAGACTGTACCATATCACCCGGTGAATCCATGCGGCGGACATTGAAAGTTTAAATGTTTAATGCTTGATGCATCTGGTAGAAAATGAAAAAAAAAAAGTCTCAGCGCTATATAACAAATAATTCCACTAAAAATAACGAATAGCGGGGTCATTTTTTTCTTGTCTCTAAATTCTCCAATCATATTGTTTATTATCTTTCTTTATTCTTACTTGTATTTATTATTTATTCTAAATAAATAATTATGGCCACGTGTGGATGGCTCTGACCAGCACATATACACCTCTATCGTTATTTAACGATTTTACACTTATAGGCTAAATCATTTGATGAAAAACCTACAAAAGATTTAAAAAAAAAAAAACATTCTGCTGCAGCCACGTAAATAATTCATTTTATTTATTTTTTTTTTATTTCCAAAGAACAGCTGTCAAAATGAATGAATCCACAATGTGTAAGTCCTTTTCAATGAGCTTCTTCCAATAGGTGATGGTATGAAATGAATAAAAGAAGTCTAAGTTCATATGACAGCAATGGGAAATGAAGGTCAAAAACGGCTGTGGCTCTTGACCAGCAGATCAGCCCGAGGTCAGGTCTTTCTTCATTGCGGCATACGGTTGGGATATGATGAGCAACATTAAATTGGACGCCTGGGTTTAGCATTTATATTCTCTCTTCAGCTAGCGGCAAGTAACTCCTAGCTCAAGAACAAGAGACTCCTCTCTCTAATGACATACTTGAGATTCAACACAGCTAATTCGTGTTTTGATAATAGGTTAATGTTAGCGTTCGGACACTTGGCCTTTTTTATATAAAAAAAAAACAGTCAAAAGAATCAAATGGCTTTTTTTCGAAGTAATAAAAGGTGTTTTTTTTTAATTTATTGTATACAATGCACAGAAGAGTTCCTAAGAGGCAATGTTGAGAGCCTTATGAAGAAGAACAAGAAGGATCCAGAAATACTTGCAGTAGGTATAAAATTATATAAAATAATCCCAAGAATTAAAGAAGTTGGGGCTTCTGCATAAAGTGGAAAAATGGGTCAATCGTTTCTTATCGTTGGCTCATTGTTTGTTCCTATATCAGTGCGCGTATACGGGAGAAACTGCTTTTTATTCATTTTGTGCAACATTAAGCATGCCCTGATGTTGTAATTATGGAAAACGCGAATTACGCATGAATGCTGTGAGCGCAACCAAAAAGATGAGCAAAAATTATACATTTTCACACATTTAGAAATTCAGTATTACCGTCTACTGATTAAACATACACAGTTTCCGAGTGTATCCTCTTTTAATTCTACCAGAATCGTCATGTCAGACATAACTCCCCCATTTACAAACTATTTAACTTTCTCGTGTTGCTGTTCTATTATCTATTATCTCTTTTTTTGTTCTAGACTTTTATTAAGCCGAGTTATAGGCGCTCTACCTGAAACTGACAATTACTAGCTAGAAACACTTACATTGTGCAGATTCTAAATATTAAACATACATACAATGAACCTTTGTAGCTATGATCTACATTCTTAATTTTTTCTCCTACATTAGTGGTCTAACGTCTTAATATCTCATAGCTGTGTGAAAGCTGCTTCGGAAAGCGCAAATCAATAGAAATCAATAATTCTTGTAATTTTATATTTTTTATATTGCTTTGTTTCAGATGTATTTTATGTTACAGAATATCTCAATTTTTATTTGATTTTATATTATTTTTTTATTGATTTTTAAAAAAAAATAGAACATGCATTTAATACATGCCTTAATTCGGATGTATTTTTTTATTTGAAATGTATTGATTAAAAAAAAAAAAACAATTCCCTATTTTGTGGTGTACATTTTTTAATTATTTTTTAAGTTGTAGAATGACAATAAAAAGTGGCATTGAAGAACATTATTGTTATTTATGTAAAGGGTTAATTTATCTTTTCATAAAATCATGCCATCTACGGAAAGCTGGGCGTTCACATATAGTTTTTTCAGGAATACAATCTATTTAAGATAAAATAATTAAAATTCTTCCAAAATAAAAGTAATATATGGCAATAACGTACGCCTTTTACTCCAGGCACTCGACTTAAATGGAGCGTCTCCCCTGAAAAACCCTGTTTAACCCCTTAAAGACAATGGGCGGTCCCTAAACCCATTGAAAACAATGCATTTTGAGCCTGTACATGTACGGGCTTTGTCATTAAGGGGTTAAGGCTTCACTAAGTGGTGTGAGACTGTATGAAATCTGTGACAGTTCTAGGACTTAAATGCTTTTGTCAGAAAAGATCCAGAGGCAGAAGGAAGGATTATAGTGGAACTAAACTCCTATGACTGATTTTAATGAAAAAGTCAGTTGTTTGGAAACATTACAAAAAAAAACATTTGCAGAACCTTAAGTAGCCGGGGGCAAAAAGACATTATTTCCACCCATTTGTTTGCTTGCTTGTGCCAACACTCGCAAAGTGCTTCACTTTTGGCATATTGAACGTCTGTATCTATATATTTATAGCGTTAACTTATCTATTTCGAACGTGAAGGGCGTCAGCACAACGTACCACTTCAGCAGTTTAAAATATTTTTCCTTATTTTATTTAATACGGTATTTTTTAAGCTACTCTTTTCTTCTACTCTTATTTAAAACTCTTCTTCCTATTGGTAAAATAAAACTGGAAAAAAAACCCAAAAAACTAAAAAACTGGAAAACAAAAGCCGATAAATTATAAAAAAAAACATACATCTTCATCATAATAAGTTATTTTTCCAACGAGTATTATTAACCCTTTACACGTTCGGATATAGCGTTGATCATGTTTAGGCAACAGTCTTTCCATTCTGTGATCCAACGGAAAGTCGAATAGGATGAATGATTAAGAAGAAAACCTATGCACGAGGGTCTCCTAGGGTAGTTAATACATTTCATGCAAAGTCCACATGTCACACTCTAGAGTTGGGTCTTCTAACCATGTTCTGCTAAATTTATAGAGCAAACCTTAAGAAAGAAGCAAAATTTGAAGTCAAAGTGTTATGGTGACCACTACTTGTCTTATAAATACCTTTCTCCGTTTCTTAAATAGTTATCAATAGCTTACAAGATTACACAAAGTCTTGGTAAAGCCTCATCCTCTTCCACACCTCTAATCATACCTCCTAAAACTAAAATCCCACTCTTCGGCCATTTGAAATGTTGGCTGGTATGATTAGGTCTCATGAGATAATACACTCTATATCAGAAAAGTCCTTTCCCTTTTATCCGCTCACTTTCTTTCCCCCAATAATCTATGTGGTCTGTTAATATATACATAGCCCAGGGTCAACGGGAAACCAGCATAAAAAAGTCTGTGTCTATTACATCTTGTGTGCGGGTGTGTGAAATGAACTCCATTTTTCGTCTACAATATGACAGCTTTGCTTTCATAGATCGTATGTTCTACAATTAAAATTGATTCCGCTGTCTGACCTAGAGAGGAACGGGATGTCAGCTGAGACTCTGTCTCCAGAAACTGAAGGTCAGCTCATTCTCTGGATAGACAACCAAGATATGCTTAATAATTTCCTGAGGGGGTGAATTGATCAAAAAGTATTATTTGATCTCCATCCGCCGCGGCCTGCCTGCATTCCATATTGAAGTTTTATATTGATTCTTGTGGCCAGACGGTCATATTTATCGGATGTGTAGGATGTTGGAGATCCGTGGTATAATCCGTGGTATTTCCGCAGCGACAATGTGAAACTTAAAGCTATGAGTATTGTATAGAATTATTTCCGAGGCTCACGACCGTCATCTAAGAAAGTATTGATGAGATGCTCATGTTATGGACTAACCTGGGATCCTTCAAAAAAATGGCTGACCCTGAGACTCTTGAAATATTACGCCTCTAATAGCTCATTGTGAAGTCTCTATGCACCGACTCACCAAATGGCTCTGATACCGGTCCTCGTGGAGGCCTTGACTTGTCATTATTTAACGATGCACTTAAGTTTATTATATTATTATCTCAGCTGAGTCTCTAACTACAACTCATTTGGGAACTCGCTGAATGTACGAGTGTCCATGGACTGAGGCAGTGAGTGATCCAGATAGTCCATCCAATACTTTATTCTCCTATTCACCTGTTAAGTACTTTAGAGAGTGCTACATATCAACATTATGAGGTCAATAGGGCCCTTAGTGAATTCATCTTAGAGTGATGGGACAGTTTAATGTGACCTGGTCCTCAGGAAAGTGAGAAGAACATTAAAATATCCAAGTTTGTGAAACCATATATGATTAAGACAAGCTTCAATAGGTGGGCAACCAAGACAAACAGAAAATGTCTATTCCTAAGACCCAAGCATGGGAATTTCAGCCATAGTCTTCTTCCTTCTGCTACTTCGTGGGGGCCAAAAGGATATGGAGTCACATCGGGAAGGTAGAACTACCATGTGTAGGGCAGGGAGAAGAGGACGTCTTTAGTTAAACGTTTATACCTTTCCTGGACCAATATAGAGAAATATATAAAGTAACATGAGCTTTCTGGACCTCAGAGGTCTTCTCCTTCATCTGAATACATTTTATTATTAAATGCAGGAATCAGTATCTCTTTCAGTCAAGTTTCATCTACATTAAGGAAAAGTTGTTATTGTCAGCGGTATCGAAATTTGCAAAACAGATGTATAATATCCCCCTTCTGTCAAGGAAGTGATTTATTTTTCTTCTTTCAATGAAAAGACATGATAATGCTAATCTCCACCAAAAATGATTGAGCTTTTAGTGCCTCTTTCACAGTTTATTTGCATCAAAGCAGATATTTAAAGTATTTAATAAGAACATCATACTTGAAGTTCTATAGTTGAAAGCTGTCAACCTACAAAGTGCTCGAGTTCCGCAAATACTTTATATAACTTCTTCTAACCTCAAAAGCAAGTGTTCTTCAAAGTCAGGGGATGTTTGTGTATTTTAGGACGACGCAAGAAAAAACGCCCCAGAAGAATATTTTTTTGAAAGGCCTGCCAAAGTTCTCTTCTTCTTAAATGTCAGCTAATAACTGCCCAAAGTTTGTCTTTCCTTTAATGCAGCCTATGGTGAGTTACGGTAATTGCCTTTTCTTTTTAAGTGTAGCCAGTAAGAAGGGGAGGAAATGTTTTGTTTAACAAAGTTTTTCTTTATTCTGTAATGGAAAGGTATGCTTAATATCCACGCACCCCTGAGAACTTCCCAGGATAGGCTATCCTGAGCTCTCCCTCTTCTGGGGGAAGTGGTTACATCCGGAGGTGGGGCTAGCCATGCAAGGGGCGGGGCTACCCATATGTGGGGTCGGGTGTTAGCCGAGCGTAGGGCTGGTTGAACATGGAGGCGGGGCTAAGCCAACATAGCCTTTAATTAGCTGGGAGTAGGAGGAGAAATGGGCATGGCCAAAGCCGCGTTTTGTCAGTTTCTATGGCACCAACCCATCAGTGCCTACTTTTGTGTCACATGACAATTAATCCTTCCCAAAAAAGTTTACATGATTTTTTTCTGGGTAGAGTTGGCGCTTTCAGGAGTTCTTAAGAAAATTTTTTGTAATGCTGTATTTATTTTCAAAAGTGTTGAATTCAACATTGTAGGTGGAATGACACCTCTGACGCAACGGTTTCCACGAAACACTTTTCAGTATTCATGAATTCCTATAATGACTGACACAGAGTACTTTAATCAACTGAAATTTTAATACTAGTTGTTTTTTTCATACAATGATTTCTTTTTTTCCCCCGTGAAACATAAATGAATTGTCGCAGGAGAAGCCTAAACTGTATGCAGACGCCTCGAAAAAAGGAGTTTTAGAAGTTTATCTTTAGTTCTTGTCTTTATCGTCCCACAGCCATTCTCAAAGGTCAGCACTTCTGTGCGGTAAACAGTTTGGCCATCCTATTAAACGAAACTCTTATAGATTTCAAATAGAAAAGGTCGGAAATGCAGTAGAACTTAAATTGTCTCCATAGCAGGCTGCCCTGCGTGCCATCCTGACCTGTTGACGTACGGGTTTAGTAGAAATTGGCTAATGATCCTTTTTTTAAGAAAATGCCATTATTGCATTTATAGTGTTAATTACAGACAGATTCACACACAGTGACTGCAGGCTTAGGGGTAGAACCTGAGTAAAATATAATGGGGTATAAAGTAATGTTTGTAGGCATTGGGAAAAACCTGTTTTTTTCTCATTTTGTTCCAATAAACTACCTTTATCTGCAGACCTGGAGGCTGTTATGGTTGACTTTCCCGGGCTCAAACACCACACTGAGCTGATGCTTTATGGCAATGCTGATGAGTGTCAGGCTTGGTGATTAAGACTGAGCCATTTTACTATTTACCACAGGCAATGGTGCAGTAGATTGGTAACCTAGCTAAAACCCATGGCTAATATATAACATATTATGCAAAAAAAAACAAAAACATTAATATGATTTTAATTAGATATTAAAGATATATTATAAAGGAGAAAAAAGTAGGGGGAAAAGGAATGAGAAAAAGTAGGGAGGAAAGGAATGAGAGAAAGTAGGGAGGAAAGGAATGAGAGAAAGTAGGGAGGAAAGGAATGAGAGAAAGTAGGGAGGAAAGGAATGAGAGAAAGTAGGAAGGAAAGGAATGAGAGAAAGTAGGAAGGAAAGGAATGAGATAAAGTAGGGAGGAAAGGAATGAGATAAAGTAGGGAGGAAAGGAATGAGAGAAAGTAGGAAGGAAAGGAATGAGAGAAAGTAGAGAAAGTAAAGAAAGAAAGAAAAAAACACTTTGTGGCATCCCATCTATGGCCGCCCATTCTGCCATTTCTCCTAATGTGTTTAACCCCTTGGTGTAGATATCATCTGTTGAGGTATAAATAAGGTGGCACCTTTGGGTGGGTGACATATAGCCCACAGGTGCCACCTGTCCACCACACCATGTCCAAATCTCCACGCTGACCACTGCCCCATGTATTATACTGGTGTTATGTACAGGCCAGCCAGTAGCAGAAAGTACAGAGGGACCACCGTGGACGTGACCCCGCTACAAAGCTGTGCTGGTGGGCATAAGATATATCGACTGTAAACCTACACACATGCGCATTCATTTAAATCCATTTTTGGAGATACTAAAAAGGGGGATTTTTTTTATCACCGGCAATCGTTATAGTGATTAAGCCTCGATTGCGATCTAAGAGATCATTTACAGATAACTTGTTACAAATGCGCCTGAAATAATAATTTAACACGTAGAGACAAGCAACGCTACACTTACTTCAGACAGAACCGTGAGCTGTGCTATCTCCAAGACGTCTTCTGCAATCCGCGAATACTCCGGAGACCGGGGAGTTACTCACTAAACAGATCTTTGGATAAAATTACCGAAACACAGCTGTGCCAGCGTCAATCACTATAGTTACATTTACAGACATTCTCCGGTATTGTTGTACATAGGGGTAATTAAAAATGTAAATCACTTTATATTTAAAGTGCTTTTTATTATAGAACATGTGCGGGCATAAAACGACGTTGCGTTAACCGAAATGAGATAATGTCGGACTCAATTCGGTTTTTGCAAAAACATTTATTTAGACACGTCCGGTGAGAAATATGTGTAGATGGGCAAGAATTTTTAAGACAATAGATATTGGAAGCAAATACTTTATGAATAAGACGTGTGTAGAAATTGGATATTCCATTGGGATCTTTTGAAAGATGGAATATTGCTATGGGAACGCAGATCTATACGGTGCCGGATTAGGACTGACTAAACGGCTGGGGCTTTAAAGTAAGCGGCCGACAAATAATATGCACAGCCACTGGCTGGGCATGCGCATTAAACATGTCTAGTTTACTATATCCAGCCATTGGCAGAGCTGACGCCATAAGCCAGCTGCTGGACTTGTAAGGGCCAGTTGTAGATTGGGTCCTGCTATGTGCGGCCACAGGTTGGGTATCCTTAACGGCAGGCTAGGTGAGTAAAACAACGATCGGTCGTGTGTGTCGAGCTGGATGCTGTCAAGGGTCAGGGCCACTTAATTACCCCCCCCCAGTCCGATCCTGCTACTCATTGACAAGCTTTGGTCCTCAGTAGTGGAGTCTGCCTCAGCCTAGAGTGGCAGGTCCAGAGGACGGCATTCCCCTTGGCACAAAACCAGGGGGCAGATTGCCATCTTGGGCGATCAAGCCCCTCCACGGTGTCCTGTTCTCTGATCTCCCCAAGCTGCCGATTTACACTGTGGAAGCTGTGCCAGCCCAGCCCAGCCACCATAGACGTCATTAAAAGGTGCCGTGTGCCTTTAAGACTGGGGTATGACGTCATATCTTCTCACCCCGTTTCATAAAGGCACATAGCGCATTTTATTGTATCTTTGACGCCGATCATGGAAGAAAGAGGCCACATGGGGCTCTACCCTACATTGGGCCTATGGCGGCCCCATAGGTAAATACATTACTGGTCCACAAACCACCAGAGACGCCCAGAACCTTACCTGCTAACACTGTTTAAATGAGATATATAAGTGCAAATGTTTGGTTTGGGATGAAATCCAAGACATCCTTGCATGTTATCGTTATATATTTATTGGTATATATGGTAGCTGCACGGGGTAGAGAGTAGGAAAGCGGACCTTGGGTTCCCCAGCATCTCTAAAGTGATCCCCCCCAGGCACAATAACTATTATTTTATATCATTAATAAAAAAATCATTTCACGTACAGCAATTGTTAGCCTTCAGCCGTAGGAAGGCAGCATTTTTCTTTCTCTAAACAAAATAAAAAAAATAAGATGCAGCTAAAACACAAAATAAATGGTTTGTTTTGTCTTCCAGAGCTGAACTCAGATGCACGGAGCTCATTACAGACTCGTCCTGGTAAACAGCGGCATGGGGTGGGTCAGTAACGAGGTCTCGCACTTTTCCCGTAGCCGTTTTGCAGGAAATAATTTGATACACGGACAGCTACGTCCTATTGGCGGGCAACGTATTTTTAGCTGTTCTCGATTCCTGGCTGAAAAGGACAGCCAATCAAATTCCAGCCGCCGGTTCGGACGCTGCGACAGCAGCTTAGAAGGACGTGTACCAGAAAGCATTGGTTTCATAGACCGTAATGCCGGTAATTGATTTTTTTAACGGACAGAATCATTGCGCGTAGGTGAGCAGGGGACAGCTCGTCAACAAAAGTGCTTCTCTGTAGTTTATTCCGAATTATATTTAAACAAGAATCAATCCCCTCAAGCCTCTGCCTTCTCGTTCCCCGCTCGTTATTTTGTGTTAACAATATCAGCTGTCCGGCGGGGTTATTCAGGGTACGCAGTTAATCTGATGACGTACATTTGCTACCTTCCCATTTTCCCCTTTATTTTGGCTAAAATAACAAAAGACGTTGCACATGAGCTTTGGGACGTCAAAGGTCTCCCTTTGAGATGGAATTCGGTTCCAAACTTCCCAACTCAGTGATACTTTATGCTGGGTTAAACCCAGTTAGCGTCTATTGCACAATGAGCTTGGTGGGCCCTACATCATGTATAGTTCAAACAGTTGAGTGTTTTAGACGATCTTCTCATTGATTTAACTAGACATAACGCGGCGCTGGCTTAGCCATTCTTCTAGGATACGTTCACTGTGGTTGGCCATCAATAGAGCATAATAGGGTCCATGAGCTGCCACTTTAGTGAATAAACCCCTCCAGGCCTGGCTTGGCCGTCTGGCACACCAAACAGGTGCCCTATGGGCCACTGGCCAACTGTACTCCATACTCATTGGTGCTGCAGTGTGCAGTTGCTGGCGGACACACTTCCATCATGTGGCAGCCACTGGCATTAGAGTGCCGGAGCGATCTAGTCACCCTGGTCCGGCCCTGAGCCCCTTTGTTCAAAAGGTAATTTTTTATATATTTTCATTTAGACAACATGACTTGCACACAGTACCCAGCTTTAAGAGGAATAGTTACATTAAAAAAGAATTTAGTCCATCTTACCTGCAACTAATACTTTCGCCGTCCGGCTAATGATGGCACCGATGCCGTCTAAGGCCGCTTCGCACTGGTAGATGCCTTCATCAGGTCTGTGATGTCTCATGTGGACCACACTCTGTATCTCCAGAGATCCGTTGGATAGCTGTCTTCTTCTGTCATCTATCGCCAGATTCAAGTAAACTCCGTCTTTCTTCCACTTGATGGTTGGGGGCCCGTGATCAGACTGTGCCGCGCAGTTCAGAATCGCATTACTTCCTCGCATCGTAACCACATCTGAAGGTTCAGAAATGAACCACAACGACGTGAAACTTTTCACCTGTGAACCTAAGAGAAGAAAAGGAAAAAAAGGAAAGTGAGGACGTGTTCACAAAATTGTATTCTAAACAAGCTGTTCCACCTTTTCTGCCGAGTTTAACACTTTTTTTAACCCAGTGTTAGAAACACAGAATTTGGAGGCAGATTGGCCCCATTCGGCCCATCTAGTCTGCCATTTATTCCTGCTGTAATGACTCAAACCTTAATTAGTCGTTGGTCTCTTCAGATTCAGGAGCCATATGCCTGTCCCATGCATGTTTAATACCCTCGCTGTATTACCCTCTACCACCTCTAATGTGAGGCTGTTCCACTTATCCACCACCCTCTAAGTAAAACTTCCTTACAACCCATCTACCCTTCTGGTTTTAGAGCATGGCCTCTTGTTCTAATATTTATACTCTTAACATAAATTTCCCTACTGTTCCTTGTTAAATCTGTATTTAAATGTTCCTCTCCACCCCCCCCCCCTTCTCTTCTCTCCACCAATCCTTACAGATAGAATTCACTGAGTGATTTTTTAATCATCTGTAGCCTGAAAATCAGGTTTTCACACAAAAACACATTTTTTTAAATTTAGGTTCATACAAGAGCATGCAGCTCCTTGGATTAAAAGAACCGTCACCTTTAGGGATTTAATAACTAAATGCATGCATAAAATGTTAATTCTCCCCCTGGCCCAACTTCATATATGAAACCCAAATTAAAAATATATTGATACAAATTGAAGAAAAATATTCTGCCCGGCAATAATTCTGTTTTTGTTTTTTTAAGTACAGGACGTCGGCTCCATGGGTGGCGAATAAGTAATACAATAAACTAATTTGTACTTTAGAACAGCATCTCTTTTTGTTCTTAAACTCTCAAACAAGAGCGCACTTTCTTCATTTGCATATATTAGCATAATGGTACATTAATTAAACAGCGCCTTGCATGGGACGAGCGAAGCGCTTCAATCAATCTTAATAATTCACAGCAGGAAGTTTGGGGAAAAACACACAACCTTTACTTACTGAGAATCATAATAGATCCAAACAAATTCCCGGTGCCCGCACGTTTGTGATTTATACCCTTCATCAAGGCGGAAAAAGCCGAAAATTACCAACAGACAAATACGTATCAATTATCTCAGAGATACATCCGCAATATGTTCCCCGCGCATACTTAATGCTTACCGCTGCGTACAGCGCGCCCTTACCGCTGCCAAACATTATGTGCTATGTTCTGCTCTGAAACATGAACTGTCGTCTCTACATATCACACAAATACACAACGAAACCAACGCAGGTTACTGATTATTGCGCTGGTTATCCCACATGGACACTGTTTGTGGTAGACCAGGACTAGTGAACACACGATAGGCCGGTAGTTCTCGCTGCCTACCATTCGCCTGCTGGTTCTCTCATAAGTGCCAGGTCTGATTTTACTTCTCCAGTCCAGTACTGGTTTGATTGGGTGGGCTCAGGGGTGACCCTGGGCTGCACCCCAGCCACCCACCACCACCATCCACCATGCTAACCTACACCTACATTATATCCCGACGAGCTACAGAGCTCCATAGTGTATACGAGCCGGTTACAAGGCAGACATCCTTCCAACCGGCCAAGGAGAAGTGCCACCCAAGGGAGCCCGATCGCCCAACCTGTACCCAGTTGTTCGACAGAAGGGCTCCCACTTCCCATAACCGCCTCCCTGGAACTAGCCCGCCTAGGCAACTATACGCCACTTAACAATGGGGTTACAGGCATGACCAGGGGCAGAACTTTACAGAGACGATATAGCAATCTATTTTATTCAAAACATTTATTAATACATTACTGGGGCTTTTATGGCTCTCCGATCCCCAGCAAACATTCGGAGCTCCTGAAAAAAGAGAGGGGTGTCACGGTAGGTAAGTGGGGACCAAAATGTTTTGAATCATTTTTCCAGAAATCCACATAAAAGATATTGTGAACAAAATTAAGGTTAATTAGCGCACACGCAATTAATATGTTACCAAACACGCATAAAAGAATCCATGGTGTGGCTCATACCAGTGTCTGGATTCATCTAATAAACAAAAAACGATGCTTTAAAGTTACGTTTTATTGGTTCCTGTTACCTCATAAACTCTTAGCACCTGCTATCTCTTAAATCGTATTTCAAGAATGATCTTTTTTCTTGTAAAATCCAAAAAGGACGCTTCATCAACACAACACCTTGTTATGTTTCTATGAAATAAAACTTACATTATAACACATACCACACAGCCTACATATTTATAGCAACCCGGTGGCTAGAGGGCATCACATAAATATGTATAGGACGAG
This sequence comes from Spea bombifrons, assembly GCF_027358695.1. Classification (NCBI taxonomy): domain Eukaryota; kingdom Metazoa; phylum Chordata; class Amphibia; order Anura; family Pelobatidae; genus Spea; species Spea bombifrons. The sequence goes on from NC_071087.1 coordinate 157,560,661, forward strand.
AGGACAGAAGTAACGTGTTACAGTTTCGACGTGACGCAGCTGTGTGTCTTTATTGGTTTTCAGAGCTCATCTGGGCATTTTCCTCTCTCTGAATAAGAAACGTCATTGAATGTTTTCAACAGCCAAGTGCGGTCACCTGGCTTCATCCCGGGGCCATAGAAGTGGTTGAGATGGATGGTTGCATGGCCAGAGACATGGTGGGGTCATCTCTAGATTGTAAGCTTAAGACCAGGATCCTCTCTACCTAGCATATCGGTTCATCTTAGACTGTCTATAGTAGTCTTCGAATGGATGGTCTGTAAGAATGGTTGGTCTGTAAGAATGGATGGTCTGTAAGAATGGATGGTCTGTAAGAATGGATGGTCTGTAAGAATGGATGGTCTGTAAGAATGGATGGTCTGTAAGAAGCGCTATGGAAATTGTTGGTGCTAAATGAATAAAAGATAATAAACCCCAACACCAGGGTTGGCTCGCCAACAACATAAGAAAAGTAATACGTCCAACTATACTAACTATACTAACGCATAGTGAGTGATGGATTCCAATAAAGGAATAAGGGAAGATTGGACTTTTTATTTATGTTTATATATTGTTATATACACAGTATCTATATGAATCTTGATACTGTATCTGTATGAAATCATTGTATATGTACTTTAGTTTAGAACGACCTGAACTTATAGTGATCATTCCGTTAATAACATTGTAACAAGTTTTCTATCTTTGTATCGCGCTCTGAGCACAATAAAATCCACATTTCAATATGGACGGATGCCAGATTGTCTCAAAAGCTTGCAATCCATTATACGTCGGACAATAAAAATATTATCTTTACCCAATTTGCTTTTTCGCTACAGAAAAGACAGACGCGAAGCACAAGGTACGATAGTTTTTGGTTCCTTATCGTTGGCTATATGAGGGACCCAGGGTAAAAACCTATGAAATAACTAAAAAGCTAGGTGTAAAAAATGGTTTAAAATATAGAGAATTGTAACGTATATCTCCCACAGAGCTCTATAATACCAGCCAAATAACACTTATAGAATATTAGGAGAAAAGCTCCCCTCGGATATGATTAACAACAGTATATATAACATTCACCGTAAAAATGGCGTTTGGAACCGAAACCAGTTGGGGTTTTGAGCGCCAATAAAGATCTCTTTCGCGTGGAGGGTAGCTTCTATCGGTATGAAGCAAATGTTTCTGTTCGTAATTGTGAATTTATAGCGGTTGCCTCGCTGAAACCAATGTATCATCTCAAAGGATAATGTATCTAATCCTCAACCACCAAGCTCCTTGGCCTTCAAAATACCGATTTAGTTCAGCGTGAACAATGGCGTCAACTCCAAGACATTTCTGGGGGAAATAAAAAAACCATGGGTTTGGGTGAGGAAACAAGGAGTCCGATTACCCCCCAAGAGTCTTTTATGGGATAGGACAATAGTAGAAACTTGAGAATTTGGAGCTCTTTCCAACATACATATTTATCATGCCTTCTATTGACTGCTTATTCTAAAACCCCATAAAATAAATTACGTATTGCCAATTAAGGTTTGGATGACCTGATGGCTCCTTGCTTTTTTCTGGACTGGCTAAGATTGGTGTTTTTTGGGGTTTTTTGGTGATTTTATGGTGTAACACAGCGTGGAACGTCCAACCTCTATCTTACATAGTAATACTTCCCAGGCTTATCCTGAGACAGTATAACAGTTTGTTTAAACCCGGCCCAATCTTGCGTGGCAGCTGTGAACGGAAATAAGACATAACGCGTAAAAAGTGGAGAAGGCAGAATCACAATTTTTTTTTTGTTACAAAGAGAAACAATTAACCGTCTTTCTGGATTCATTTCTCCTTTGAGTCTTTCTAGCGTGAATAATTCCTTGCCTTCATTACGGAAAACAATCCATGTTTATATTCTTTTATGAAAAATCCCAACCGTGCACGGATACAATTAACTTTAATCAATATTTTGAATATATTAAATGGTCAGAGGACACAATTTTTAACCCCTTAATGACAAAGCCCGTACATGTACGGGCTCAAAATGCATTGTTTTCAATGGGTTTAAGGACCGCCCATTGTCCTTAAGGGGTTAATATCTAAACTGTACAGTTATTTGTATCTAATCTTTACTACTTAACGCTCAGCTATACAATTAACCCCGTAAGGACAATGGGTTGTCCTTAAACCCATTTAAAACAATGCATTGTGAGCGCGTACATGTACGGGCTTTGTCATGAAGGGGTTAAATATAGGAACATAACAGCGGAGTGTGACACATTCAGATGTGCTGAGCAGAAATTGTCTACTGTATGTTAGTATTTGTCTGATTTCGCATCAAACTCCTATGTTTAGACTGATATGATGGCGGCAGTTGTCTAAATAACGTGCCGGAGAGTCCTCTAACAGCGCGATTGTAGCAAGCAGAAAATTGTGATGGTTTAATACGTCCTCTGAGGCATTCTGAAAGGGAAAGTGATTAGCCTCTAATTAGTAGAAGAGATGTATCAAGTTTGCATAAATCGCAAATATCTTAGCGGCTTCTGTAGACGTTCAACCCCCCCCCTCTCATTATTGGAAAATAATATAAGGGGGTCCCCAGTGGCTCCCAATCTAATTCATTGTAGGGGAAGGTGTTCAGTTATTGGGAGTTGGGGCTCTATTCTGTCCCATCTGCTTCCCTATCCCACATGCCATACGTTGGGGGGGGGGAGTTAGGACAGCCTTGTCCTGAATTTGGGGGGAAAAACAGTAGAAGTAAAACAAAATATATTTTAAAGTACGAAGTATGGCTACTTGCTACCATAATGATGTGGGGGGGGGAATTTAGATGCCCCCCCCCTCCATTTTCCTTTATCGGAATCCATCACCCGCTTTTGGAATAGGCATTACGAGGGTGAAGGTTGGCTGGGGAGAACCCTTTCCTTACAAAAAAATTACTGCAGTTTTTCTGAAGTAATACTGCAGTTTTTTGGACATGAAAAAACTGCAATACTGCACTTTTACTGCACATTTACTGCAGTTTTACTGCATTTGTACTTCACTGTACTGCAGTTTTACTGCAGTTATTTTTGTAAGGAAGGACAAATGCAATAAAGCTGCAGTACTTTGAAGTACAACTGTAGGTTTGCAATATAAAAAAAAAGTGCAGTAAATGTGCAGTATTGCAGTTTTTTCATGTCCAAAAAACTGCAGTATTACTTCAGAAAAACTGCAGTAATTTTTTTGTAAGGGTTTGGCGCCCAACTTGTTAATAATCTGTAACTCTTCAATCATTTACTCGTTAATACGCTCGTTGTCTATCTGTAACCGGGATGCCAGACTACTCTATTAAGAGGAAGGAGCAATTCTCTTCTTAGCAATCCCCAACCCTGACTTCAATCCCAGATGACCGGTCCCCGGACCCCCGATTGCTATTTGCAGATTGTAGAGATTTCTGTCGTGGAAGCGATAAAGCCATCTGATTTTCTGCTTCATCATTACGATGGTTCTTTAAGAGCAGCTAGCGAGCATCTTTAAATTAATTCCATTGCACGACGCAATAATACACATAATACAATTTTTAAAAATTAAATTAGAAACTCAGATTCTTAAAAAAAAAAATCTCAAAAGTCCCCAAATTAAAGTTCTACAGCTGCCGATGAAGGATCAATACCCCAGTCTTTAGTTCAAACCAATCCGAATAAATAAATGATTAAAATGCTGACAGATATTTTTTTCATTTAAAATTCTCCCTCCAGACAAAAGGATAACGACGTGATACAAGTTAAACACAGCTCGATGTGACGCGTCTTCGGTTACACAAACACAGCCCTTTTGGATTCACATTTTATTTAACATTTTAGCTCTCAAACAAAATTATTAGGATTATTGAATTTTTTGCGTGATCCACGCGACATCTGCTTTTGGAGATGTGAATAATTTCATGTTAGTGGGAAAGGCAAGAAGCTTCATTTTATGGATTTGCCTGTAATTGCAGAAGTGCAACCAAGCAGCGGGGGTCCGCGTGTCAATATTTCCTATTGCTGCCCCTAAAGGGCAATTAATGTGCACCGGAGGTGCAATAAGCCTGTGGGAGGGCATAATCAGATCTGTAAAGACGCCAGACTTCTTTTTGTCTGCTCTGCTGTATTAGTGACCTGTCGTTTTTGTAAGCCTAATCGTTATGTTATATACTACTTGTTATGTACAGCGCTACGGCATATGATGGTGCTATACGACACTAAATAGTAATAATGACATTATACATTGAGATGTAAGGGAGCAGAGAGTCGATGGACCCTTATCGCAGCTGGGTCTGTCTGTCTGGGGAAAACCATTCTTAAAAACAGAGTGAGGAATGGGCTATGACATCATCACTATATGTAGAATTGCATCACAGCTGGTCCCCCACAGATCTCCTGCTGGGGTATTAGGGAGCGGGGCTTTTTTCCCCCCAATTACACAGGCTTTTGGAAAACTGACACTTCTTATATGTTAAGGTAAGCCACATGGACTTCACACGGCTGTAACCCTCGGGCAAATCGGATAGCATTTTTATAATAATATTGAAATTTTAAAAAAGAACCTCTTTGCCCTCTGCTTAAATTATATTCATTCTCAATTCTGATATGTTACGTAAACGCTGCACAACGGGCAGGTCAACGAATAGTAAAAGGTTCAAACGCTCTGCTCCCGATCCGCTTCCGCTATATAATTAGGAAGTCAGGAGCGCTGCTAATTAATGTCTGTGTCTTGCCGATGGCGTACCTTTTCAGGAAGAGCCACACAACTTGCTGGCTACAAAGCAAAACGCATTAAACACAACCGAGTTTATCAAACTGGACACGTGTGTTATGCTTTTCTCTTTCCTCATCCTGGGATTTATAACAAAGAATCACCAACACGAGCAAATTAATCAGCTTCACAGAATAAAAAAAGAGTTGATCCATGCATTGTGCTATCCCAGTTGGTAGCAAATGCACAGATCAAAAAATAAATAAATATATATATATAAATATATATATATATATATATATATATATATATATACATACATACACACACATATATATTATGTATATATATATATATATCGGATCAGATGTTCTAAACACAGGGGCTCAGTTGGGGTAGGGGCACCAGTGTGTCTATGATCTGAGGGTCCAGACACAGCTGTATCTCCAAATCCCCTGCAGTTACAGCACAAAAGACATTCACAACGAACACCTGATATGATTCATTAACGAGAAGCGGCATTAGCATCCGTTTAATGGAAAACACTGCCGGTCACCGATGATACGCAAACAAAAAAAAATCCTGTTACAATACAGGCACTGCTTTCCTTGGGTTTACAAGATACAAAACAGAAAGATTTAATAATATATCTGAGAAATATGATTCATTAACATTTTATTATTATTAAAACTTTAGGGAGGACCCTCAAGGTCCATGAGGTGGTCCATCGACATCCTACATAAATGATGAGGAACCTTGAGTATAGTTTGGGGTTATTTGCTCCTGGAAGGGGGCTGAGCTTCGACTGATCTTGGGGAACATCATTTATAAAGCTGATACCTTCTATTGGGCCAACAGCCTCCCATCAGAAGGAACAGCCTCCCAGCAGAAGTGGTAGAGGCTAATAGAGCAAGGGAATTTTAACATGCATGGGATAAAGGTTTGAGTCTTTACAGCAGAAGAACTTGAGCTGAAAGGTTCTTATCTGCTTTATGTTTCTATGTTAACAAGATGTAAAGTTACGTAAGCATTCAGGACCTCAGGGGCTTCTTCATCAGATGGACACATGACCATCTAAAGAAGAGACCTCTAGGGTCTCAAACGTTTATGTAACAACTTTTTTTTTTTGTATGTTGGCCCAATAAAACATATCGACTGCGAGTTGAATTTCTCCGGGACTAGGATGGCTATATCTATTTGTTTAACCCACTTCTGAATACACCACGAGTCATATTTAACCCTAATTAAATGAAATGAAAACAGAGATATTTTATTCCCAACTTAATAAATGACAGCAGAATGTTTACCAAAGTTAATTAGTGTAACTGTAAGATTTTGCTGTAAGGAAAATATTCATTTCTTATGTAGCGGAGAAGAAACATAACTACAACCCCCAAGCTTTTATTTTTTTTATTTTTTTCCCTTAACGCTGCCATAATTGTCTAAGCTTTTACACGACTAGGATGCGTTCTGGGCTTTAATTAGAATACACAAGGCTGATTGTATTAAAAATACACCAAAAACGAAGCACCCTTACCAAAAACAAAAGGGGCAAAGGTTATAAAATAACATTTTCGTGTAAATTACACGCATTTTCACATGTAGTGATTTTTACTGTGGCCACTAAAGAGACATTAGCTCTCAAATGGTCCATTTCCACCAATTATTTCATCTAATTAGGGGGGAAAAAGTTAAAAAGAAGAACCCTTGGTTCCCGAACACAAAAAGCAGGTTAAGGATTGAAAGCCAATTATGCAGGAATGGAGTACGGAGAATTCTACCGACGGCCAATTGGCGATACATTAGATCTCTTATGATTCATCCTCTTTAGAGAAGACCTTAAACCTGGAAAATAAAAATGAAAACCGGAACGCCGGCCGAGCTGGTGTGAGCTCGAAAGGAAATAAGGAGGAACAAACGTTTTTAAGGCAGATCCATCTAAAAGGGACATTTTAGTGAAAAAAAAATATGTATTTTTCTCCTTGAGCTTAAACCTCGGTTCTGTACACAGCAATGCTAATGAAGTCCGCTCCTCCGTAGACTTTCATCAGTCAAAGAGTCCAGCTGGGCGATTAAGACCGAGCCATTCCACTGTTCCCCACAGGAAGTATGAGTTGGGGGGTTTGTCTAGTAGATTGGGGCTCAGATAACCGAGCGAGAACTCAAACGGCTGATATGCAGCTGCCTAAAAATGAGAAAACTAGAATTGTTTTAAAAAGAAAACTCTACAAGAAAATAGATTTTTAATCTGAAAACAGTAATAAAAGAATTTGGTCGGAGTTCCGATATACTTGTTTTTTGCAGGAGGAAGTTCAGCAGGGTTAACCCTTCGTAATGCATAAAGAACCAGGTAGCCCTTTATGTTTTCGTTATGGAGACTGATATACATAGAAACGCACATAAAAGCGGTGAAATTAAGGGAAAATGGGACGTATTCTCGATATTCCCGATCTTTGGTAGACATCGCCCAATTTAAACGTGAGCACTGGGGCAGCCTTCAAGACAGAAGAAATAGCGGCTTTCTTTCCCGTCATCAAATGTGGGACCAAAAATAGCAATCATTTACTTGAAAGCCTGCTTTTTTAACAGGAATAACAACATTGTGTCAAGTGACGGCTGAAGGGTTACTCACAAGAAGCGCAACAATCAGTCGAACGAGTTAGAAGACGGAAGCCGGATTCCAATAACCGCCGCTCAGCTCATCAGCTGCGAAGAGTAACCACGAGTGCCAAGAGCCCGGCTCCAAAGGGACAATTACCCTTCCTCTGGACCAGAAGCGTTTAACCCCTAAAGGACCAATAATGGGCAGCGCTGTCATGGCAATCTCAGAACAGCAACCGTATAACAACCCGGAACAATCCAATGCCGGATATTGCCGGGGGGGGGGCTAGCAGATTTTAACAGTAATATATATATGTTAAAAAAATGTAGAATTTGGGACTATTCGTTATTATACCCGTAATATATTTAGTATATTTTGGTGCCAAATTCCGTTAGCACGTCTGTTGTGAAAACATGAATCCGTTTCAGAGTCGAGCGCCGATATTGCTCTCGACACAAAGGGTTCTCTCGAAATTCTTAACGCTGATTACCTATAATTGCGCAATTAGCTAGAGAGAAATTAATCCGAAAAACTCTTAAAAGAAGAGAGAATGTGTTGTGAGGTAAACACGCGTCGATGCTTATATGGAAGAGCTAAGTCATTACGAGCTGCTGGTGTAACGGCGCTTGTTGAGAGCTATTAATTATATCATGCGCGGTTGGTATTGTGACCGCATCACATAATAGTCAGTCATTTTGGTTAAACAAGTAAAAAAAAAAAAAAACATAAGGTTCAACCCGCCTGTCGATCCAGAAGAAGGTAACACAAAAAAACTCCACATCGAAGTGATTTCCAATTCCAAAAAGGCCTTGTTGACCCCAAAATGGCCTCTGATTTCTTACTGGATAAGCAAGTGATAACGAATCCCCTCCTCATAACCCGTTATATACCCGAATATTATCCTCTGCTTTAAAGGATCAGCCAGCCTGTATTAAATGCATCTATTAAATGTGATAGCACCGTGTCTGCGGGTAGTGGACTCCACATATTTACTGCTCTTACTGTAAAGAACCCATTTTTTCACTGCTTTAGGTGAAAATTCCCTTCTTCCAGTTAGAATGGATGACCTCTTGCGTTTTTACAGTCCTATTAATTAACAGGTCATCAAAGGGACGTTTGTATTGTCCCCAAATGTATCTGTATATTGAAATAATATCCTCTATTGCCTTTCTTCATAACTACAGCGTTCCATTCTGTTTAATTCTGTTATAAGGGCGTAATCTGTTGACTGTCGAAGAAATGTCCTCGGTCTATCAGAGACGGCTTCTGAAGGCCCGACTCCCATTAGATCTTCTTGACTCCAGTATATTCAACAAAACCAACACAGGAACTCGTAACTCCACTGATCTTCAAGATATTGGTACAAGGATACAAACCTTAATCAGTCGTTGGTCTCATCTTAGATTCAGGAGCTGTATGCCTATCCCATGCATGTTTAAATCTCCTCACTGTATTACCCTCTACCACTTCTGCTGGGAGGCTGTTCCTCATAGCTACTGCCTTCTCAATAAAGTAAAAAAAAAAAACACTACCTACACTAATTACATTTTAATTCATGTCATAACACATAAGAACAATAATGATTCTCAGTGTAACTATCTAATTCCGCTTTGAAAAGGCTAAATTATTTGAGCAATAAAGATACTTTTTTGGGAAGAAAAAGATACATTGATAAGTTACATCATTAAGAGGCAAAGAATGCGACAGATCATCTTCTGCTATGAATTATTGGTTACATTACCGAATGTGGAAATAATCATTTCAATTCCTTAATCAGTCAGATAAATACGGTAATACAGGGATCGTCATTTTGCCGGAGAGTACACAGATATTATTTTATTTTAGTTTTTTTTTTCCTGATAAGCTTTTTATTATGGGTTAGGTAACAAAAGAAGAAATTATTATAATCTACTCATTAAATACAAAAAAGATACGGCATTCAAGTCTCGGTACCCTGAATCAGAAAATCCGTCACCATTCCCAAAGCGTAGAAATGAAATTCAGGCACCTCTTTTTAAAAAAACACACTTATTTTAATGACTTTAAGACATTTTTTTTTTGGTTATTTATTTATTAATTAATTTGTTGCAGGCATTATGATAAATAAGCCGCCAGAAAAAAAAAAAAACTCTATTTTTTCCAGAATTAGCGTGTTTAATCTCATTAAACATGGATTTTTTTTTTCACTGCTTTGAAATCAGACTGGAAACTGCAAATTAATTTTATGGATTTAGTGAAAAGAAAAAAAAAAGGAATTTTCATTAAATCTCTTTATCCTATTTATTTCTAACAGGCAAAAAGCTAACCACTTAACTCTCAGAATGAACTATGCCTCCCAAGTGTCCCTGTTTAGAAGAATCAGTCCCTCTCTAAGGCCCAAATCCCTCTGTTTTCCAATTATTGTTTCTTCCCCTGATGCAGTAGCGTACCTAGCGGGGGGCGGGGGGCGCGGTCCGCACCGGGTGCCGCTCATCAGGGGGGTGCCAACTTGCCGGCACCCGGCACCCCTCCAGAGACGGACAGTAATGTGGCGGACATTACTGTCCGTCTCTGGAGGGGTGCCGGCTGGAGGAGCAGGCTCGCAAGGGAGCGGTATCGGAGGTCTTTAACAGACCTCCGGCTCCCTTGAGTGATTTTAAGCTTTAACCCGCTTAAAATCACTCAAGGGAGCCAGAGGTCTGTTAATGACCTCCGATACCGCTCCCTCGCGATCCGCGCGGCAACTGCTACTGTGCGCCGGGATCTGACAACAAACCCCGGCGCACTGAAGCCGCGCCCACCGTCGTCCGTGCCCTCTGAACCCGGAAGAAGACAGAAGAAGAGGAGCGAAGAGGAAGAAAAGGAGCTGACTGCTGTTAGAAGAAAAGAGGAAAGGTAGGAAATCATTCAGTGACAGTGAGAGTGGATTGGTATGTGTGGAATCTGTGGATTGGTAAGTGTCGATTGGTAAGTGTGTGAGAGTGATGGGTGTTATGCTGTACCATTTCCAATGTCTTTTTCATTATGCTCTAAAGTACATCATAACTCCCATCACTCTATACTGGGGTATAGAGGGGGTAGATAGGGAGAAGGGAGTGAGACGGGGGGGGATAGGGGGTAAATAGGGAGAAGGGAGTGAGAAGGGGTAGATAGGGCAGAGGGGGTGATATTGGTTAGATAGGGAGAAAGGAGGGTAGCAAGAATATTGAAATAGTCAGAATGAGAGAGCGAAAATGAATGGATTAATGTGTGGATGAATTGTGTGAATGAGTGAGAGAATTAATGAATTTGTGAGAATGCATCAATGAATATGTGTAAATAATTTGTGTGAAAGAATAAATGATTGTGTGAATGAATTGTGTGAATGAAAGTGAATTAGTGAGTGACTGTAAAAGTGTTTGTGTTAATCATAGGTGTATAGTTGATTTGCCAAAAAGGCAAAGATGGTATAAGCAGGGTGTTTATGGGATAAAAATGGCACAGGCAGGGTGTTTATGGGACAAAGATGGCACAGGTAGCGTGTTTATGGGACAAAGATGGCGTACACTCGGCTGTTTGGGAACAATGCTGACTCATGCTGGGCTGTTTGGGGGCAAAGATGGCACGTCCTATGTGTGTGTAATTTGGGTGCTGGTCAGGTTCTATGTGGGCAATGTGGACGCTGTTTTTTTTGGAGGGTTATTAAAGAAAGCACTATTATATGTTCAGTAAATGTTCTTTAAACGTATTTATTTTACTTATAAGTTATTAATTTATTTTTTAAGATTTCTTGTTGTTTACAGTTGACATACAGTTTACAAATTGGTGCAATAAATATTCTTGCCAACATAATTTTGTAGATGTCTTTACATTTGGGGGGGGGGGGTTGTGCCAGTTACAGGATCCGCCCCGGGTGCCAAATACTCTAGGTACGCCCCTGCCCTGATGTCCCTCTTTTATAGGAGATCAAAATGTTTGCCGGGTAAATGTTAAATTTACAAATCTAAACCAGAAGATGTTTTTAAAAATAAAAAATGTGTAAATAAAAGATATTCGTTTTCTTTGAAATGTTTTTACTCGATTAGATATTTCTCTATTTTTCAAAAACTCAAATAAAAAAAAAACTTTAAATCTCTACCAAATATTATGGTGACTTTTAGGGCTGTAGAATACTCATACCCAGAGGAAGGCTTCAGGGGAGGAATGTATGGCGTCCAAAGAGGGACTGACCCTCCTGAAGAGTGACAGTTGGGATGTACTCAATAAGAATTGAACCTCTTTGTCCACAAGACATGTTGTGTAATATCACCAAATGAAGACATGTTAAGCCTTCTTCTCCGTATTAAGTCCCTATATACACACATATAGTATATAGTAAGTTTTTTTTTTTTTAAATCACCCCTTTTTTATTACATAAAAGAACAGGCTAAAAATCAGAGATTAGCATATTTAGTCAGATGAAGGTTCTTGTGCCTGGTTATGGGTAGTAGTAGACACCAGCATCCACTGATCTGCAGGTTCTCTCCTGGGTAGGCCATTTGGTTTCTAGTTCTCTTGGTTGAAGTATGTCTCCAGAACAGCCTAACGATGGCGGCCACCAACGATGCGCATATAATGGGGAAGTCCCTTGTCGATCCATGCTATATTCTTATCTTCTATCTAGAGTTGATTTTTTATGTCATTTTCTGTGCAAAATTCTAAAATAAAATACTATCCGCTGCCAATGCTATCAGTTAAAAATTACAAGTTAATATTGTGTGTTTCATATCCTTGAAAATCCATTTAAAAGCCAACGGCACTAAAAACATACCATTAAAAACTACTTCCATTGTGTTATTCAAACACCGTTATAAATTGAAGAAGAAGAAAAAAAAAAGCATTTCTATACAATACATAGAGATACAATCATATGTAGTATCAGCAGAGATAATGCGGTTTTTAAAAATACTATCTTTATTATTAATAAAGATTACGGATATTAAAGAGCACCGATGACAGATAGTAAAAATGATCATGGGCTAGATAATATAATATTTGGCTACATTTTACAGATGAATACATTATAATACTTTATGCATTATTTATCTAAGCCACTAGAGGGAGACATAACACCCTGAGCTGAGAGCATTGGCTGGACTCCCTTTGGTAGCTGCACCTAAGCTGTTATGAACCCCCTTTTTCTCTCTTCATTTTGTATGAGCACGCATCATGCGCCTTAGGCTTTTCCGGTGTATAAATAAAAACATGAGCATAAAATTCTTGATCCTTACTTTACTCACTCACAATTAAACAAAGACAATACACATTAGGAAGATTTACCACTTCCAAAATAATACATCTTAAGTCCCATATGCTAAATAAACCTATATAGTAGTGTTGACAGACTAAAATAAGAAATATATACTATATGTGCGCGGGTATATACTATACGGTCAGTATATTATGGAAGAGGTCCCTTAACTTCCTGTTCTCAGGACCCTGATAAACTATCACTCCTCTGTTGTTAAGTTGCTGAGTGTTTTTGATTGGTTCAGACAGCCTTTGGAATGATGAGAAAAGAGAACGTTAGAACAGGAAAGCGATAAATCTGGCTTTGCCACTAACTGCGACCAGTTGGAGCTTACAGGACTAGATCCTATAGACGCTATAGGTAGATTGAGTTAATTTATGCTGAAATCTGTGACAGTTTATGAAGATACTCATGGGCAATAATAATTACTGATCAAAATGGCTTTACCTATTCACACAGGCCATTCCCCATGATTTGTGCGTCCCTGGAATAGATCTGGTTACTTAAATAACGCAATTTTATGTAGAATCACCAGACTTTGACAATATGCATACTAATTCCCCATTCAAAACTTGACTTCCTATTAAATGGAAGTACCTCTGTTAGATCTTAAGAAGCCACAAGTTAATCCCAAAGCCAAATGGCCTCCAAAGTATGGGTATATACAAACTGGAACATGGGCGGGGGGTAAAGTAAAAGCCTCTATAATCCACCATGAATGGGGGAGGAAAAAGAGACAAAAGATGTGTCACAGTAGGAAGGGGAAAGGATGCTCTATAACCTAAAGGCACACAGAGTTGATGAGACAATGAAAGTAACAGATTGGAGATCCAAACAAAAGGAAGCCCTCAGCTGCTACTCCTGACTCAGGTGGTACAAGTCTAATCCGCCTTCCAGCAGATGGGTTAAGAGGCAATGGAAAAGTTAAGCTGTAAATTAGAATGAATCGTCCGGTTCCACTAAGACGCTGCGCTTCCTAGCAGAAAACTACAGGGTACTATAGTTAATAATATGTTTTCTTACATGGCATAAGGGTTTCTGAAGCTTGCGTATTCCACATCCCGTACAATGCGTACGTTAATTATACAGCCAGGGGCAAAAAGGGAGATTAATTGACTCGCCGTTATACAAAGTATTGAGGCACCTATTCATTACAGAGTGGAAGGGGGGGGTGGGAAGGGCAGTCCCAATAATAAAAACTCTCAGCTACACACAGCAGAACAGGTACATCTACACAGAAATATCATTGCAGTAACAGTCTGCCTATGGGTTCTAACCAAAAATACAGCATGATCACAGATATACTGAGAAACACGGCCTGTCTACCAACCCATACCTCCCAACAGTCCTGATTTTAGGGACTGTCCTGTTGTCCTGGACAGTTGCCCCACTTTTGCTAGCAATGAGGAACGTGGGTCAGATTTGAGACATCCTCTAATCTCACCTAATCGGCCCAAGGAGGTGAGAAAGGAATGGAGGTCTGTGCTGTTGCACCTACGTATCTACATACTTAACTCAGATCAAGGCTACCTAGGGCCCCATTGGTCTAAGGGCTCCCCCTCATAGGATGTACATAGGCTTGGGCAGTGGACCTATATCTCTTGCAGAGTAGTAGCTGTCCTTGATCGGCTCTGCAGAATCTGTTATATATATGAGATAATAGCGGGTAGTAATCAGTAGATCTATTATCGGTCACTCCTAGGAATCTATAATACAGCCCAAAGCATGTATTAATAAATTATTAATGAATCCAAGAAAGAGAAGTTTGACAGTTTTGGATTTATTCTCTTTTTCAATGTCCCTTTTTCCCTTCAGATTTCTTTTTCATATCATAGCTGAATTCAAACAACAGTAATTAATGTTCTATGCGAGGAGCCACCTGGCCCTGCGGCCACACAAAAAAGGCTCACAAGGGAAGCATCGCCAAATATTTACATTAAATTAGAAAGAAGTGAGAAGAGATAAACAGTCATTAGCCATTGCATTATGCACAATCACACCCGGTGTCTGCCGCTGTGACTATGCATTTGCAAGATAAAAAATTGTTAAGTTGTCTGTTAACAACTTGACCCGGAAAGGTTAGTCTGGAGAGAGCGCCAGACCCATCCATGGCTTGGAAAATAATAGTAACACACATCATTATCGCTTCTTTTCATTTTTTTTTTTTAAATATGCGTAACCATGTTTTTATAAACGTACAATTCCAATAAAAAAAAAAAAATAATCGCAAGAAATAAAAGGTAAAATTTTTCAAGGTATTTCCAAACTTAAATCAAATAATAACCTTTAGCAATCAGTTTTCCCAACCTAGAGATACATAACTTGAATAATTACACAAATGGTTAATTTTAGACAAGCTTTAACTAAAACTGACCAATTTTGAATTAAAAACACCTGCAAACAAAACAAATTTAGCAGGTTTTCAGAGTTTACATTATCACTTGCTAATCAACGCAGCGTTAATGTAGACGTCTCTCGAGATTCTTAAAAAAAAAAGTTTGGATGTTTTCACATTTTCTTTTTAAATTTTAAAATTCGGTTTTTATTTATGCCTTGGAATTTACACATTTTTTTTAATGTTTCCTCTGGACACAGATCCTGTCTACGATTGTTTGTGCCGTAAATGATTGGACGTTCGGGGAAATCATTCAAGGGCTATTACGCAAACTTCGACAAATGGGTTTTTGTGCATGTACAAAACTTGCGCGTGTTACATTAAAACCGGATATTTTGTGACAGAATGAGAACACTCATCATTTTGTATTCATGAAGTCAACAGTGTACGGAAAACAAAAATTACTAAGTACCAGACATGTTGTACTAATTTTAAGCATCAAAACAGGGGTTGTAATACAGAGAGTATATATCTAGATATATATATATATATATACGATGTCACAAAATAGAGTATTGCAGAGTATGCGGTAATACTCTATTTTTTGACATCGTGTCTACTGGACTAATACATATATATATATATATATATATATATATAAAAGCAGTCTTGAACCATAAATAAAACTAATACGTTTCATACTGTAGTATCAAAATCTTGCCTTTAACCCCTTAAGGACAATGGGTTGTCCTTAAACCCATTAAAAATAATGCATTGTGAGCCCCGTCATGAAGGGGTTAAGAGGGCCGTAATAACTTTCCACAAATATGTGATATTTATTTACACGTGATAATTGTTTTTCATTTATACGTTATAAAATATAAATAAAAAACCTATTTTTTCATGGCCATTAGCCAAAGTGAAGAATAGAATCTGATGACAGTTAAAGAACACTTGGCTCGCCTACCCATTTTTCTTAGTGACTTTTAATCCCAGGTCGTTCCTGATCTTTGACCTTAATAATGAGGATATGGAATGAGGTGGTCTACACACACACTCTGGATGGAACCTATGCCTTCTAAAAGAGATTAGTTTGAAAAAAAAAAATAAAGGTGAAAAAAAAATCATAAAAAAAGACTACAGATAATCATAAACCAGAGGAGCAATTGGTACAAATAACACTGATTGTTGGACGGCATAAGAGACATTGGATCAGGCTTCTAGACCATTAATCTGATCGATTAGACAGCTTGACAAGATGAAAGGCAACGCCAACACTCCACTGTTACTTGAATGAATTGATATTCACAGAAAAAGAAGGTTTAAATCTTAACCTATAATTGAATATTTAATAAATGGCAGGACAAAAAGTCTCATTTATTTTCCGTTTTGGAACTAGACTGCTTACGATACAAGGCATGGAATCATTTTATTGATGGGACAGCATGAAAAACGTTTATTGTCTATATGACTATAAGATACCGATACAGTGTAACGGTTTAAACATGCAAGGGATGGACATATGGCGATCCTGAATATAAGATGAGACTAAGGACCCAACATGGTTGTTAATTCTTGTTTCTGTGATTCTTGTCCCATTCTGGTCAACATCACATCATGGATTTTGACCGTCAGCTTCATTTTACCGTTGGAAGCCCGCTTTGCCTTTGGTGTTATCGTTCTAGGGCTAACAGTTGGCAAGCTCGAAGCCTGTTGACCAATTATCCATTAAAAAAGGCCTTCATACATTAATAGAGGGTGTTACAACAACTGCCAGGAATAAATGGTGCAGCTGTCATCTGGCCGACGCTTTGAGTCCTGACATACCGCGACTGCTCCCGTACGCAGATGCAAATGCTTCCCTACTGTCATCGTGTTGCCCAGACAATTTCCAGCCTGTCGCATAATAGAAAAAGCAGCAGACGTGTTACGTGCTCGGGAGGACAACCGGAGGTACAAAAGGAATCTTCTAGAAAGAGCATCAACGAAACATGGCTTGTTGACTAGAACCTTGAGTTTCATTACACGATGGATAACGGAACAGCACAATTCATGATTGCTCCATAGATCTGTGGTTATGGTTATGTTGTAAAAGAAGATAATTAGAAGACAAAATATGGCACCTGCAGATTGCACAACCTTCAGGTCAGAAATCCCTCACTTCTAGACTATGGATATAGAAACATACAAAATGGCAGACAAGGAGCAATTGGCCAATGTAGATTGCTCATTTTCCTTGATGTAAGGACCAGATATGGTGCTTAAATATATGCTATAGAACTCGGCTGAGCGCTCCATAAGATATTTCAACACTATTATATTATGTTGTTTATTAACTACAGTGAGAGTTTGTAGGAGAGTTGCAGTTTTTAACTCAACACCTCCAGAATGAAGAAGACACAAGGTCCCCAAAGCTTGTATCCTTCTACACCTTCTTCTAGATAGGCCCAATAAAAGGTAACATCTATTACTATCTTCTCTTGGGCAAATAAAGCTATATCCTTTCTCTTTAGAAAAGTATCCTACAGACACAAATATGCATTTTTAAATAACTTATAAAGAACAGATCTCAGGTTTGGCAAATAATTCTTTTATAAATATATATTTGGAGACATTTGTATGGGACACGTGGGAGGGCTTGTCAATTAATGACATTTAGGTTGAGAGCTGTGCGGATTTTTTTTTTTTACAAGTCTCACACATTTCTCTTTTTTTCTGCATTACTCTAATTTTAAGTAACTTTGACAATCTTGCATTAAGCAATGTCATCCTTTCTAGGCGAAATGATTTAAATAGATTTTTCATCTTTCGCCCGCAATTATTATTCAAGTAATTGATTGTAAGAATAACCTTTCCTGTTCTGAATCGTGCAACGTCACATGCATTTTTCATTCTCCAAATTTCTCATAAAATCTGCCTAAAGACAAACTTTATATAAAGAAAATTAATTCAAGCTATAAGTTCTTATTTGACCAAAGTTGGAATGGATGTTCTGCCCAGGGAACACGGAAACTCAACCATTTTTGGTTCATCGCTCATCGCTCGACGCAACTTATGCTCCTCTCGAGGTCGGGCTCAGGATCTACCCATGCCAGCAGTCCCAATAACCTGGACAGGTGGTGTGGAAAGTTTATTAGGCTAGCTATAGAAACTGTGGCCTGATGGCACAAGAAGGAGACCTCTCTTCTTCTTATCCTCTTCCAGTCATCGTAGGAATGAAGGTTCTGACTGCATAACATTGTATCCCTACTAAAATCTGGGAAGATGAAGAGCATAAGACAAGTGGCCCATGCATATTGGCAGTAGGTGCTACTGGACACCCATTTCATGGAGTATGGGGTTGGTCTATACCATCGTCTACCTCGTTAGAATACCTGGGTCAGGTTACCCAGAGTTGGCTTAATGGGGGTGGGGCATGGGGGTGGTGGTAGCAGGCAGGGGCAGGGTTGGCCCCCGAAAGCGTTGAGAAGAAGGGACTGTGGGTGGGCAAACATGCCTCACCCCAACAAAGAACAAAACTATCAAGGTTCTACCTGGAGACCCCGGGTCAAACCGGAAGAGTTTCAAGATATGTATGTTTGGTATTTAAGGATTATTGTTTTTCTTGAAAGAAATGTGATTTTCTCACTGGTGCAAACATATTTTGTTCACAAGAATATTATGCCTTCGCTGCCTAGAGAAACATAATTTCCCCATAATTCATAATATTAACATATTACCCAAACCGCAATAGAATTATACTGGGAGAAAAAAAAAAAAAGACAATTTCTGTAACAATATCCAGTAATCAGCGTACAATGATTAAGTATTACAGCTTAAACACAGTACGTAATAATATGTAATTAAATGAAATTTACTCATATTATTCCCTTAAGCGAGTGTTTTCTAATTAGTGTGCCTGGTGTTGAGAACAAAGTCATTTTTCCCCCCCACGCGGTGAGCTTTCTAAATGGTCAAAGGCGCATACGGCACGTTTCTGCAGATGCTTGCGGCTGGGAAGGGGTTAATAGGGAATGAGGGGATTACAGATTCTAACCCCGTTCTTTATTATACGGCTTTGTAACGTGGGATTCCTTCAAAAGAAGGAAGTGTCAGTCAGAATATGAATGACTCTGCTAACGGCTCACAGAGAGGTCAAAGGTCAGCCTGAGGCAGCTCCATCAGTAAGCATGAAGGGTTGCAAAAGAGATTGATAAGGACACCATGCAAATTATCATCACTGTGCGATGTATCAGCGAAGGCAATAAAGCCCTGGCTGTCCGACTCGGCCCAATTGCCAGTGGCGTAACGCTACATGGTGTGTGAAGGGGCGCCTCCATATATCCAGTTCTTAACCAAAATGGCGGTGTCTGTGATCATGTATGTCACAGGACTGGTTATCCGGAGCTCCCTCTCTTATATGGATGTGTCTTTGTACAAGGGGGCGGTGCTATCTGCATTTAGAGGTGGGGCTAGCCCCATTTTATCTCTGGGGATGGGGAATAGGCAGTAGCGGGAGTAAAGAGGAAGTGGGCAAAACCAGGACAGGAAGTGGACGTCCAGACACCACTCTCCTGCCTGGAGAACGAAGAAGAGACTCACGTTGCAGGGCATGCGCATGCATTAAATCAGTAGGGTATACTGTGGGCCGAAAAAAGGTAAGGTAATGAGTGTTAGTAACGAACGTGCTTGGCGATAGATAATTGCAGAAGTCATTAATGACATTTAAAGGCCCCAACATTACACCAAGAAGATTGGGGGGGGCTCGAGGGCATGCCTTAAATTACGTATGAATTGTTACATTGCTATTTTATATTATTAATTATCTTATATTGTTGTTATTTTGCAATAAAGTTGAGTTATCTTTTTTTTTTAAAGCATATATTTAGAAATGAAAGAATCTATAAACACATAAATAAAGGCCTTGACTTGGCTTCTCGAAAAGCACGGGTAACTCACTAATAATAAGTGAATAGATACATTTCTACGCTCTCTCTAGGTTTCTGGAGTTTTGCTGATAGCCTCGGCCATATATCAATTATTCCGGTTGCAGCAACAGTATCACAGGGATTTCGGCTCCCGGGACTGATTTATGGGGCACTTACGCCATAAAAATATTTCGCAGGCTGCAGACTGCCTGCAAATTTATTGTATATCATCAGCTGGAACTTGCTTGAGTGGATAACCTGGATTCAAATGCCATCACACTGCTTATCGCGGGCTATTTGATTACTGGGTGATTTAACCCCTTAAATGCCAAGGGGGTTCGGTAGCTGCATTATTTCTTTCAGCTCTACGGACCGCAATGCAATTACCTTACTGGTTCTAAAAGTATTGTTAAAGAAAAAGCATTGGTTTGTATTGTTTCTACCATCACCTAAAGCTCTGGAACCATATTATAAAGGGGTAATGTATATAAACGACCACCCAAAAATAAAATTAAAAAAAATAACGATGCAATTAAGCAATTCTTAAAGTGCAAGCGGCAGAAAATTATCATTATATAGATAACGGTGACCATCCTGGGAAAAATTATTTTAGTTGAAAATGTAGCAGCCTAGTATTAGGGACCTGCTGCATATAGCACTGCCTAATATAAAAGTAAAAAAAAAAAAAAATTATATATATATATATATATATATATATTGCTTTTGTTAAAATATATAGGACTAGTAATATAAAAAAAAAAAAAAAAAAAAAAAAAAAAGGATCAGGCAAAAATATATTTCCGTAAATCAAATTTGTTCAAGCTGTCGAAATGTAGTTTCTTTTTTTTTGGAAGTATATTCATTTTTTTAGTGTTTTATTTTTTTTTTTATTATTATCATTTTTTTTTTTATTAGTCACCAAGCCCACTTATGTTCCATAGAAGATTTCTAAGTTTTGATCGGCAACCGGCAGAACTTGAGCTCTGCAGGGAGAAGGGAGATTTCATTACCTCTGCGCCTGGCGCTTGTTAAGGCAAAGCCTACGACAGCTCTGGGGTCTAAAGTCTTCTATTTCTCTACCCAGGAGTAGCTGCAGATCTACGGCGAATGCTTTCTTACATTGCCCTAGAAGTGACCTGTTGGTTTCGTTTAAAGGTACTCCAGCTGATTTGAAATGAGAAGTAGACTCAGTCATCTTGTTACATGAACTCAATCTGATTAGATGACCCCAAAGCCTAGCGTGATACTTTGCTTTTGAGAAACCTGAACATAAAATATGTACTGAAAGCCCGTTCTCTTCTGCTTCGTATCAGTCATTCTTATTGTTTCACCTGTTAACGCAGGTCATATCACCTTATTGCACCTGCCACGGAGAGGCCACAAATCTCTTTAAAATTAGTTTTCTCTGACACCAACACCGCAGTAGGTCCCATAACTGATATCCTGGACTTTATTTCCACTGTTTCTTTTTAAGATTAACCATGAGATTCCATCAAACAACAATCTTCATTGTTATCTTCCGGTAAACGCTATTAGTAGAGTTACCCCCGACCCAAACTCCAAAAAACACAGAATCTTTATTAGAAGAAGAGGTTCTTGGGAAAATAACATGTTTTAACACATTCTCAATGAGCAATTAAAGAAGGAATGGAAAATGTTCATATTAACCATTTGGAATTTGATGATTTTAATTTTTGTTAAAGTTGCTGTTCCACTTAGACGGTTTTTTTTTTTGCAACTTTTCTAAATAGTTGAATAATTCCGTATTACACTTGTATAAATCTTAAAAAAAACTTAGTCCTGTTTTAAAATAATGCACAGTTTTTCTCTAGTTCCAGCGGGGCTTCTTAATCCGATCACTCTGCTCTGCTCTGCTAACATCTGACATCTGCATGACGGCCTATTGGTTTAAAGGGGACCGGAAGTGGTTGTAGGGGGTCAGACTGCTATGATGTAATACATAGAGGAGGAACTTTGGAAGAATTCTCAATAAACCTTCTAATGCCGTCTTTAAGTGACAGGGAGCATTGAGAAGAAAAACAAAATGGCGGATGGGTTTCTTATCTGATATTTTATGACCCTCCCTAGGTGGAACAGCACCTTTAAATTCTGAATCTCTATACACCCCATCAAATAGGTCTGTATTAACTTTTCCAAGTATTTAAAAAAATTCTAGGTGTTCTCATTTTATTTGTAATTTTCATACCGCCATATTTTTTTGATACGGAACTAAGTATTTAACACCCAGACTAACCCAACGACAGCTGCAGCACACAGAATTTAGTACAATCCATATCTTGGAGGAGATTTTCGCATAAATCTCAAACGCGGCTCACAGCACTGTGCGCTGCGCTATTAAAATTTTAGAAACATTAATAATTTTCAGAGAACCTGCCTTCATTGATTTTTTATAAGGGCACCTTCCACGCTATTTGGAAAGCGGTTTTATTATTGCAAACTAAGTGGAAGTTTAGTAAGAAAAAAAATACTAAGTTACATTTTTTTTATGATCACAGAGTAAATATTAATACATAGCAGAGGTGGCAAGTATATTCTAGAAATGGAAGGGGAAAAAAACACCACTGTGGAAACCGAGTACAAACATTAATGCAGAGGGTTTTCACACTCATTGATGTCATGCAAGGCACGATCTGTCTACACTACTCACACAGAGAAGATTGCCATGAATAAGAAGGGTCACGATGAACTTACAAATGCTTCACTAGCGGCCAAGCTGTGTTCTAAAGCAGCGATGGGAAGACCTGGGAACTCTTCGGGGTTCGCCTGGAGACTCTGGGTGAAGCACCACTTATTTGGGTCTCCTGGTCAGTTTGGGGAAACTCCAGGTCGTGGGACCACCGACATCAGTGGGGCTGCCCATCATCGTCAGGGGGATCTCCTACCCGCATCCTGCAAGGGAGGCTCCTGGAGCCAGAAGGTTCCCAGGAATGATGATGGGGCAACAATGTGCAGCTTTGCGTAGAGGAATGGAATGGACCTGCTCTTCTGGTCTTTTCTGATCCCCACAGTATGAATCCACGTCACGCCTGATCCCTGTCTCAATGCTTCTAGAGACTACAGGGGTGGAAGAAGAGGCAACCACCTTATTGACTGTGGAGGCATATTCTGTCCTATGCCGGCTAAGCCTAGGACTAGGGCAGCAGGTCTGCGGATCAGCCACCAAACCAGGAAGAGGTCGCCCTAATGGCCGCTGCTCAACAAGCAAGATCTCCAGCCCATTTATACTACAAAGGGTGGCCACAGAGAGGGCAGCTGGGTATACTGCCCTGGACGAAGCATGGGTCAGCACCGAAGATAACTAGATCGCTGCTGGACTGTACTTCTATGTTCCATTCGTGCAACAAGCTTTCTTTCACATGTTGTTCTGAATAAGGCTACAAAAGGTGCTCAGAATACTTTGAAGCTCAGCTGGATCCTTTCTGTTTAACCTTCTACGGAAAAGTGGCGGAGGACCCCATAATTAAATGTGTTTTTAATAATATGCTTTTATACCTGTGCTAGCAGAATAGGGTTTATAGTTCCCGTTGCCTGGTTTATAAGACCTATAGGCGGGATGCCTATAGGTCTTATAAACCAGGCAACGGGAACTATAAACCCTATTCTGCTCGCACAGGTATAAAAGCATATTATTAAAAACACATTTAATTATGGGGTCCTCCGCCACTCCAACCTGCCCTTGAGTTAAAACAAGGTTATTTGTAATTATTATGCAGCCCGACCGCACACCTAGATCTCAGCATCCTCTAAATTACTGGAGGTTTTTTTATTATTATTAACATTCTTATATTTACGACCAAACGATAAATCAAATCAAGACTTGGGGCATTATTTTGTTGAGATGCTCTAAACGTATATATTTTAATCACTTAACAGAGCTGTTAATGTAGCGCTTTTGTGTTGTAAATCAACGAGCAGCGTCTTGATGTGACCGGTCTGATGACAGATTAGAACATAACAGGATAAGGAGAGACGGACACAATAACTCCACGTACCCTTCAGCGTATAAAACTTCCACTGCCTTTCCGAACGTAAGTCTTGTTGAACGCGCTGTCCTGCTGCGATCCTCATGCACTATGCATGCGGTATAAATTTTCCCCGAGCCGGTTTGGAAAGCATGTTTAACGAAGAGGTTTATGTATTTCTAAACCCTTTTTATTGACGCAGGGCGACGCGGGTCAAAGTATATAAACCCTTCTGCCGACGCTGTTAACACCGAGAATTTGGAATTTGTTCATCACCAATAAAAACTATTGTTAAGGGTCTCTGAAACCTACTCCACCGGTGGAGACATCCCTATTCCTACATGGTTTGCATGGTGGATACAATTAAATCGATCAATAGCAAAGACAGCGCCTTGAAGGGTTACTTTTTCATAAACTTAGAGTACATGTCAAACTAAAACATTACACCGAGATCTTCAGATATACTTGAGAAAGACCAGCATGTCACAGTAAATAGGAAGTTACTGACATTTAAGTGACATTTCATACAAAATAGTAGGAGACGGATAGAGTTCAGAGCTGCATGGAATCAGATCGAAAAATAAAAGCTCTTCTGCCTTTTAGTCGACGTTTCTCCAATATCTGGATATCTCTGAGCTAAACAAACCCCTTAAAAAAGGATTGCTAATTTCTATGAACCCCCCTAGCTTTCGGAATCACACATGATAATCCGTTGATTGGCAGAAATGTCCAGTGCTATAAATTATCTACATTTTGTAGATTATATTTTATGAGAACAAAAAAAAATCATACTTAAACCATGTCCAAATTTCAGTTAAAAAGTGGATCTTTCCACATATAATGGGCTAAGACGTTAGTGTGATCGTTTCGAGTACATTCGTCCCCATCGGCAGGGTTTGGGATTGATCCTTGCAGGCACCCCTACAGCCATACCTGGGAACTTCCCATGATAGGCCACCCAGAGCTCGCTATTTTCTGGCGCAGTGGTTTTTGTGTGGGTGGGACTAGACCGAGACTTAAAATAACGGGAAGTGGGGGGGTAGACAGGAAGTGAGGAGAAAAGCAGACAGGAAGTGGGGAGAAAAGTAGACAGGAAGTGGGTAATGGTCAAATGCTTCTACCCTTCCTGGGTAAAGGTGACCCCAGCGCTTTACCCAGAGACTCCTCCGTGTAAAGAGTTCCCAGTTATCCATACAGCAAAATGGCGATCTATCCTCCAAAGCAAGTGGAAATAGGTGGGGCTTCTGCTTCCTGCGGAATGTTCCATAAACATGCAGCGGAAGTAGACTGGGGGTTGTTATAGAGCATAGAATAACTTTTCCTTTATAAATAATAAAGGTATACGAAACTAAACATCTAGTATCATTCCTGAAATTGAAAAAATAATTCTGAAGATTATTTTAACCGTTCTGGAATCACCCTAATACTTTCTCCCGGAGCCCTTGATGTAATTTATTGCAGTTAGTACCGTGTAATGGTGCACTTTATACTCTATTCCTCTTACAGTCCTTTTTCATATGTAAGCCTAGACACTTAACATATATTAAGTAAGAAACAAATATATCTAACCAGTTCTTCAAATTAATTAGCCTTAGCCATGGCATGGGTTTCATTGCGACTCCCGGGCACGAGCCATTGCTTACTAAAAGAATACACGCATTTAATGATCCTTTTAATGCGGCTGCACCGCACAGTTTAATGGCCGAAACAAAGCATCAAGGAAGTTTGTCCTTTTACAAACTCTAAATAAAAGAAAAATCCTCTATGAAATCCAAGACAAATGTAGCCTCTTTCCCAAAAAATTCTTAAAAATGTTGTGTTAAGAAAACAAAACAAAAAGTTTGAAAGACGAAATAGAAAAACATTAGAAGAAGCGTCAATTTCAAAGTTACATTTATTCAGTTTATTAAAACTACCTGGATTTCCTGGGGGCTTTTTTTATGTAAATAATACATATCCCTAGAATAAGGGACTTTTTTTAGTTTAAAGTTAATTGAATAATTATTATTTTTTATATTTTCTTGACGCCTTTAAAAAGTGTAAGAAGAACTAAGAATCGGTACTGAATACAGAAAGTTAGGATGATGGTTCCCATGGTATCCACACAAGATGGTGTTCTATGACATGTAATACATACCTCCTAACTGTCCCATTTTTCTTCCTACAGTCACGATTTTCGAGTACTGTCCCACAGCACAGACCACGATCACCGCTCGGATGTGGTGACCTAATGTGGCTCTTAACTTGAGCGCCATGAGGTAGCTCTTCCTGAAAGGTAAGCACGAGGTTCTGCCCTCAGCATCCCACCCTCGGCCTGCACCAACCCCCCCCAACCAAGATGCCCCCCAAATGGATACTGGGGGTATGTATTGTATAGATCGTACACTTTAATCTGGAAACATCAATACATAGCCTTATTAATTATACTAAATTCTAAGAAGTATAACGTGGGAAAGTGACAGTTTCTGGACTAGTAGAGCTTTTATAATATATTCGTCTTAACAGCTGACGAACGTCCCAAACTCCCTAAAAGACTTTACAAAGGTAATTCATCCTTGTCTTTTGTACATATTAATTCCAATTTCTTCCACTCAGTTGAATTATCATGGCAGGTTCACTAGAGAGCCATTTGGTAATATTGTTGTAATATCCTCATCCATCCCTGCATAATATTTACACTAACTATCATCTGTACAAATTAAAATATCACTTGTATCACATTCATCAATGTCACTTATAGAAAAGAATCAAAGCCTTGTTCTAGCAGGGACCCGGTGGAATTTCCCAACACTCGGCAATAACAGTGTGCGGGTTACGTGTTCAAAGACGGCGTTACCCAAACGTTTAGCTCCCTAGTATGTTAAGCCAATAAACCTTAGCAGATCTGCCATTGTCTCCTTTCCTCTGAAGGTTCTATCACATCAGCACAGCACAGGAACATTTAAGAAGCATTTATTTCTATGGCAAGAACCAATCGTCGCGTTATTTTTATGCCACATGACAAGGATGAGAGATTCTGATTGAAGCCAAGTTTTACAGGGTTGGAGAATTATCTTGGGAAAAGGTCGCAACAATCGTCATTACGAGAAATGTTTTCCACATAAAAACATTAGGTCCAGTAGAGTAGGTCCTGTGGGCCAGCTCCGACACACAAATGCCCACGGCTCCTCAACTCTTCCTGCCTCTTCCAAGGAAGAAGACGACCTATGGGGGACATCACTTAAAAGTTCCATGGCATGGCCACAGTCATGGGGCGGCCATTCGATAAACGTGAAACATTTCTAGCAGGTAGTCCACCCATTCTTGGGTCAAGCTCTATTCATTTCTGAAACCCTTCCAATCGTTTTTACCATTTTCTACATATAGATTCCCTTTAAAGCCCCTTTCCCACATTTTTTTTACATTTTTAGTTAGGGGTTGGACGCCTGCTATCCTTTGGGTTCTTTTAGTACTGCCATTAAGAAAGTCTTCTTTAATACGTAGAATTTGACATTAAATGTTCTCATTTCCCGTCAAAGAACACAATAGCTTCCTCCCCAATTCCTTTATCCAATACAGTAGAAAAATTCTTCTATCCACCTTAAATTATCTCCAAAACATCATATATTTCCCCCCCCCAGAGGATAATGTTTATAGAACAGAAATAAAAATAGAATCCATTTATGGTACATGCTTCACGTACTGATTATTTTTGTTGTTACCGTAAAATGAGTTTATTTGTATGGCAATAGCATTATAGAGATTCCGGCGTATGGACAATGCTGTAAAGCATATTAACGTTTCCAGTTCACTTTCTTCTTTTAATAGATAGGCAGTAATAACGTTTACCCGGTACTCCAAGTTACAGATCATTGCCATGGTAATGGCCTAGGGTAATCCGACTGATTATACAACCGACAGATGGAATTGGGTGAATTGCTAAAATATAACGTTACCATTTACATTACGCATTGATAAAAACGCACCGCACAATCCTATTTATTTGGCAAAGCATAGAGTACAGTAACACAGTAACTATGCATACTTATAACGCATGCTATCTTTTGGGTTCTTTGAGGACTGACGTTAAGAAAGTCTTAAATCCCATCAAAGAACACAAATGGACAGACTAGATAGGGCCGAATGGTTCTTATTTCCCGTCAAATTCTTTGTTTCACATCAGATCAATGTATGATCTCACAAATGAGACACTGGCACACATGTGATGTCATGCATGGCTCTGTTTACAAACATGGGTTGAGTCATGACATCATAGGGCGTTCTGTCCAATGAACTACCCCATGTCCTTAGTTTTTTCCCATAGTTAATGCTAATCTGTTGGTAGCCCCCTAACTGGGACATTTGCCAGAACAACTGGGATATAAGAATCGTCTGTAGCTATGTACAAGTCTACGGTCCTTCATCTATAATTTTTTTTTTTACACATTAGAAAGCACATTTTAATATGTCATAAAAAGACCTTTTTCAGATATTCTGTAGGCTAAAACAGGAACGCTTTATAAAGTAGACAGAATTTGACAACAGATTAGACCCATTCGGCCCATCGCTTTATCAGCTCATACCACTTCAGCCGACAGGCTGTTCTGCTTATCGAACCGCCCTCGCGGTAAAGTAACTTCGTTAGCATCTAATACGCCCCCAAAATAATACTTAAAATTATTGGAACACGGTTACGTATAAAATATTTTTTACCAGTCACAGCGTGGAACGCCTTGTTACACAAATAAATGTGATTTCAACAAAAGATAATACTCTTTGACCTCCAGTATTATTACTAACGGAAAAGTGAAACACGGGCTTTAGGATAAATCAGTAGATAATTATGCTAATTATGCGTTTCTGCAGCTTATGCTAACCTGGAAGAAGGTTCTGCGTTATTGATCTAATCTTACCTCTACAACGTATCATATTGATTTTCTTTTTTCATTTAAAATTATCTCCCAGATACTCCTCTGTGTTAAATTTCCTGTATTTATTATAAAATTAAATCAACCTCTTGTGCTTCTAATTCACGCTCACTCAAGGAATGAAATTTTATTTCCATCTGAAGCTACATTTTTATATCAGCGGGTATATTTTGCAAACCAAGGTTGTAGTTGACGTGTCATTCAAGTGAACCACCATAACTGTTCTTCATAGCAAAATTATAGAGCTTTCAGACCCTCGTCTCTACTTTAAGCGTATTAGACAACAAAAACAGCCTAGATTTACGACTTTGTTAGCTGGCTTGAAAAGCACACGCTTAAAAGGAATATGTCACCAGGGACAGGTAACCTCTGGCACTCCGGCTGATGGAATGAACATAATGGTATGGTCCATAGCAGCTGGGGTGGCCAAAGGCTACCAGTTCTTCTACGCCAATGGAACATGGAAAATGTAATATGATATATATGCAAAAGCCATGTGATGGAGACTAACATCTAAATAAAAGTTAAATACCTATATATCAAGACCCCCAGAGAGTTCCCAGGTTTGCCTATTTTGTATGCTTAATTTGCGACATTTGGGACCAAAAAGGTGCTTCTTTGACATGTAGAACTCCAGAGAATATTTTAATAAACAGTGAATAAACATTACAATAAGGCTTCTTTTCCAAAACATGTTTAAATCCCCCAAAATATTTGCCCGGCCGAACTAGGTATAGAAAACTTTGATACAAAAATGTATTTATTTTTTAATTTTTTTGTTAAAAAGTAAAAATACTGATTTATGTAAATATGCCAACTCACTCTAAATTTACATTTTGATAATACCGTATTTGCTCGATTATACCCCTCGTCTTCTAATCGGGGTCGTCTTCTAATCAGACCTCAAATAGAGGTCTGATTAGGAGACTAAGATCCAGATCCCCCGCACTGCTGCAGGGGACCTGGATCCTCCTGTCTCACCCCCCCCCCATCATACACACACTTACCGGTGCTTCCTTGCTTCCTACTGCGTTGCCGGGGCAGCGGGTTGACGTCTACGCGATCCGCTTAGACAACGTCCGCTGCAGCCGGAAGGAGGTGTGGCTAGCAGCGGGGGTTGTCTGCGTCCGTCGCATAGACCTTCCCCGACTGTCAGAGATTAGAGTTCCCCGCACCGGTGCCGCACCGGTGCGGGGAACTTTGATCTCTGACAGCCGGGGAAAGTATACGCGACGGACGCATACAAACCCCCGCTGCTAGCCACACCTCCTTCCGGCTGCAGCAGAAGGCGACGTCAACCCGCTGCCCCGGCTGGAAGCACCGGTAAGAGAGGGGGAGAGCGGGGGAAGGGGGGTGAGAGAGGGGGGGAGAGAGAGAGTGTGTGTGTGTGTGTGTGTGTGTGTTAGTTAGTTAAATGGGGGTATAGGGTGTGTGTGTGTGTTAAATGGGGGCATAGGGCATTTCTGGAGTGGCGTTAAGGGGGGATTTAATAGCGCACTCTGCCTCCTGAAATGCCTTATACCTCCCTATATGCCACTCTGCCCCATAATATGCCTTTTAGCCCCCTAAATGGCAGAGTGGCATATAGGGGTATAAGGCATTTCTGGAGGCAGAGTGCTCTATACAATGCCTTTTAACTCCCATAATGTCACTCTGCCTCCTGAAATGCCTTATACCTCCCTATATGCCACTCTGCCCCATAATATGCATTTTAACCCCCTAAATGCCAGAATGGGATATAGGGGTATAAGGCATTTCTGGAGGCAGAGTGGCACATAGGGGGTCAAAAGGCATACCATGGGGCACAGTGGCATATAGAGGGTTAAAAGGCATATCATGGGCCACAGTGCCATATTGGAGTGGCAAGCCTGGGGGCAGATGTGCGTAACTGGGGGACAGGTTGGAAAATACAAGAAATAAAAACAAAAAAAATCTTTTTCTCAATCATAGCTTTTATTAAAAAAAATAGTTTACATGAATTAACATTTACTGGTAAAACTTTTTTCCTTTGGGGTCGTCTTATATTCAGGCTTTTTCTTTTTTTCCTAAGTTAATATTCAGATTTTGGGGGGTCGTCTTATAATCAGGGTCGTCTTATAATCGAGCAAATACGGTATGTTAGAATGTTAGAAAAAATGAATGATTTTAGGATTTATTTTTTTTTTTTTAGAACTAAGTTCTACCGTTGAGTTGAGTTAGGAAAAACCAAATTAATTTCCTGCTATCAAAAATGGCCAACGATGCAATTAAAAGGGTAAACAGCAGATTTAAATTGTAAAAAAAATAAAAAAAAATACATTACTTTTCCTTAAGGCAAAATAGTTATAACAAAATGAACATAAAAAATAATAAGTAGAGAGAAATCCCTATAAATCAATATTTATTTGACAATATAATTAAAACTCTGATTACTGTGTGTTTTCCTAAACACTAAATTCTGTAACCTTGTATGAAAATCATTAACATGCTTTTTTTTTTCCCAATAATTACTTTAATATTAACAAACAACTGTTTTCCATACCCAGCATAATTAGTTACTCCACAGACTGTGAAGGTAAATAATAAATCATATATTTGACCAAATTATATTATGGAGTTCAAATGAAAAATAAGCAGGTTTGGAAAATAAATAAAATAATGAAATTAAGAGTGAATTGTTTTGGATTTAATTTTACCAACGTTATCGGTATAGATACTTTTGAATTTGAGTTTTTCTATGACATCATCATTATTATTATTAGTCATACACAGAATTGGAATTCGGCAAAATGTCAGTAACAACGATATAAAAAAAAGTTAAAGCCTTCCTGATTAGCGGCCAACAGCACCAAATGGAATTGGCAATAAAAGAGGCCAAGAAAGCCCAAGGATCAAGTGTTGGTGGTGACAGGTCTGGCGGCGCAAAGCTGTTAAAAGTGAAAGGAAACCTCATTTGCTTGCAATTCCGTGGGTTCTTTTTTAGAACTATATTGCAAATTGACTTTAGCAGCTGAAATTGCATTTGGCTCTGCTGCTCACGTGGAAAGAATTTAAACAGACATTTCTTAATGTGATCCACCGAGACGAAGGGGGGGGCGGCATAGATATCGGAAGATAAAGATGCTGAAATGTTACCCGATCGTTAAAAAATTAATCTCTATTGGGCTGAAAGAAATTTTATTCTTTTCAGACGGCGATACACGCGATCCCTGGCCCTCGAGGACTGGCGTAGTGAAGCATTGATATAAGTGCTTAGTCTTAATTCATATATAAGGAGTGTATACGTCATGCCGCATTGAGTAAAAGAAGATATTACGCCTCCCAACTTTTCATATTTCTATCCTGATTTTAAAAAGTCCTATCTATCTATCTATCTATATATATCCGTCGTTCTATATCTAGTACGTTTAGATCAAACCTGTTCTTTCACATAATGTTGCCCTACATGAGTCTAACAAGCATAACCTTTACAAAGTCAATATTAATTACCGATCTCAGCATATAACTAGAATTTTAATGACGTGAAACTAAGCCATAAGGAGCCGTCTAATTCCTTTAAACAAAAGACACAAAGTGACTATTACCTATCATTATTCATCTCGAGAACCTTGATTTCAACGTATATTCACGGAACAGTCAGAAATTCGCTGGAATCGGACG